>NC_051316.1:24415877-24725608 GCF_015220235.1 Choloepus didactylus
CTGTCCTGTCTTTAGGTAGCTCTGGGCAATATTAAACACATTACTTCAAATAAAACACTAGCCCAAAGAGAGGCATGAGGTAGAGAATCAAAAGTGCATGAAAGTGGAAAGGCAAACCCTGCAGGGGTAGTGATGTTATTTATTTTAAGTAATTTTATCCACAATCTCTTTAGTAAATTGCCACTGCCCATGTTAGCACACACCAAGATTCACCCAAAGGCCAAAGAGTATTTGAGGGTGATGGAAGGTCAATGGGAGGCTGATCACAAGACATAGAGGTAAGAAAGAGGCCATCATTAAAATGACTATGCACACCAGATACAGACATGAAGGCAAGGTTGAGTCTTCAGAAGGAAATGCATTTCTCTTTCTTCAGTCATAATTTTCTCAATTGGATCTTACGGAAGTGTCCCAAAGGTCATCTGCTCTAGCTTACTTCTTGGGACAGAAATGCCTTCCAAAAAACCCTCCTGTCAAATAGTCACCCACCTCTACTTGCCTACTGCCAGGAACTGTTCATTCATTTCAACAATCTCTAAATTATTAAAATGCATTCCTGGAAGTGAACCAACATATTTCTCCCGGCCATGTCATCCATAGTCTTATGCCAATGCCTGGATCAATAAAGAATAAGTAGGATCATCCCTTCCACTGTGCTTGTTGGCATTTCGGAGAGCTGCAGTGAGGGCTTGTGTTTCCTCACGTCTTCTCTTACCTGACGTAAGGGCCTCACTCACTCCCCTAAGGCTTCTGGATCCCTCATCACTCACATCGCCCTTCTCCATCCAGACATCAAAACACAGCACCTGGTCTAGGATGCAGTGTTCTCTGTGGATCATTAAGTCAGCCCAGAATCCCACTCATTTTTTTTAATTGGATTTTCATTTGATGTTGTTAAAACAGCTTATGTCATTGCCATTAGGCTGAGGACCAGCCGACACCCCTCACGTATCCTTTTACATGGGCCGTACTGAAGGGGGCCTCCCCAGTGTAGTGAGTAGAGCACAGGCCAGGGTAAACAAATGATGGCATATTCATACAATGCTTCTCTGCAATAAATATAATAAATAACTGATGTAAGCAATAGCATGGATAAACCTCAAACTAATCCTGCTGAGTGAAAGAGATCAGACAAATATACATACAAATATATGTTTCCATTTATACAAAATTCTAGAAAACTCAAACTAATCTCGCAGTGATAGAAAACAGGTGAATGGTTGCTTAGAAGTGGAGGAAGCATGGGGGCAGGGGTGGATTACAAAGAGTCACCAGGAAACTTTTGGGGTTGATGCATATGTTTATTATCTTGACTGTGGTGATGGTTTCACGGTTGTATACATATGTCAAAACTCATCAGACTGTACACTTTAAATATATTCTAATTATCTATGTTAATAATACCTCAATAAAGATGCTTTTAAAAAGCATTGCAGTGCCAGGTGATATTTGACAAAGTGTGAAAATAAATGAGACAAATGATACATGCAATGGAATAATATGGAAGGAAGTCAATGTGAGCTGGTCATGGAAGGCTAGTTTAGAAGAGGTGGGACTTGCATTGACTTGAAGGAGGAAGGATGTGCCCAACAGAGGAAAATGGTAAGGTTGTTTCAGGTGATGGACATGAGCATTTTGGAGGGATAATGAAGAGACTGGCAGGTGGATGGTCATTGGTAAGTGGTAGGAACTTGGTTAGAAGAAGTGATGGGTCTGAATGATGTGGGTTGTCAGATGTCAGGTCAAGATGTCTAGCATCTGTAAGAATAGGAGCAGACCGAGGAGACAACACTGTTAGGCCACGTCCTGATGGGAAATCAGGCACTTCAGGTATTTAGACGGGAAGAGTCCCAAGTCATTGGAGTAAACATGGAGGACCCGGTTGTTTCTAGACAATAAAATCCTCAACAATAGGTTTTGGAATCTTATGCTATAATAACATTAAGAGAATATGCAATGTGTGCTATTCTAATCTATCTGTATTATGTTAAGAAGATGTGCCTGAAAAGGTGAGAATTTTGGAGCTGATGCACACCCATTTAAACAAACCCTTCTCTATAGGGACAAATAGTGAGTATAGATTGAGGATTAAAGTAGTCAGTACACCATATGACATAGACACTTTCAACTGTACCAAACTCATCAGATATCCTTGTACAGCAGCTGCAGTTACCTCCGTGCATTTTCCTTGTTTGTTTCCATTGTCCTAGCATAAAAATATGATGAACTGTTTCTTGAGAGGAATACACAGTACCTCAAATGACCATGAAGGCATCAATAAATATCAGCACTTCCATACATTATCAGCTTTAGTATTTGGCTAATCATAATCCATCCTTTATTTACAAGCCAGTGTTAAAAAGCATGCAAAAAAAATGTATCTTTATCACAAGAAGTTTCACATATATTAGAATTTTCTGGACTTAGAGTAAAAATAAATTTCAATACAGAGTAATAATTGACATAATCCTGACTTAAATATATGAAATAGAGGATAGCCCAAAAGACACGAAGATGGTTTTGGAAGTAAAGGTACAGTTAGGAAATCTATAGACAAAGACCACTGTGGAAATGTTTTGGAAAGTTTGAATGAAAATGGTTTCTGTTACTAAGGCCACGGTTTGACTTCTGTGGAACTGGCGTTTCAAGCAAACAGATTCGCCTGTCTGAAGTGTCCATGAATGAATCACTGCCTTCTCTTTCTCTTCATTTAGAGGAGTTCGTGGAAAAGTGACTAGTGCCTTATGATTTCTCTCCTTCTCCAGCTGCCACTGTAATGTCCTTGTTCTGTCCTCCATAAAAATCCAAAGTTAATTTCCTGCAAAAGTTCTCAATTGTTTTGTAGTCTCAACAACATTCATTTAACAAAAAAAAAAGGATAAATCTATCGTATAATAGAATAAAAAAAGAAGAGAGGCTAACCGAAAATGTAATTTAGCCTCAAGACTTCTGACGATCTCAGTCTCACCAATCTTGTAAAAACTGAGATTTTAGACTGAATTATAACTTCCCAATTAGTCATTCTGCATCTATTGTCTACTGACTCTTCACTGTCTCCACATTCATTTTCTGAGTAGAAAAACTGTGACCCTTGCTGATAGAAGAGATTTTTTTCTTCCATCTCAATATAGCGATTTATTGGTATATTTGAGTTTTACAGAGAGTTAAATCAGTAAGTATTGCTGCTTTTTATTACTTTACATGTTGGTAGTGTTTTATATTTGTCCAATTGGCCCCTTATTTCATACCATTTTACCAGCTATTTCTATTCCTGGTCCCAGTATAACTGTAGGGTTTGCCAGCTGCTCCACAGGAAGATGAAACTGATTTGAGTAGAGAGGATTTTTGAGGTATTTGGATCTGCAAGACTGAAAAGCCATGTGCTTTTCTAAACAGCTAAAGAAAAATCCAAATTGGAACACATTTTGTCAGTTACATGAAACTAACTTCATAATGATGGAAAAGCCCACTCACTGACTTGCACTATCTTTCCTGCAGTCTATACTGAACAAACAAAATAGTCGACCACTAATTCCCAAAGCCACTTTTCTTCCTTGACCAGAGCCATCTGATGATCAGCAAAACAAAAATAAATCAAAAATTCTTTAAGAGTCCATTCCACGTCAACCATTGTGCTAAATGTTCTCTCACAATTAATGTTTTTAATTTTCAGTAGAGTATGCATCTAAAATTGTAAACAAACTATTAGGAGATCATTTTGTTTTGTTTTTCCAAAGCATTGATTGGAAAAATTCTAATTATGTGGAAGTGCTTAGTGCATTAGCTAGCACATGGAAACTCAGCAATATGGGCTCTTTCCTTACCTTAATTCCAGCAACCTCCAACTTTTTCTAGAATGGTGGATTTAGATTGAATTTTCTTGGTCAGCAAAGGAATCAGATACTGTACAGATTCTCTCTTCTCTGTAGAGCTTCATTCAATTAAATACTTATCCAAGGGGAATTGTTTATTAGTTTCCACAGGTATGTTAAAGAACATTTCTTAAATGTTATATATTTGGAAGTCCTCTTACGTCATACAATGAAACATAGGAAAGCACATTTCTTTACTCTTCTTTTAAACATTTGTGGCCTCATTTCTTGTTTTTATTTATTTGTTTGTTTTTTAAGAAGCTGGTAGTAAATTGTTTTCTTTTCATTTCATTGGCTACCAGGGCAAGGCAGTGGGGAATGGCTGCCCAGCAAACTAGTTGTTCCAAATGCACAAATGGCTGACTGATTTCATTAGTGCCCCCTATGAAGATACAAATTACTGAACAAAATTAAACTTCACAGTAAGACATATCTTTAGGGGAAGGATAAAAGTACTACCAGTACTTTTTTGTCTTCTAAGATTTTATTCATTGATAAACTTAAAATGCCAGGCCCTGTGCCAGGTATTAGAGACACAAAAATGAATAAAACTCTATCCCTGGACTGGAAGGTATGAGCCACGTACCTTCGGGACACTCGTGTGTCATGGCTGAGGGAGGTGTTGTGGCCTCGTTCCTGAGTTTCAGACACTGCTGTCCAACAGATGATCTACTACCACAAGTTAAGACCCCATCAGCTCTTCCAAAGGTCAATGGAGAGTCTAGGATAAAAAAAAAAGGTGTTTAAAGACGTTATAAACTTAATCTTAAAAAAACAGAAAGCACAAGGCTACTCAACTGTATTGCTAATTAAATCTCTCAATGGTTGTATTCTTAAGAAAAACCACTGATTTCTAGTGACAAGAAAAATGAACTCTAATGGCAACACTTTTTTTAAATTCATGTTTATTGAGAGTATTTGCACACCATGCAATCCTACAGAGTGTACGATCAATTGTTCACAGTATCATAATATAGTTGTGCATTCATCACCATAATCTATTTTTTGAACATTTTTCTCGTACCAGAAAAAGTGAAAAAAAGAATAAAAAATAAAGGTAAAAAAGAACACCCATATCATCCCCTCGCCCCATTTTTCACTTAGTTTTTTGTCCCCATTTTTCTGCTCATCCATCCATACACTGGATGAAAAGACTGCAATCCACAAGGCTTTCACAATCAGACTGTCACCCCTTATAATCTACAGTGTTATACAATCATCTTCAAGAGTCAAGTTTACTGGGTTGTAGTTTGATAGCTTCAGGTGTTTATTTCTAGCTATTTCACTGCACTAAAACCTAAAATGGGATATTTATATAGTGCATAAGAATGCCCACCAGAGTGACCTCTCGACTCCATTAGGAAGCTCTCAGCCACAGAAACTTTGTTTTGTTTCATATCACATCCCCCTTTTGGTCAAGATGTTCTCAATCCCATGGTGTCAGGTCCAGATTCATCTCTAATGGCAACATTTTAAGCTTAAGAAATAAGTCACCTGGTGCACTATAAAAATAATAATTTAAAAAACCTACCCAAAAGGAGATCTTTGATGCAAGATACCAGATGCTTGCTCCTTCAGGTGGGAACAGTTTAATTTAGTGCATCCTATCTTTTCTAACCAAGGGATTCTTCAAGTTATAAATGAACACTGCTAAGCTTTCTCACCCCTATTTATTTTGCCATTTATAAAGAGCATCCTGAGCTTTTCTGTCATTTTGTGTGTTAGATTTGGGGAAAGGAAGAACATTCAAAATCACTCTGAAGCTTTAGCTCCCAAGCTTTGAGAATTTCTCCATCTTACATGCAGGAAGACTAATCCAATGCCTGCCTATGTGTGTGAAGTCAAAATACATGTTCCTACAGCCACCAATTCTAGGAAGCAGTGCTGAGAAGGACAGCGAAGTTACCTTAGGGATCAGTGGATGCTTTGATCACCCACCACCCTCTTTTTCTTTCCTCTTAAATCTGCCTAACACTTGCCTGCCACTTCTCCAGCCATCTGGTCACCCACAGGCATCCATGGGAGGATGTGGTAGGAGGCCTAGGTATCTGTTTCTATTATAATCATCAACACCTCCCTACAATTCAGGTCCTATTCTCCTCCCAAAATTTTACATCAATGGCCAGGATCACTCTGCCACTGTATAGGCAGAGTAAAACCTGGGACCCGAAATCCATGAATAGAAAGATCTTGAATCTAGTTCGTTCAAACAAAGAAAGAGACACACATGTCAAATGGGATAGTGGATGTCCATCATTCAGGTAGGGGCAAAACAGTCTCCAGCTTGTGAAATGACCTGCAGGGCACTTTGCAATCATTAATGGGAGGCAATAACAACACAGCTTTCTCTGCAGGGTGGAGGCAGGGGTCTCCTTGGACTCTTCTAGATGCCCTGTTTGAAAAGCTAGAATTAGTTTCAAATCAGTGAACTTATTTCTGAAAGGCAATTTGAAAAGTCATTTCTGAACATTCCTGGTGTGAAAAATACGCTGACCACGGGGAGATCAGTAAAAGGTCTAAATGGAAAAACTTCATTCTGTTCTTTAATTTATCATTTACACCTCGGGCAATAATAAGGAGAAGTTATGATGCTTAAGAAATTATGGGTTTGGAGTTTTAAGTCACATTTTCGCATACATATTCCCTATGCTTTGGGATAAATGCTTTACAAAGTCTTTGGTTTTATTCCTTGTTAAGTATTTCTGAAGTTGGTGTGTGGCTTGTTTCTTTCTCATTTTGCTGCGTTGTCAGTTGTGGGAAATAGACGATCACCCTCCTCATTATTGATATACTAAGTGTAGCTAAGGAAACCTGCAGAGAAATGGTAAGACACATGTCCATATGAGCAATGAGAGATACAGTTGTCTCAAAATAAATCACAATGAGGCCACGTCTTTGTTTGCCAGTACTGCTATGACAAATACCGCAAACTGGTTAGCTTATACAACAAGGTTTGGTGGCTAACACACAGCCTCTCTACTACTCCTCCAGCTCTAAATGCTTATGATTCCATTTCCTTCATATTTGAAAATAGCAACTTCAGCATTCTAAGCATGGATGTGTAAACAGACTTCTTTTCAGTTGTCTGGTTTTATGTCAAAGTTTGCCTATGTAACCACTGTTCTGATGGAGACTGAACATTCCCTGGAGACAAACTTTGGGCAACTATAGCTGCCTCCCGCCTGAATCTGCACCTGCCAATTAGGTGTTCTGCCCTCAGTGATGCAGCTAGGCTCCTGATTGGAGAGATCGTGGAAAAGTCAACACAGGGATAAAGGGGCATGAGCTTAGTGCAGGCATCAACAAGCTATTTGCCTAGGGGCCCAATCCAGCCAGTTACCTTTTTTGTAAATAAAGTTTTATTGGAACACAGCCATGTCCAGTTATTTACTCACTGTCTGTGGCTGCTTCTACACTATAGTACAGGGTGGAGTAGTTGTGAAAAAGAGACTACATGGTCTACAAAGTATAAAATATTTACTATGGATCCTTTTAGTATAAGCTTGCTGACCCCCACTCTACAGGTAGAGTTGGAAAAATGAGAGTACTTAGGGATAGTTTTAAAAATAAAGAGGATACAATAATTTTTGGTAAGGATTCTATATTCATTGTCTTTTGATTTCTTCATCTTGATTCTCATGCTATTAATACTTGAACATGGCTATGATTAATCTACAAAGAAAATATTATCTGTATTAATATATATTCCAAATGTTATTTGAAAGTACATTTTGTAAAACAATCTAGAATCTCGCTCAAAAATCCTCCACTAGATTTTATTGCTTAACTTATGTTTGAGTTCCTTATCTTCTCATATCAAGTAGACATCTAATTTGTACCTTCACTGTTACTGTTTTGCTTCAAAGAGCATAATAAATAGATTCAAAGAATAAACTCAGAGACTGCATCTGCACCAGGAATTCTTTAGTACTGTATTGGTGGAATATGCCTATGACTGTTCTAATTTGTGTTTTGCCGTCTTCACTGGTGATTCATTCATCTGGAAAATATAATGAGTCTGACATTCAGTTGATCTCAGCAGCCCCATATTCAAACAGGAAGATTAAAAAAAAAAAAAAAAAAAAAAAAAACATACAACAACAAAAGTGTGTTCCATTTTTACCCAGCCATTTTCCCAGTGGGGAAATGGTGCCATGATGTCATGTCACCTAAAATTCTGATTAGTAAGGGGATCTGGAGAAGAATTCTGCTCAGTTAAAAAACAAACACAGACAGAAAACAAATATGCAGATGGTTTCTTCCCATATCGTTAGCTACTTCCTAGGAAAAACAGGGCTTAACATGGTAAAGATTTTAATTCTGAGACACCTCATGCTGGACCTTCAAGCTCGTGGTACTTTGCCCGAGGCCTTCTGCAAAGCCTCACGAGCATCACACCTCCACACCCCCTCCTTTCTGGTCCAGTTTGCTCATCCCAAATGCAGGCACTGTGGGTCCTCAATAAGGCTGGGGAGCAGAGAAGAAAGATTTTCCCTTTCAAACTATGATTTTAAGTTATTTGTGAAGAATGAAGAAAGAAACCTTAATCTTTTAAAATCTATACCTTGGGTGACAACATTTTCTTCTGTTAAAGTGCTTGTGGTGGCATTGTCTTTCCAGTAGCAGCATACAAGAGTTTTGTCTTAGTTTGTCAGAGCTGCTGTCACAAATACTGCACAATGGGTTGACTTAAACAACAGAAATTGATTGGCTCACAGTTTTGAGACCAGAAGTCGAAAATCAAGATATCATCAAGGCTTGCTTTCTTCCTGGCTAATAGCAATCCTTGGGGTTCCTTGGCTTGTATGTCTGCCTTCCATCACAGGGAGATGTCCTCCCTTTCCTTGATTGTGACTTCCAGGTTCTCTTTATAAAGTGTCCTGCAATCTAGATTAAGACCCTTATTCAGTTGGGCCACACCTTAGCTAAAAGTAACATCTTCAAGAGGTACTATTTACAATGGGCTACCACCCATGGGTATATAGTTAAGATTAGGAACATGTGTTTATTGAGGTTCATAATTTACCTTACAACAGAGTTTAAATTCCTCCACATGGATGGCAATCTTTGGTATGGTCAGCATTTTTAAATTCTAGATCTTCTTATAGGTGTGATGTTATGTCATTGTGGTTATAATTTGCATTTACTTAATAATTAGATCCATATTTGTATGGGCAATTGGATTTTGACAAAAGTGCAAGGGCAATCCAGTGGAGAAAAGGGCAGTCTTTTCAGCAAATTGTGCTGGAAGAATTGAATATCCACACTCATCAGTCTAGGTTTCCTTTTTTGGGTTTTTTTGTTTGTTTGTTTAACTAAAATATCCTTATTAGAAGTAGGGCTCATTCAAGCTATCTAGATCTTCTTTAGTAAGCTTTGGTTGTGTCTTTCAAGGAATCTGTCCATTTCATCTAAGTTGTCAATTTATGAGCATACAGATTTTTGTATTATTCCTTTTTATCTTTCATATATCTGTAGCATCTGTGACGATGTTACATCTCTCCTACCTGATATTGTTAATTTTTGGCTTCCATCTTTTTTGCCAATCAGTGCCATTAGAAGTTTATCAATATTGCTCTTATCAACAAACTACCCTTAGTTTCATAGATTTTTCTCTAGTTTTTGCCTTCATTTCATTGCTTCTCCTCTGATATTTATTATTTACTTTCTTCTACTTACTTTGGCTTTAATTTATTCTTCATTTTCTTGTTTCTTACAGTAGAATCTGAGGTCATTGACTGACCTTTTATTTTCTTTCAATATAGGTGTTTAATGCTATAAATTTTTCTTCAAATACAGCATTGGCAGCATCCTACAAATTCTGTTCCTGCTTTTTCATTTTCATTTAATGCAAAATATTTTCTACTTTTTCATTTGATTTATTTCATAGAAATGCCTGTTTGTAGGTATTTTTAAATTGCATATCCTTTTGGGTTAATAATTTTGAACAGCATTTCCTGCAAATCTTGTTCTGGTTCCTGTTTTCATCTAAGTTTTTGTTCATGCAAAGTACTAAACTTCATTTGCGTCCACTTAGCATTACCTCCTGGACTCAGAGCAGTCAACTTGTAATGCTCTTCCAGTGAAATCAGAGACAGTTACTTTGAAGGGGACTTTCATTTTCCCCAGTGTAACAGATCTGACACCCAAATGTTTATATGATGATGAGCAATCTAATATGTCTATTTCTCTTGAGTTTGAGAACCACTGGACACAGGACCAATTTGGGAATGACAGAAGAGCTAAAGATTTTTTTCTGAAAACTTATATTTCTTCTAAACCATGAGGAATATTTTGCCAAATTTTCGACTTAGTATTTTTAAATCTGTGGTTTACTGATAGAGAATATGTGCATATCATGCATTCCCAGTCCTTAACATTTAAATGCTCTCTTCTGGGATCTCTTTGGTACCCAGGATGCCTGAGGACACTCTTTCTGTTAGATGGGGAAAGGTTTCTTTTAATCTTTGACTTGAGATGAAGAGAGAGACTTATTTTCACAAAGATCAAAGGCACATTAATTTGACTTGGAGAATCCCCAAATCAGCATTTCCCACTGCAGTTGTATTGTACATTTGGAGTCATAGACTTAACAGAAAACTCATGCTAACCTCTTTTACTTCAGCCCTGAAGATAGAAGGAGAAGCATCCTTCTAATTTGTGTTTATAATGAGGGAACAAGCTTCATAGAGCCAGAGAGATAGGAGGTTCTGCAGAACCAGCCTGGCAGGTACACCCCAGGGAGAAGGCAGCCTCCTGATGCAGGGGCAGCTGACTGTGGGCCATTGTTGGTTTGTAGCAGCACCCGGACCATCCCAATTCTGGTGATGGGGGGAGGGGACATCCTGACTGAATTGTTTCCTTGTCAACACTGTATTGTCAATAAAGGCTCATGGACTCTATATTTTTAAAAAAATTCTACTGTCCTCAGTCTGGAAGGTTGGCCTCTCTTCTTCTCCTTCCCAGCTCTGGCCGCTGTGGATGCCGAGCTCCGGGGTATCCAGTCAGCCAGATTCCACACTTACCATTTCTGTGCATGGCTGGGAAGCAGCTTTCTTGGAAGTGTGTTTGCTAAAAAATAGCTAAACAATAGCTAAATATCCAATCCCTGGGATTCCACCCCCAATTATCACAAAACACATCTACCATCTCAATATTGTTCCGTCTTTTGTTTGCACACTATCGGGACCTGTTTTATATTCCATGATTTTATTGCTTCATTTGTTCAGTTTTTTATTTCAATAGACATTTTATGAGTTAAAGAACAAACTCTTTGAGGTCAAGAACCAGAACATGTGCAGAGAAAAAAAGATTTTGTCTTAAGTTTTAGAATATATCTATTAATATCACAAAGAGGGTATGATAGGGATGGTTGTCCAATAGGGTATGGATTTTTAGCCACAGCATCTTTATTTGCTTCCCATGTATCATTCCCATAAAACTTCATCACCACCTGTGGAGCAAGTGCTTAGCTCCAGACATTACATGTACTTTCTTCATTCTGTGAAACACCTGGCATACTGGAGCTGAAGAGGAACCTCCTGTGGTGAGGAGACTATTTGGAGGTCACAGAACAATTGTGTGCGGATGGGAGTCAGAACCAAATGCCCTTAGTATTCTATCCTGTTCATTGTGCTGTTCTTATTTTTAGAAGCAGTTAAGTGTACTTTGCCACTTTAACATAGACAGTTTGTCTGCAGAAATATTTTGCTTGACATATGATTAGGATGCAAAGGTATAGTGTCCTTTTCTGCAAAGGCATGTTTGATATCACATTTTTGTAGAGAGGTGAGCATGAATAACCTGCATGTTACAATGTTTGTATCAGTAGGCCTGCACATGTCCCAGATAGCAGACAGATTTGCAAAGCAGCAAGGTCAAATGAGGCAGAAACATTTTAGCCAAGTGTCCCTGCTCCGTACTGAGCCTTTGGAGGAGTTTTGCTCAGGAAGATGCAATGATCACAGTTTCATGAGCATGGTCTGGAGGGACTGGTTGGCACATGGTGAGAGTGGGAGGCAGATAACAACATGGTGGAACCCAAGTTGAGCAGGCAGCAACAGCCCCAGACTCAGAAAGGGACTGTACTTGGAACTTTTCTATGGCAGGCAAAAAAACAGGGCCTGACTTCAAGGCCCACAGACTTCCGGCACATTCCCTGGCCCACGATGTGGATCTGTCCTGCCGGCATGGACTCCACTCCAGATATGTGCTGCACATTCTGCCCAGGTCACCTTGCTCCTCACCTTCCCTGCCTCGCAAACCCCTCCCATCTCTCAAGATCCTAACCAAACGTCATCTTCTCTGTGCAGCCCACCCCACTGTCCTCTTTTTCTCTCCCTTCACCCAATTCTGTTAATTAATCATTGCTTTCCAGGTTCCTAATGTACTTTATTCATTTCCTTGTGTAGCTCTTAACCATTTTACACCGAAACTGTTCTGCTTGAATCTCAGTCCTCCCCCAGATTGGGGCTCTTTTAATTCAGTGTCTGAGCCTCTGGGGTTTATATTGGACTAATGGCTCTGGGTTATTTGTATGAAGGCAGGTGACAGAAGAAACTACCGTCCAGAGTCCACAGTGGACACCGACAGTGCCAGTTGTCAGCAGCCAGGAGTGAGAAGCTCGTGCACGTAGGTGGCTCCATCAGAACTCAAGAGAATGGGTGCTGGAGACTGGGAGGCTGGGAAGGCCTGGTGTATGATCACAGTGTGTTCAGGGTATGACTCCACAGAGAAGGAATATTTTATTCCTAAACCCAACCATCCCTTGGGGCTTAAGTTAGAAAACACTTAATTAGCATCGATTGGAGGAAAAAGCCTCTGAATGTGCAGATCTACTCAAGGAAGTCAAGGCAAAGACATGAGCTAATGAAGAAGGGATTCTTAGAAAAAACAGATACAGTTATTAGGATTTACAACAACAATTAATATATATATTATTTATATTTGCTACTAATAAAACTAAAATACAACATGCACTTCTTTTAAGACTCTTATTTGTTTCACTTTGTTTGCTTGCTTTGACCACAACAGTTTGAATGGGGAAGAGAACAAAGGCTCCTTTTTGAACTTTCTGGATCCTTCGGAGGAAGGTGATTCCTTATGGCCATGATGTGTGCTGTGGTCTAAAGACAAAATGCTGCCCCTGCCTTTGTGGATACTTTATAACCTAAATTAGATGAAATCTCTTGGTGCTTACTTCATTCAAATTAATTATCTAAAAGAAAGAAAGATCTTCAGAACAAGCTCCTGTAGGAGTCCAGCTTTTATGGGAACATTTTGTTGCTTTCGGGGTACTATTTGCATTTGATGGAGATTTTTCTGCTGAGATTTCTTGGGGAACTCAGGAGAAGAGAGACAGGCTGGAAGGAGGCAGGAGCCAGGACGAGAACCAGGGAGGAGAAGGAGAGATCATGAGAGAAACAGAGGAGGACCAACCTCCTGAGAAGTAAACATGCTGGACAGTGGGAAGAGGCTGGGGACTGAGGTCTGATCAGGGAAGATGAGCTTAAATTTCTAAGAATGTCAACCATGTGCAAACAATTTCTCTCTCTCCATATGTTTTCCTTAAATTGTACTTGCAATTTAATGAATCAGTTTTTAATGTTTCATTAAGATCGCTTAAATGGGATTTCACTTTTATCTAATAGATTCTGACTGTCATAGTCACAATGAATCACAATGGGCTCTGGAATTTTCAAATTTGGAATTAAACAGCCAGAATGAGCATAGCATCGGGGGACCGGGGAGAAAACAAAGAGCAAACAAGCAAACAAAAAAAAAAACCAAAAGTATTGGCAGAGAGTCAGAAAACGTGGGTTCTTAGTCATGGCAATCAGAGAGATTTTGATGGTTACGTTCAAGTGTCAACTTGGCTAGGATATAGTGCCCAGTTGTTTGGTCAACAAGCACTGGTCTTGTTGCTACTGTGAGGGTATTTCATAGATAAATTTGCATCCCTAGTCAATTGATTGCATCTACAGCTGATTGCATCTACAAACAGCAAAGGAGCCTGCCCTCAGCAATGTGGGGATTCTCCTCATCCAATCAGTTGAACGTCTTAAAGCCAGACTGAAGATTTCAAAAGTCAGAGTAAAGATTTTCTGCCTGTACTTTAGCCAGTCAGCTTCTCCTGGGGAATTCAACTTCACCTTCATTGGAGTTTTCAACTTGCAGTCTGCCCTATGGAATTCAGACTTGCCAGTCCTTACAGTCCTAGGAGACAGTTCCCAAACAAATCACTTAACATTCACATATTTATGTGGAAAACCTTGACTAATAGAGGACTAATAAGATAGTCTTTTTAATTCCTCCAACCTGATCACATGCATCTGAGGTCGCAGTTGACTCGTCTGGGGGGGGGTGGCGGCCGGTTGCTAAATCCTAGGCTCTCGGGATTGCTCGGAGGGTACCGGCGGCGGGGGCTCTTTCCCGGAGGCGAGGGCGAGGCGGGGGACTGGGCCCGGTCCCCGGCGGAGGCGTGCAAGGTGTGGAGGGCGGCGAGAAGGAACAGGCGGGACACGTTTCTTTTAGGGTGAAGAAGCCAAGAGAGTTTATTAGGGGAGAGTACAAGCTTATATCGGGCGGTATAGAGGGCGGGGTAGCTGTAGAGGTTAAAAGCTTGGATTGGTTCTGAGAGGGCACGGAGGTTGTTTGAAAAGGGGCGGGAGTTGCTCCGGTAACGAAGAGGGTGGAGGGTGCGGGTAAGGCACGAGGTGGGGGGGTTTTCTCCGGCAAGCCTTCCCCAACGGTTGTACTTTGGGGTGAGGAAATGGGGCCTGCATTCGGCTCCACTTTCTCAGGCCCGGGGGGCCGTGGAGGGCGCTACCACCCGTGCCCCACTACCTTTCCTAGGGGCTGATCAGTTCCCCTGGCCCAGGCCCGCCAAGTCGGAACTCGATAACAGTGTCCCGCATGCATCAACTCATATGAGTACTCAAACATCAAGCACTTAAAAACAGTAAAAGAAGTCACTTATATAGGAGCAGAGAAACGTGCATCAACCATCCATCCATCCACCTCCAGGACAGGACACTCTCACTCCCCAGTTCATGCTGGGAACTTAACTTTGGGGTTCAGAGTGAGAAGGGATCATCCACAAGATCCCAGATCAATAAGAAGTATGTGGCATCTGCAGAAGCCTCCACATACCCTGAGAGGCTCCATTCTCTAGAGAACCTTCCCACTGCTCCCCTTCCCCTGGGGTCCCAACATCCTCACACACACTTCCCAAACACACACCTAAAACCCAGCCAGAGAAAGGAAGGGGTAAGACAATGCATTATTGTTGGCCTAACTCTTATCTATTAATGAGGTCAAATGTGGTAAGAATTAGGCTCATAGAAACTTAAATCTAATTCCTTGTTCATTGCATCCAAAACATGCTCATTTTTTGAACTTTCCTGGTTAGTGTGTCATTTTTCCTTTTCCAAAAGAGGTAATCATGAACATAATGTGAAGAGATCTTTTACATGTTTTTTGCCCTTTTGTATAAAATAGGGATTCATTCATTCTTTTAGAAAATATTTGTAGAGTGCTTAATGAAACTGGCCCTGGTGAGAGGTTTTAGGTACATAGTACTGTTCTATTTATCTACTGCTGTATAACAAATTAACCCAAATGTAACTGCTTGAAACAGTCATTTCAATTTGCTGATGGATTCTGTGGGCCAGGAATTTAGAAAAGGTGCAGTGGAGATGGCTTATCTCTGCTCCATGATGGCAGTAGCCTGATGGAAGGACTGGAAGGCTGTGGGTGATTCAATCAATGCGGAAAAAATCACTAGAGATGTACTGTCCAATACACTAGCCACTAGCCTCAGGGCTAATTAAATTCAAATGGATTAAAATTAAATTAAATTAAAAATTTGGTTACTCATTCACACTCACCACATTTCAAATGCTCCGTAGTCACCTATGAGTTAGGGCTAACATACTGGACAGCACAGATAGAGGACGTTTTAAGTATCAAAGAGAGTTACATTGGACAGCTCTGATCCGTAGACATCTTCCCTCCTGGGTGACCACTGGATGAGAGCTGAGCTGGGGCTGTCCGTGGGACCATCTGTAGGTGTTCTTTCCACATGGCCTGAGCTTCTACACACCACTGTAGCCTCAGATTCTTACATGAGGCACAGGGCTCCAAACTGGAGTTTCCCAAGAGAACCAGGAAGAAGCTGATGTATCTTTCATGGCCTAGCTTTGAAAGTCCCATGATATCACTTCTTGCCATATTCAACTGGTCAACCAGTCACCTAGGTTGGCTGAACATCAAGGAAAAGTACACAGACTCCACATATCAACGAGAGTGGTGTCCAAGGATATGTAATCATGTTTTAAAGCTGCTGCAAGTAGAAAGCAAAACAAATAAGGACCCTTCTCTCATGGAGTTTCCTTCAGTGGTGAAGAGAGAACAAGCAACAACTAAATAATTAATATAAAACTATGAGAATAATCTTGTGATGGACAAAAGTGGGGTCCAATAAAAGAAAATAACTGGTAATCAAGGAAGACCTTTGCATTGGTCTAGGGTTGTAAGCTTAGGAATTTCTGGGAAGGACAGTGTATTAGTTTCCTGTTGTTGCTGTAACAAATTAACATAAATGTAGTGGCTTAAAGCAACACAAATGTATTATCTAAAAGTCTGGTATACCAGAAGTCCTTAGGGGAAAATCTGTTTTCTTGTCTTTTCCAGCTTCTAAAAGTTCCCTGCATTCCTTGGCTTGTGACCACCTTCTTCCACCTTCAAAGCCATCAACCTTACATCTCCCTAATCTTTCTTTTGTAATCACATCTCCCTCTGACCACAGGGTGGGAAAGGTTCTCTGATTTTAAGAAACCATGTGATTGAATTGGACCCATATGGATGATCCGGGTTAATCTCCCATCTCAAAGTCCTTAATATAATTGCATCTGCAAAACCCCTTTTGCTATGCAAAGTAACATATCCACTGGTTCCAGGGATGAGGACAGGGACATTCTTTGGGGAGCCATTATTCTACCCACCAAGCCAGAGACCTAAAGTTTGATTTCACCCAGCCAGAAGGAATGCCATCCATACCACAACTGGTCCAGGTTTGATCCCTCCTTAGCTTTCCACTCTTAGATGACATTATCATTTAGAACAAACCTGTTAATGGGTAAAGGTACTGCTGCTTTGCAAAGTGCAATTCAGGATACAAAATATTACTATTGCTGTTGTTCAATTTTATTTTGCAGTTATTGAGAGACCCAACTGACAGAGATGTCGTTTGGAAAGACCAAACAGAGGGGCAGAGCCTTGCCATGATCACAACTCACCATCATCCACTGGCATGGCTTCTCCTTCTTAGACCCAGCATAAGGGTCAGGTCTTCTAAAAGGTGAATCTTGTTTTGACTTTGACATTGAATTTTCAACTTGTTTTGTTTTTACAGTGGAAGTGGCTTCAAAGTAGGCTTTGTATCTTCTTTCTAGTTACTTACTGGGATCTGGGTGCACCATTTCCTTGCAGAGTGGAATATTTTATCACTAACGTTTAGAATATTCAAAGCATGGTGACAATAAAAATCAGGTTGGCTTCTAATCAGTAGGATTACTGCTCTTAAATTCTCTACAGGTGATGCTTCCCTTATTGCCAGCACCAGGGCAGACTGCTCCCACAGTTTCCCCCCCCCCAACCTCTTTGCTATGTCCTTTCTCTGTGTCACCCCTCAATCAAAACACTACCAGGTGAATGTTCTGCGTTTAGTATTGGAGAGATGCCACAAGGATGCCATCTCTTGTCTTGGGGGAACGTTTTGTCCAGCCCAATTGCATTTAATTCTTCAGAGACGCTTCTGGCTTGGATTTCAGTGATGCAGCTAACCAGAAAAGAACAAGCTGAACTTCATCTCAAAGATAGTGTGGTCCCTCCAGAGGTGGGTCCTCTTGTAATGTGCAATGGCTTCTGCTGCTGGGATGAATCTCACCTTCTAGCCCCTGCAGCCCCAGCTCAACCGTACTGCATCTGGGGCTCTCTTGCGGACAACTCTGTGACAGTTCCCCAGGAAGACCAGTGAGCAGCCAGACTTAACCCCTCTGACCCACTCTCTGCAGGTCCCACAGAAAGGTCCAGTTCCCCCAACATTCACATTATAAAAGGGCCTATTGAATCCCTAAGTGATTTGTGTGATAAGATTCTCTTTTCCCATTTAAATACAACTGTGCTGTTGAAGACGACCAGGAAAATTGAAATAGAAATTAAGCAATATCTAAACACAAACCAATTTTTCCACTTATATTCTTAGGGTAACATTCTCTTCTATTGAAAAGAAAAAAAAAAGTGTTACCTTTGCATTAAATTCAGTAAATTATTTTGTCATTTATTAAATGAAAAATATAATTCCAAAATTATATTCTAGTCAATAGAAAATTCACACATGGCACTTTATAAACGTGGCTTAGTATGGCCAAAGATTTCATTTAGCCCCACCAAAAAATTAGCATTCAATTTTCATTTCAGAATCAGCAAATTGAAACAAGTAACAGCGAAACCAAAATAAGTGTTCACATTTCAATTTACCATGGATCTATTAAATTGGAAGGTTTAAAAACCCCTTTGTCTTTAATTTTTTTGGACAAGGTATACCGGAATCCTGGTTTTTAAGAAAAAGAGGCCATGTACATTTCTGGAAGCGTGAGTGACTTTAACACCAGTTCTGGGGCTGCTTGTGCCTTCTGTGTTTACAGGGCTACCCAGCCTGGAATGTTGATACAGAAAACTGATTCCCTTCAAGGATCTTGTGCCAGATTGGATGTATAATGCCCCTCAAAATGCCATGTTCTTTGCTGGAATCTTGTGGGGCAGATGTATTAGTGTTGATTAGGTTGGAATCCTTTGATTGAGTGTCTTCATCTAGATGTGGCTCAGTCAACTGTGGGTGAAACATTTGATTAAATTATTTCCATGGAAATATGGACCCTACCCATTCAGGGTGGATCATGATTTAATCACAGGAGTCCTATGAAAGAGTGCACAAAGAGAAGGAGCTCAGAGCAGCTGAGAGGGAAATTTTGGAGAGCAGTTAGGGGTGACATTTTGGATCTGCAGCCAAGAGAGACACTTTGAAGAATGCACAGGAGCTGAGGGTAGAGCTGAAACACAATCTGGGATGAGCAGATGCCAGCTGTGTGCCTTCCCAGCTAACAGAGGTTTTTCCGGATGCCATTGGCCATCCTCCAGTGAAGGTACCCTGTTGTTGATGCCTTAGCTTGGACACTTTTATGGCCTTAAGACTGCAACTTTGTAACCAAATAAACCCCCTTTATAAAAGCCAATCCATTTCTGGTATTTTGCAAAACAGCAGCATTAGCAAACCGGAACAGATCACAAGCACCAAGACCCTTCCCTGCTCTGACCACCCGTGACTGGAGCAGCTCAGCCCTGAGCTCTCTTCATGTGTTATTTTGGTTTTCCTAATTAGAATGTGGCTCTTTGAGGCCACAAGGGCAAGGCCAGGCCAAGCAGTGTGATAAACACTTAACTTCATGAATAAATCAATCAGAAGTCAAGTATTCTGGGTGTTTACCCTTCTAGAAATCTCTCTCATTAACAGGAAAATCTAGGTTTAATGAAGTCTTTTTGTTACCAGCCTCCTGATTGTCAATTATTATTGTACTGAAAAATTGTTTCAGTGGAGAAGGAAAGCAAATCATATCTTCATATTAGTGGGATCTCCATAGAGTAGTTGACCTCATTAAGATTTTGGAAATTAAAAACAAAACTACAAAGCCAAAATGGAGACTTTTGACATTCATTGCCTTAAATTTTGAAGAAAGTATTATGACCCCTGTGTTCATCAACTTTTTTGGTTTATAACTGCTAGGATGTAGCAGAGCCCAGGAGCATTTCCCTCTCTCTTGCCCCTGTTTTCTTTAACAGATTTTAGGATTTCTTCCTGTGAAATGTGCAGCCATCTGCACATGACTGTGGGAAACCCTGGGCATTGTAGGGCTAGCTCATTGTTCCTGCTCTACCAAGATGCTCTCTGATTAAAGCTGTGGTGTCTCACTCCAGTTGAGTCCGTTGGAATAGACATTTGACAGCACACATCCCTGTTGCCCAGCTGCACGTAGGTGCATGGAGGAGTTCAGACTTCTTGAGCTCACAGAATCTTATGCTGCTGCCAACATAAATGACCCTGGATCCTAACAAAACTGCACAACAGCATCAAAGACCCTCAACTGTGGTATCCCCACTCCTCACAGGCGGCCATTCTTCTGTAATCAAGATATCAAGAAGTCATTATGGGAGAGAAAGTGAAGCAGACAATTTGGGACCATTGCCCAAAAATGGCATGAGAATTACAGTAAAGGGGCAAGAAAAAATTGATGGCCAAGTGGAATGTTCTGGAGTTATGGGGACAGTTGCCATGAGGAATTTTTATGTGTGCCTTTTCTTTTAAAAATTGTGGTACCATGCATATATAACACAAAAGTCCCCATTTTAACTATTTTTGAGAGTACGCTTCCATGGTATTAATTGTATTTACAATGTTGTGCTACCATCAGCACCATCCATTACCAAAACTTTTTCATCACCCCAAATAGAAACTGTATTTATTAAGCATTAACTTCCCATTCCTCCCTCCCTCAGCCCCTGGTAACCTCCAATCTACTTTCTGTCTCTATGAATTTGCTAATTCCAGATATTTTGTATAAGTAGAATCATACAATATTTGCTTTGAGGCATAAATGCCACTGTAGTTATCGATGCATTTCTGAGCTGCTGCAGTAAGCTCCCACCAGTCCAGCTGTCAGGAGTTTACTCTGATGTAACCATTCTCAATATAGAATGCAGATGACAGTCATACATTTTTCAAAGTCTGGAGCTAGATGTGGGTTGGAAGAAGGATGAGGACACTTATGTTGCTGTGTTGCTGAGCTCCTTCTACATCTCCCTGCCCTGTTAAAGAGGCCACTCACAGCGAGCAAACCTTTCTTCGAGTCAGTAGCAGTTCCTTTGGGGGTGAATCCCTTCTTGTGCCTTGTATTTTATTTAGTGCCTCAAAAGAGTTGATGGCCACCGGAGGGTTGACACCTTCCAGAGACTATTTTAAGCCTCTTGGCCTGGGAGGAAGATTGATTTTGCCTTGGATGAAACTTATCTGTCCTGGGCAAATTATGGCTCTAAGTCAAAACACAACATGACAACAAGTAACTTCTGCTGGACAAAGATGCATCATTACCTGGGTGGGGAACATCAGTCTCCCTTAATTTGGTCTTCACCTCTCCACCTTTTCCCTATCCGGCATGTAGGAGTATTTTATTTTCTTAGGGCTTTTACCCAAGGTAACAAAGTGCCACAACCTAATACAACAGGAGTGTATTGTCTCACAGTTCTGGAGGCCAGAAGTCCAAAGTCAAGATGTCAGCAGGGCCATGTTTTGTCTGATACCTGTAGGGGAGAATTTTTCCTCGCCTCTTCTAGCTTCTGGTGTTTGCCAACAATCCTTGGCTTGTAATCGTATCACTCAATCTCTGCCTCCACCATCTTGACATGGCCTCCTCCATGGTGTCTGTATCTTCTCTTCTGACAAGGACTCCATTCATATTGGATTATGGGACTTCCCTACTCCAGTATGACCACATCTTAATTTAACTAATTTCATCTCCAACAACTTTTTTCCTAAATAAGGTCATATTTTGAGGTCCTGGGGGTTAAGACTTCCACATATCTTTTTGGGAGACACAATTCAATCCATAACGAAGAATAATAACAAACCATGAATTTTCTTCTGGTTTGTTTTTTTGACTTATATTGGTATCATTTCTTTTCTTTTAAAGAGCAGATGTTCCTTGAAGCTTTATTAGGTACCAGACACCCTGCTGGGCATTTTGCATTTACCAGCTCCTGGATCCTCCTGACAGGTGTCATACTCATCCCAATTTTACAGATGAGGAAACAGATCACCTGACCTTTTCCAGGTCCCAGAGCATAGGAGGTGGAAGAAGGGCTTAAACCCAGCAAACTAGACTGCAGAGTTTTGCTTTTAACAACAACCTCCTACTGCTTTCCTGACCTGGGATTGTCTAATTTAATAAAGAACCACAAAGACGATTCTGCACCCTGCTAGGAAGCTCTGAAGACATGTCAAGCTGTGACCCTGTGTCTCTTTCCCAGGAGGAGATGATTCACTCTTAGGAGGCTGTGACCTGATAGGGGAAGGGCCTTCTGAAAATGGTGAAATAAATAACATGGAAACAGGACTCCGTGCTCTTCTTTGGAAACACGAGTTTGAACAGTTGGCATTTCATAACATTCTAAGTTGGCTTTTAAAAACTTGTGACATCTTTCTTTACAGAAACATATAACATGTGAGGACTAGTTAACCATGAGAAGCCCAATGGAATTGATAACGTGGCTGAAATAGTGGTTTCTGCTCATCTAACCACATAGCCTGGGGTCACCATGTTCCCACACTTTTTTCCATCAGAGAATTTCTCAGTTTCCATTCAGCACTCCAAACAGTGGGAAGGTGTTGAATGTAATTTGTGGAGCATCAGAGCTCCATGAGGCCTCAGATCCCACCCCAGCCCACTCCTCGGCCTTCTCGTATCTAAGCCATTCCTTTGGAATATGGTGCTGATGGCATGGGGGTCGACATCCTTAGAAAAAGACCATGTGCAGTGTGTTAGTACCTCAGACACAGGCAGTGAAGAGTGTGGTCTTATAAAGGTCAGCTCGAGGGGGAAGCCTGGTTGAGGTGAGAAGGGGAGGGGGTGGTGGTGGTAGGAATGGAAGTGGGGGTTGAGGAGGAGATGAAGACATAGCCACTGGTTCCCAGGCTGGTCCTCCCAGCTCGCCCAGCCACTCCTCCTCCTCTCCCTTCCCTCTGGGGAGTCCTCAGCTGGAAAACGCTCTTCTGGGTCCTTCCCCCAGTTCTACTGGATATTGGCTTGACACCGCCACTCCTGGCCTGGCATTGACAAAGCAAGAGAAGATGAGGCAAACACACTGACCCCCAGACTCTTGCATAGAAACAATTAATGGGATGGGGTAGTGGGGTGTCGGGGAAAATTATTTAGCCAAATTTGCATTTGCAAGCCCCCTCTCCTCCCTCACAGTCTAACTAATCTGACTTTTGACATCTGGTTCAAGCTCAAGCATCCCTACCATCCTCCTTCTCTCCAGCACCCCATCCACGTTATAATGTATCATAACACACCCCATTACAATCTCAGGCTGCTTCATCACATGCTTTTTGTAGGCCAGGTCTGGTGTGCCCCTGGTGTGGTAACAGAGGCCTGTTCAATGAGTAAATTGACATTTGTAGAGGACACAGACTTGCCCCGGGATCGCATCACAGCTCACGGTGGTTGTCAGGTCACTTTGACCCTGTGATGGAGATGACTCTGCTGGGTCTTAGCAACAGGGAGGGAGTGAGGGCCCCAGCCTGTACCTTGTAGGGTCCTGGAATTGCCCAAAGCCCCTCAGGCCACGTGAGGAGCACTGGGTGGCCACTCTGGCACCACTGCACTCATTCCATGCTTCAGTCTAGAGACAAGCTACACAATATGGGGACTGTTTCCTGGAGTGGGGGAAAGTCCTATCAATAAAGTGGACTTTCAAATGCTCAATATGTCGGTTTAGTGCTAGAGGTGGGTGTTCCAAGCTCTTCCGTCTCTGGGCAAATGATCCAAGGCTGCAAAGCGTCTTGGCAGAATCCATGCCTGGATGGGAACTGGGTCCACAATGACGTCACCCCAAGGCCCTCCAGGGGGATGAGACCCTCCCTGTCTTAGAGCAGGGATAAGGGGGCCCCTGGGCCTGAGGGCCAGAGGAGGAGAAAGATGGAACCAAGGCAGGCAGTTTTTGAATCAAGTTGCCAAAAAATATAGGGAAGAAGAAACTAATAGTGTCTGGAATGCAAACACTTTGCCTTCTAGTAATTAGATTTAGGACAGTTGACAGAAAAAATAATTCATGTACACTTTAAAACATATTTAAAAACAGAAGAGAGATAAAGTTCTAATTTTGAAGCTCAGAACTTAAGATATAACAGATGTTTATAATAGTGGAGTAATTTTTCATGGATGAGTTTTCTACTCTTTGTTAAAGAACAAACTTTTTTATATGATAAGTTCCTGTTGATCTTTCCTTAGCAATACTACCACTCAGACTTTTGTAGACTGTATAGTTAAACGCAGATATTAACATAATCATTTCATAGATGATGGAACACCCACTCTGCAGCAGGCCCAGGGGCAGGCACTAAGGTTATAATTTTGGAACAGACAGGTGTGGATACCCCTTCCTGGAGTTCACAGTCTAGAGCTGGAGACATATATAATTCAAGAATAAAAATGCATAAAACAAAATGATTGCAATTGTGTTAGATAACAGGATGCAAATACGTGGGGTAACAATGAAAATACTAGAAGGATTTACTTCAGGTAAGGTGGCCAGGGATGGCCAGTACAAGGTGACGGCTTTAAGCTGGGCCCTGAAGTGGCAGGAGGGGTTGCAGGCAGAGCAGGGAAGAGAAGTTCATGCAGAGGGAACAGCACCTGCAAAGTTTCAGAGGTAGAAAGGAGCTTGGCACAGACAGGAACATGAGGAGCCCCGTCACCAGTGTGTGAGGAAAGCAGGGAACATGGTAGGAGGTCAAATAGAAGAGATGGGCAGAGATTATAGGTCACGGTAGGCTACGGGTCCACTGGGCAGGGTAGGAAGATCCGATTTGTATTCTAATTACATGGGAAGTCAAGAAGGATTGGAACAGGAAAATGATGCAAGCTGCTTTATATTTAAGCCTCTCAGTTGCATCTATGTAATGGATGGGAAGAAGGAGGAATGAACCCAGGGATCCCATTAAATTCTGTTGCAAATTTGAGAAAGAGAGGGCAAAGGCTCACGTTAAGTTTAAGGGGGTGGTGACTGAGATGCAGGGAAATGCATGGATCCTAGGAGGTTCAGTCAATCCTCATTGTTCATGGATTCTGCATTTGTGAACTTGCCTATTCGTTAAAATTCACCTGTAAACCAAAAATCAAAAATTCACCTGTCCCAAAAAATGACTGCTTTTGTAGTCATTTGTGGACACACACAGAGTGGTGGAAAATTTGAGTGGCCCCATGCACACTTTCCCAGCTGGGGTCGTATAAGGTGATGGTCTGCCTTCTTGTTTCTTCTTCCTGCTGTCTATTTAGTGCCATGTTTTTGCATGTTTGTGCTTTTTGTTGGTGATTTTGCACTTTAAAATGGTCCCCAAATGTACTGCTCAGGTGTCATCTGGCATTCCTAAGTGCAGGGTGGTGGTTGTGATTTGCCTTACAGAGAGAATACCTGGGTTGGATAAACTTCGTTCTAGTGCTGTTGGCCATGAGTTCAATGTTCAATTGAACAGTGTGATTGTTCAATAAATCAGCAATTTATAATAAGTGAGATGTCTTTAAACAGAAATGCACAAAAAGCAAGGTTATGCAGTGACTGGTTGATGAAAATACTGTGACCAGAGGCTCGCCAGAACTGAGCCCTGTATGTCCCCTAAGAGCAATAGTTCAATATTTGCTAATTCAGTGTTCTCAGTGACTTAATAGAATATAACTACTGCAGATAACGAGAATCGACTGTACTTAGGAGGTAGAGCCAATAGGACCTGGAGATGGACAGAGTACCAGTTAGTGGGGTGGGATCAGTGTAAGCTAAAAAGAAGCATCAAACATGCTTGAGAGCAAATCTGTACTTGATGCACAAGGGGAAGTCAAGGCAGTGAGAGGAAATTTCTAAATGGATGTGTTTGAGGGGAAGGTTGTGTTTCACTTCAGAGATTTATGAGATAATCAAATGGAGATTTCAAGGGGGCAGCATAATAATAAATTAAGACTGACTTTTAGAAGAGGCTTCTATTTTAGAGTGTTTATGGTAAGGATTTTCCTCTCCACTTTACACCTCTGGGGGAGGGGGGCTCTGACTTTGAGCGTTTGTGGTCAGGGACCTAGCTAGAGCTCTCTGCACATATCTGGTAGCCCAGGGTCAGATGGGGACATTTCTTGACAACACCCTGGCTCCAGCTTCATCCCCAGTGCTGTCAGCAATTGCATTATTCTCCTTCCTGTCATAATTCCAGAACTTTTCTTCTGTGGAATGCAGCCCATGATCAGGCGGGCTTGTTTCATGATCTCTGCCCAAATGTCCTAACTTTGCATCAACCTTCTGAGAAGCAATGATGATCGGCAGAGAGAGTACAATCAAACATCACTGAAACAAGATGGCTCTTTCCAGAAAAATTCAATAGAGACCCGGTCCAAAGTTCTGCACAGCTGTGACTCTACAGAATCCACTTTCCCCAATACAAATTGAAATGTTGCATTAGTACTGGGAGACCTGACATTTTAATGTATGGAGGATATCCCAGCAAGATCCTGTTTCTCTTTTCTGTTTTAGTTGTGTTAGATGATGCTGTTTCTGGAGAATCAAGAGAAAAAAGAAGTACCTGGGAAATTATGCTGCAAGTATTTGCAAGAAAGGTTTCATTGGCTGAAGTTCACCTATGGAAGGATAAAGAAAGGATTTGGAGTTAAGTTAAAAATGTAATCTTGAGAAAGGCGCGATGTGTGAGAGAATGTTTAAATAACAAAGGAACATAATTTTGCAGATTCCTTAAATTCTTGAGAATCATGTATTTGCATGCAAGCAATTGATATGCCAAGGAAATATCTTTCCTATCTGGTAATGAAAGTGGATCTCCTAAGGACCTTTTCTACCAGTAATTGGTCACCCAATTCATGACTGCTTTTCCTCAGAAATAATTATTTTCAGCTTCCTTAAAAATAATCAGCAGCTTTTTCATGCCTCCCAGTGATTCTGAGTTGGTGACTTTATAAAGCAGAGAGCTGTGCAAAGGAAGATATTACTCTTTAGATGTTAGCAGGCAGAGACCTGGGGCGCTTTAAGACACAGCAGGGACAACACCACAGCATTTGACATCCTCTGCTACTTGCCGCTTCCTTCTGCTTCCTGATTTGGTTCTTCAGCCCCCAACACCACTCCCATTCACATACACTAGTTTTGGATTTCCTACGCACCCTGGAAGTACTCTTGGGCTCTTACTGTAGAATGTTTTACAACCTCAATATCCTAACATGCTACTACCTCCAAGCATGGGCTAAACCTCATGCCTGGGGCCAAGAGAGGTCCAGCCTTCAGCTCGGCTCACCTTCCTGTGTCCTCAGGGGTGACAGTGGCTGTTCTGAACCTCGTGCCCAGAAGCTCTTGGCAGGAGTGATGCCACCAGCACATCCTGGAGGTGACACCTGAGAGATTTAACCTCCATCCAACTTTCCTCCTTAAAAACTCCAGTTCTGGTTACATGAGCTAAAGTTAACTCCACCGTAAACAGCATTTTATCTACTAGGTAAGATCTGGGTCTTAAAATAACAGCACATTCAAAGCATCTTTAACAGAAAAACACACTACTTTCCAACTTTGCAATGCATGGGGGAAATGTCAAATGAGATTAGCTAACAGAGGGTATATTCATTCCCCATGAACATAATGTGTCTAAAACTGAAACTAAAATGATTCAAAAGCATGTCATTAAGTATTTGTAGATTCCTAGAATTCTTTAAATTGCTTAATTCATTTTTGGTGGCATGATCAGAAGATTAGAATGCATAGGATGGTATGATTTAAATACAGATAAACAAAGGATTCTGGCAGAAAGAGGAGACCACTCACCTACAGCAAAAACTTTAGTTACTGCAAAATTACTCATAGAAACTAACAAAAATTTATATTTCTTAGGCATGTGCAGCAAACAGCAAGGTTGAGTTATTTCTCAAGGTCTAGTTAGCCCAAGGAAATGAAAGAAGCTGAGTGATCCATTCTGAACTGCAGGTGGACAGTGTCCAGTACACTGTGGGTTTGGATGTGGGTATGGTAGAGGATGCAGGAGCTGGAGGGATGCTTCTGGTTCCAACAACTCTGGTTGGCTTGGTTGACATAACTGCTCCAACACAGCAATGAATCCTTTGACATTTTGTTGTACTTTGCATGTAGATTTAGCTAACTTGCTGGAGTATAAAGATTTCTCAGCGAAATTAAACCCTCTGAGTTTCTCCTATTGTTTTCCCCTACTGGAGCAAAGCCTCTGGTGTCTTTTATTTTAAGCACAAAGCTGCACAGTCCTGTATGTGGTTCCTTATCATAAAACCCAGAGCTGTGAGACCTTTGCAGTTTAGCTGTTGTTGAGCTGAAGATAACAGAGTGAAGTGATGTTCTTCATCAGGAAGCCTAGCTAAGTGGAACACTGAATTGGTTGCAGTTAGCACTGAGAGCAATAATCAGCCCTTTTTCCATGTTAGACAGGCAGGAAGGACTGGTCATCCCTCTAACTAAATCCTTCCAACCTTCTTGTTAACACCCAGGGAGCCGCTGTGCAGGGCACATGGCATTGACAGCTTGTCACCATGCTTTACAGGGTCTAACCCTTGGCCAGTAATTGGCCCTTACATGTCACAGGGATGTTGGGAGATTAATGAGATGATATATGGGAAACAATTTCAGATATTTGGAGACAGGAGCTTTATAAACACCAATCTCTGAGAGATCTCTGACTGACTTCTCCTTTGGTAGTTAATCCACTTATACCATTCTGGCTGAGATGCATGTCTTTTATAGTCTTTGGTATGTTTTACAAGCCTTGCCCGGTGGCTTGCATTTTGTTCATGCTCAAAAAAGTGATAAATACTCAATGTGCAAGTGTAGGGCCAATCAAATCAAAGCACAGGAAATGATTCCTACATATACAACTTTTACTGTCCTCTAACTTTTTCCCTGCTTGCAGTCCAGGTGGAAATAAACTATTGCTCATCCCATCTGGAAATGTGACACGTCACTAAAACCCAATAAAGTTTTGGAAAGTAACACTAACTTCTGAATTTCAGAGAGGCCTGAATTATTAGCTTTTCTCTCGTCCTGAATAAAATTGGAAGGTGAGAAGTGGGAGCCCTTGGGGATTCCTTCAGCATCCACACAGCCATCTCTGATCACAGACTGCACAATTAAGAAATCACTGGTACTTCTAACCCCTTAAAGTATAAAAGTTTTGCCCAACTGTCAATTGTTGAGATATATTTGCATAGAATTGCAATATTTTAGAAAACTGCCTAAATACCAACATAAAATATCTACATTTCTTATGTATTTTAAATAGCTTTATGGGGCTACTAATAGAAAAGAATGTTATATCAGATATTAAATAATAGCATTTTATTTGAGAGTTTCATTTGCAAGTTTCAGTCTTCTTTCATTTTGTACAGGGTTACAGAGTATATGTGGATATAAATGGTGCATGTCAGTGGTATAAATCTGTCCACTAGCAGTAAAGGGCTTCTAACTTCTTTGCTTCTAATATCAAGGTTGTACTAAATCTGTAACTGTTACCATCTCTTCATGTTAATTCTATAAGTGATATCCTATATGGGAGAACTAGAAAATAAGAAGGTAAATATAATATTTGGATAATTAAGAAAAACTGAAAATTCTTCCAAATGTCTTTCAGACATTTAGCTAGAATTATTAATCAATTACAGAATTAGCTAGAAGTATTAATCAAGATGACTCCTCCATTTTAATTAAGAAATGTCTATTGTGCAATTATTGGATAATTATGCTCTTGTGTCAGGTTATTATAAGAGCATGGAATTCAGAAGTTGGAAAGACCTTATACCCAGTTCAATGTTTTTCAAACTTATTGTTGTTACAGGACCGGTCATTGAAATTAAATCTTTCCCACTGGTGTGGATGAACGAAGCAGGTAATGCGGGCTGCTCTGTTGAAGGACAGTTGAGGAGCCCTGGACTCCCCTTCCCTTCCCCCCACCCCCCTCATCCCCACCTCAGCAGCAATGCTGGGTCAAGACTAAGGGGCAGTATCAGAGGCCCTTGGGGAGAGACCCTAACACAGGAATTTTGCAACAACATCCCTCAGGGATCTGCTCCACTGCTTTGCCCGGATCTAGCTGCAGCTCATTCTACAGTTGGCTAATGATGCTCATTAAAAAAGAAAAAAAAAAAATTCTCTATCTCATTGAATGAAAATACATCTCCCTATAGTAACATAGCTAAGTTATCAATGTCTCGAAGATCTTGGACCCACCAAAAGATATCAGGTATGTGGTCGTGGCTAATTCTAAAGCTTGGAGTTCAAAGTACTTTAGATTGGGCCATATGTTATCCAAAGGGTAGACCCCTCCATGTATAAAGATATGATTATAGAAAAGACATCATGTTATCCATGCATGAGATGTAATTAGCATTATTGACAGGTCACACCTCCACCTTGTCTACACTCTAAGTCCCAATCAGATCACTGCTCATTCTACAGTCAGAAGAATATGGTGGGCTAATGTTTGCCTTAACAGGAAAGAAATGAGACACTTGATGGGAATGTTCAATTTAAAGTTGTATTGTGGTTTACTGATATTTATAGGAGTTTTAATACTATTATTGCTTTATTTTATTAAACACTTCAGTCATCCTAAAGCTTCCCCTCCAAGTCAGACCCTCTTTCCTGGGATGGACCCTGAAGACACTCATACCCAGGAGGTCCGAGGTCAACAGCCAAGATAGGAGGGGATCATACATTTGCCAGGCAAGTAGCTTGCCTAAAGGTCCCTCTCCTTTCCAAAGATAATGGGTGGGGGTAACTTGTGACAGGGTCCTTCCTGTGCACATCCTCAGCCATTACCCCTAGGCAGCATCTCATCTGTGCCTGGTGCAGGCACTGAATCAAAGTGGTAGAGCAGACATCCTTTTATTCTCCCTCATTGTATAGGGAAAACATTCACTATCTCACCATTAGGCATATTAGCTCTGGGTGTTTTGTAGATGCCCTTTATTAGACTAAGATGCCCTTTATCAGGTTAGACTTGCTGAACCTTCAAGTTCTCCACATTCTTCCAAGAGTAGCAGAAAATGTACAAATCTCAAGTGAGTTTTTATTAATCACTTTGTTTTTCATAGGGTATTAGAGTTGTCTAAAGGCCTGCCTTTAAAATTAAAATGTAGACATAGACATAAATAATCATTTAGGGAAAATGTAGAAATGGGAGATGAATAACAGTGTGGGGTTTTCAGGCAGGTGTATTCAGTTCTCTGAAATTATAGATTTATGAAAATTGAGATGCAGTTTAATTGCAGAGGTTTCTGATACCCATGGCAGAAAGCAGATGGACAGTACTTGTATAAAGGTTTTCCTTGACAAAAAGAATGAAATAAACTGATTCAATTATTAAAAGAGTATCATTGGAATCACCAACAATAATAGTGTATTTCTTTATTTTTCCTTTCAGATCTGTCAGTTTTTGTAGCATGCATTTTGAAGCTCTGTTGCGAGGTGCATATATGTATTTATGTTTGCATTGTATATCGTTTTCCAGTCTTCTCTGTATTTAAAGTGGCTGTTATAGATAGCAAATAGATTTTATCCAATCTGATGATCTCTGTTTTGTTATAATTTTTTCAAACCATTCACATTCAAAGTGGTTATTGATAGGGTAGGACTAAAATCTTTCACTTGACTATATGTTTGAAAGTATTATTGGAACAATAGAACAAAGATTGTTTCCTTTTCTTATTTTTCTGCTTTCTCCAGGTTTAATTGAGCATCTCATTTCATCTCCTTTATTGACTAATTATTTTAAATTAAACCTCAAAATTACATGGCTTCTCTTGTGTTTAAAATATACATATTTAAATAATTTGAGTCCATGATCAAATAATATTATGTTCCATGTGTAGTATAATATAAAAAACTTAAAGCAGTTGATTTCCCATTCATTCCTACCATCCCTTGTGCATTATTGTCATATATTTTAAATTGACATATGTTATAAACACCCAATACTATTACTATTTATAATGTGAGATCCTTTAAGCTTATAAAAATAAGAAAAAAGATTTAGTTTACTTTCATTTATTCCATTTTGAATGTTCTTCATTCCTCTCTGTAAATATCCATTTCTGACATTTCTTACATTCCTTCTGGCTGAAAAACTTACTTTAACATTTCTTATGGAGTTGGTACACTGCAAATGAATTACCTCAGATTTTATTTGCCTGAAAAAATATTTATTTGAATGATATTTTCACTGGGTATGAAATTTAGGATTCACATTTCCCTTTTCTTTGAGAGCTACAAAGATTTTACTCCACAGTCTTTTTTTTCTTCTTTTTCCTTTTTTTCTTTCTTTCTTTTTTTTTTTTTTTTTTTTTTTTTTTTTCTGCATAGGTTCTGACAAGGAGCTTGCTGTGATTCTTATCCTGTTCCTCTACAGGTAAAGTAGTTTCTCCCTCCCTTTGTAGCTGTCTTCAAGAATTTTTGTGTCTTTGGTTTTCAGCAATTTTAATATGAAATGCCAACATATTTTGATTTTGTTCTGTTTTATTTGGGGACTTGATTTTAAAAAAAAATTTTAGATCTGAAATTCTTAGATCTGTTGTTTGGTATCTCATTAATTTTGAAAAATTCTTAACCATTATGTCTTCAACTACTTCTTCTGCCCCATTATGTCTTCCTTATCATTTTGGGGTGCCAATGATGCACATGTTAGACTGTTTTGAATTTGTTTCACATCTCCTGAATACTTCGCTCTATGAAGTCTTTTTTTTTCCTTCAAACCTTTTTCACCTTGTGTATCAGTTTGAGTAATTTCTAATGACCTATGTTCAAGTTCAGTTATTCTTTCTCCAGCTGTGTCAAGTTTAGAAATTCTTAATTTCTGTTACTATGTTTTGTTTGCTAACATTTACATTTGATAAACTCTTAGAGCTTCTATTTCTCTGTTGAAATTACCTGTCTGATCCTGCACATTGTCAACATTACCTTACTGCAGGCTAATATGGTCATCTGTGGTGTCTGTCCTAGAAAAGCAAATGTGCAGGCTCTGTTTCTTCCCACAGACACCTGTCTGTCTCTAGATTTTAGATTAGTTGTTTACTTGACAACCTCAGATCTCTAATGGATTCAAGAAATTTTGTTAATTTGTGCAGCATTTTTATTGTTGTAAGAATAGAAGCAATGTTGTTTTCAGCTCTATACATCTTTGAGCTAAAATCTGAAGTTTTCCTAACTGTATTTGAAATGATAAAAAAATTCAAACAATGAAATGACAACTTTGAATGTAAAAATGTACTTTTGAATTCCCAAATGGTGGCAGGTAGTGTTTTTGTCCTCTTAAAAGTATGACATGGGTGGCTAATGGCTTTGTTATCATTTTTAGAGAGCTTGGAGTTCATAAATAGTATGCTTAGTTGGCAGTTGGAAGTGGCCTAATCCTCTCAAGTTATTGTCCTTGCCAGAGGTAAAACTCTTCTGAATGAAGATTATTCCTGGTAGTTTATAAATATTCTAAAATACTCTCTAGAGTCTGATCCAATAGTGAAAAGTGTGTCTTCCCTCTTTGACTATGTCAATGAGACAGCTGCTATAGCTGATTTCCTATGACCTTAAAATCTTTTAACTAGATGGACTGTTCTGAAAAAAAATGCATCTAGAGTGCAAAAAGAAGTATAAATAATAAAAATGCCATGGCTGCATGTTCATGAAGACATGGGGATATCTGGCAAGAATATAATCTCAGTAATTCTTTTATCAAATGTCAGGTCTTTGGTCATGGGAAATATGAATCATGAGCTGACAGCACGGTCTGCCATATTTTCTAGAAATCCTTTAGGAGTACAAATTTCACCTTGCAATTTTTTATACTTTCCGTCTATGTGTGCCATTTTCCTATTATAGAGTCTATGCTGGTTTGGATGTTATTATGGTCCCCAAAACACCATTATCTTTGATGCAGTCTTGTGGAGGCAGACATATTGGTGTTGATTAGATTGGAATCCTTTGATTGAGTGCTTCCATGGAGATGTGATTCAATCAACTGCAAGTGAAATGTTTGGATAATTTCCATGGAGGTATTAACCCACCCATTCAGGGTGGGTGTTAATTGGATCACTGGAGTCATATAAAGGAGTTCACAGACAGAGGACCTCAGAGCAACTGAGACTGACATCTTCAAGAGCAGCTGCAGATAAGAGAGGACAAAACACCCCAAGAGCAACACTTTGGAGAACACCATTTTGAAACGCAACCTGGGAGCAAGCAGACGCTAGCCACGTGCTTTCCCAGCTAAGAGAGGTTTTCTGGATGCCAATGGCCTTTCTCCAGTGAAGGTACCCTTTATTGATGCCTTACCTTGGACACTTCATGGCCTTAAGACTGTAATTTTGTAACTAAATAAACCCCCTTTATAAAAGCTAATCCATTTCTAGTGTTTTACAAAATGGCAGCATTAGGAAACTGGAACAGAGTCACAACTCAATAAATATGCAGCATAATTGGTTCCACCCAACAAAAAATAAGCTTGAATAACCGCATTCACCCAAGGTAGATATAGATACACTCTAGGGCCATTTAATTAATTTAACATATAAGGCACTGACTTCTCCCATCCAATTATAGAGCCTTAGATCGCTGACTTTTGCAATTTTATTCCCCAAAAGTCTTTCACTCAGATTCTGTCTACAAAGCACCAGTGTATTGAACAATATGACTTCTCTTTAGTACTCATAGCAGCAGTAGAATAAAAAGAAAATAAACAGACAAGAACTAACAAGAAAATAATAAGAAAAAACAGGTTTAAATCAAAGGCATATAGAAATATTTTCTTTCTGGGCAATGCAAAATGCAGAGAAAACAAATAAAGTAAATACTGTTTAATATTTAACCCATTTGTTAACTTCAGTTTAATTTGATATTTGTCATGATGTGAAAATTAAAAAGGAAATAAAATATCCGTATTAGATAAGACTGAGCATTGACTTTTTCACCACACAAAAAGCAAGAAAGGTGATGCACGTTATAGAAACAGTATTTGTATTTGAGAAACTTCATTCGAGTACCAAGAGTATCAGTTAAAAATCTCTTTACTTCTATGAGTCTGTTTGTTCATATATTTACTAAGATAATTTTGAGCAGTAAAATATTTTGGAAAACGCATAGTAAATAATGATGTACAATTAAATGATTGAACAATTTTCTTTTATATTACTCTAAGTCAAACTGCTTGAACAGCTATAATATTGGGTCCATACAGAGACCAACAAAATTTAAAGTTAAAAATCCTGTCACTTTAAAAAGTATTAGTAATTACATAGAGGTTGTAGTAAGACACTATATCATTTAAGACGTAAGCATTTCTGAACCTTGAATCAGGAGTGATGGCTGTTTGATTCTGATTCTGGTTACCGGGCAGAGTTTTAGTTCCTGCTATCTCATTCATATAGTGCAAGATAAATGACTGTATGGAGGGGAAAAGTAGCATTTCACTGATTACTACTTGCGGTTATATTCTATGACCCCTAAATTGCCTACCAAGCCCTGTATTCTGGTGCTATAGTTCTATGATATAAATTAAATTACAAAGGACATTTTTTTATAATCGCATGTTTTCTGCATTCTAGTGGATGGACCCGAATATCTAATTTTTGTCAACTGATGAAAATTAATCCTAAAGAACAAACCATCTCATTTAAGCTTTTTCTTTTGACTTGCATTGTCAACTAGTCATACTACTTATTCCAAAATAATGTTTATTAGATGCTGCTTCCAGTAATGACTGAGTAAGCTTCTACTGGACTGACCTTCAGGCAAATAACAGCTATAAATCCCATACAAATTATAAAAAGCAATGATTTGAAGGCATTGGAGAATGAACAAAAGCAGGAAGATAATAATTGGAAGGAAGGAGTCAGCAACTTCTTTTCTTTCAGAAAAGAAGGGAGTGGCAATGAATGAGTTTTCCAGGATTTTACTAATGGATGCTGTACTGGTTTGTATATTTTATGTGCACCAGAAAAAGCCATGTTCTTTGATGCAGTCTTGTGGGTGCAGACATATTAGTGGGGATTAAGTTCAAATGTTTGGATTAGGGTGTTTCTGTGGAGATGTGCCCCACCCAGCTGTGAGTGATGACTGTGATTGGATAATTTCCATGAAGGTGTGGCCCCACCCATTCAGGGTGAGTCTAAATTAAATCACTGGAGCCATATAAATGAGCTGACAAACAGAAGGAACTCGGTGCAGTGCAGCTGTGAGTGACATTTTGAAGAGGAGCTACAGCTAAGAGGGACACTTTGAAGAATGCACAGAAGCTGAGTCACTGCAGATGAGAGACAATTTGAAGACAGCTATTGAAAACAGACATTTACTCCAGAGAAGCTAAGAGAGGACAAACGCCCCAAAAGCAACTGAAAGTGACATTTTTGAGGAACTGCAGCCTAGAGAGGAACATCTGGGAGAAAGCTGTTTTGAACCCAGAACTTTGGAGCAGACACCAGCCACATGCCTTCCCAGCTAACAGAGGTTTTCGGGACACCATTGACCATCCTCCAATGAAGGTACCTGATTGCTGATGTGTTACCTTGGACACTTTAGGGCCTTAAGACTGTAACTGTGTAACCAAATAAACCCCCTTTATAAAAGCCGATCCATCTCTGGTGTTTTGCATTCTGGCAGCATTAGCAAACCAGAACAGATGCTGACTGACAGGCAGGTCTCAGCACCATGAAGGATGGCTGAAACTAGAGAGGAATTCTGCAATCTTTCTGGTTTGAAGAATCAGAGGGTAGAATTTGGGGCTAATATAGCTACTAAAAATGTGAAGGAGGAAATCTAGGAAGGGAGTGACCCAGAGAACGGGAAACCCAAATTCTATGTATAAACTCTTCCCAAATCTCTGACTAACCACCAAACTGTGCATAAATGGAGCAGAACCTAAGCACCTCAGCTAAACCTAAAAGAAGCAAGCTGAAATTTGAGCTTGCACTAAAGAGACATAGTTTGCAGTTTGACTCCAATCAAAAAAATAAGGTAAAACAGAATTCAAAGTTTCTGCACTATAACCTTCACAAAAGCACAAAAATTAACAATAAAAAGATTGGCTGATCCATACAGAGTTATTGCAAAGTATTAGAAAACAAAAATGCAAAAATTGATGAAATTCCATTCACAAAAGAAAAACCATGAGCAAGATAAAACTGTAAGACAACACTTAAATCAAAGTAAATATACTTTAAAAAGCATTTAAATGTATAAAAAACACATTGAATCAGAAAGTCAAGAATGAAGAACAGAAATGGACAAAAAATGAGGAAGAAATGAAGACAATTGACTGAAATCAGAGAGAAATGGAAGTAAAAGATAAAATTAACTACATTTGGTAGAGAGAAAACATCGCAAATATGACAAAATACCCCAAATTACAAGTTATCATGTTCGATTTGAGATGAAACATGTCAATCACATAAATAAATGTGAATGAGCTTAGTTCACCTATTAAAAGAAAAGAAAAAGATTTTCAGTTTGGCTCATAAAGAAAAACCCACTTATATGTTCCACCCGCAAGACACAACTAAAATAAGTTACTCAAAAAAGGCTAAATTAAAGGAATAGATAAAAATATATCAAATAAATGGAAACTAAAAGACAGCAAGATAGTTATTCTGATATCAGACAAAATAGAATTTGAACCAAAAAGCAATATAAATATAACTGTTCTGGTTTGCTAATGCTGCCAGAATGCAAAACGCCAGAAATGGATTGGCTTTTATAAAGGGGGTTTATTTGGTTACCAATTTAGAAAAGTCTGAAGGTCATTAAAATGTTCAAATTAAGGCATCAACACAAGTATACCTTCACCGATGGAAGGCCAATGGCATCCAGAAAACCTCTGTTAGCTCCGAAAGCACATGGCTGGCATCTGCTTGCTCTCAGGTTGAATTTCAAAATGGCATTTCCCAAAATGACAGTGTAAGCATTCAACAGCCATCTTCAAAATATCTCTCTAAACTGCAGTAGTGAGCTCCTTCTGTCTGAGCTCTTATAGGGTCCCAGTTAACTAATCTAAACCCACACTGAATGGGCAGGGCCACACCACCATGGAAATAATCTAACCAAAGTTGTTACCCACAGTTGGGTGGGTCACATCTCCATGGAAACAACCTAATCCAAAGATTCCAACCTAATCAACACTAATACATCTGCCCCCATAAGACTGCATTAAAGAACATGGCATTTGAGGGGACATAATACATCCAAACTAGCACAATAACAAATAAGGGCACTTTTTCATGCCAAGATCTACAATTCAAAGCAAAGGATTAATGCTTATGAATATTCAAACACATTTATCATGCAGAAACTATAGGAGATAGAAGGAAACATGGATAGAAACACACTAATAATAGAAGACTTTACTATACCACAAGATAGATGAAGTAGACAAACAATATGTGAGAAGATAGACAACCTATCAATAAACATCATCAGCAGTATAGTAGATCTTATGGTTATATGCAGGTATAAGAGGAAAGACTTATTTTTCAAATTCCTATGGAACATTCACAAAAAATAATGACATAATAGATCACATAGAAAACATCAGCAAATTCTGATCTGCAATGAACCAACACAGTAAAACTAGATGTTACTAGTGAAACAGAAAACAGATCCTTCTACATGGAAATTATAAAATCTTATATTGAACAATCTTCACGTGAAAGAGGAAATGCAAACTGTAATTGCAGAATTTTCTAAAAAGCTATGATAATGAAAGTACAGAAAGCAATGATTCATAGCAATAAACTTTTATCATTAAAATTGAAAGAACTAAAATAAGTGAATTAAATTTCCAGCTCAAAACATTAGAACCAGACAACAAAATAAACCAAAAGGAAAAAAACATGAGGAAGGAAATAACCAAAAAAAAAGAAATTAAAATTTATGAGGTAGAAATATATAGAAAAAGAAGATCTAGTAAATAAAGAATAAAAAACCTAGGTTTTGAAAACATTAAAAATAGACAATCCACTAGCCAATTTGATTAAGAAAAGAAGGAGAAATCACAAATATACAAAATAAGAAATGAAAAGGAGGAATATTACCATTGAAACATAATTTTAAAAATCACCAGAAAATACTTTGCAAAACACTATGAAAATAAATTTGGAAATGTAGGTTAAATGGTTAAGTTGTCCTTCATATAATATGATTTGCTACGAAAAGTTATTCTCTTAAGAGCACAAATAGACTCTTCTTAAAAGTTGATAGAATGGAAAATTGCCATTTCCTTTTTAGTCCAACCACACCTAAGGAAAGCATCGGTATTCAAGTCATAGATGGGAAACAAAGCACCTTTCTACACCTCAGGGGGTTCCTTGGGAGAACAGAAAGACTTTTGTGGACACCTGGGATCATAACAATGAAATGGTAATGTTGCTATTCTATTTGGTTTGTCCAAACTTTTCATTTACTGGAATTTTGCTTGACTCCTCCAGAAGAAAAGGAAAAAAAGCCTGGAGGACATTACAGCATACTCCTGCATTTTTCAAAAGGCTGCTTAATTTTTTACATAGTCAGAGCTAAGCCAAATGGCAATGCTGCAGAGCTGGCAGTGCTCCATGTTCTGTGCTTTGTGTACTTCTGAATATCAGTGTAGGATTATGTATGGAACTGTCATGGTCTAGTTTATAACTTTGGGGTGGGGTGGATCCAGAAACTTAAGTATATATATATTAGTAGGTTAAGAGAATATAACTTTAAAGAGTTATGGCACTAGTGATGGAGAAGGGATGCCCAAAAGACCTCTTGTTGATTAGCTGATACTGACTTAGCCTCAGATTTGAGGGTCGTACAGGACCAGATTCGTGAAATGACTAGGACTGCCATTATTTGCAGCTACCACTAATAAACATCCTAATAATAAAAGCCCAACAATCATATTTATATTCATTGAAATGTGTATTGTCATGCTGTACAAACATTAAAAATAGTATATAAAGACCTAGTTCTCTAAGATCCAGGGGTGCAGGGTCCAATAGCTGATCACTGCTTTTGATTAGCTCCTTCAGATTGCTGGGGTGTCCAGCATAGAGGGAAGGCATTGTTCCAGTCCACCCAGGGCAAAAGCAGCAACATAGCCTTAAAGATCCTTCTTCAAAACTATGGAAAACAGTTAAAGGGCTGCATTTGCTAGGAAGTTGCAAATCAACAAAGCACAGCTTCAAAGAGCCATAGGAGACTTGTACACAGAAAACTACAAAACACTGTTAAAAGAAATCAAAGAAGACCTAAATAAATGGAGAGACATTCTGCATTCATAGATTGGAAGACTAAATATTGTTCAGATAGCAATTCTACCCAAAGCAATTTATATATTCAACGCAATCTCAAACAAAATTCCAACAAACTTCTTTGCAGAAATGGAAAAACCAATCATCAAATTTAAGGGTTAGGGATCCCAAATAACAAAATGAAGTCAGAGGACTCACACTCCCCAATCTCAAAACTTATTACAAAGCCACAGTAACCAAAACAACATGGTACTGACACAAGTACAGACATACAGACCAATGGCATCGAATTGAGAGTTCACAAATCAACCCTCACATTTATGGCCAAATGACTTTTAACAAGGGTGCCATGTCCACTCAACTGGGAAAGAATAATCTCCTCAACAGATGGTACTGGGAAAAACGGATTTCCATTTTTAAAAGAATGAAGGATACCCCTTACCTTACATATTATACAAAACTCAATTCAAAATGGATCAAATGCTTAAATATAAAAGTCAGAGCTATCAAAATCCTGGAAGGAAACATAGGGAAATATCTTCAGGACCTTGTGTTAGGCAACAGTTTCTTAGACTTTACACCAAAACACAAGCAACAAAAGAAAAAATAGATAAATGGGATCTCATCAAAATCACAAAGTTTAGAGCTTCAAAGGACTTTAAAATGAAAATAAAACAACAACCTGTGAAGTGGGAGAAAATATTTGGAAACCACATATCTGATGAAGGTTTAATATCCAGAATATCTAAAGAAATCCTTCAACTTAACAGCAAAGAGATAAATAGCACTGTTTTTTAAATGTGCAAAAGACTTGAACAAACTTTTCTCCAATGAAGATATACAAATTGCCAAAAAGCACATGAAAAGATGCTCATTAGCCATCAAAGAAATTCAAATCAAAACCACAGTAAGACACCATTTCACACCCACTAGACTAGCTACTATTAAAAAAAAAAAAAAAAAAAAACAGAAAATTACAAGTATTGGAGAGGATGTGGAGAAACAGGAACACTCATTCATTGCTGGCAGGAATGTAAAATGGTGGAGCTGCTGTGGAACACAGTTGGGGAGTTCCTCAAAAGGTTAAGTATAGAATTACCACATGACCCAGCAATATCAGTTCTAGGAATATACCAAAAGAAATGAAAGCAGGAATTCAAAGAGATATTTGCATACCCATGTTCATAGCAGCATTATTCACAAATGCCAAAATATGGAAGCAACCCAAGTTGCCATCAACTAATGAATGGATAAACAAAATGTGGTCTGTACATGCAATGGGCCATTATTCAGGTGTAAAAAGGAATGAAGTCCTGATACACATAACAACGTAGATGAACCTTGAAGACATCCTGTTGAGTGAAATAAGCCAGACACAAAAGGACCAATATGGTATGATCTCAATAATATGAACTAACTGGAATAAGCAAATTCATAGAGTCAGAAACTACAGTATGTTACCAGGGGTTGGGTTGGGGATAGGGAATGAGGAATTAATGCTTAATTTGCACAGTTTCAATTTAGCATGATGGAAAAGTTTTGATAATGAATGGTGATGACAGTATCACAACAGTGTAAACTTAATTAACAGCACTGAAAATATATATTAAATGTGGTTAAAAACAGAAATTGCTTTATGTTATTAGATTAAAAATTTTTTAAAATACACATACATACACACACACACACACACACACACACACACATATATATCTCCATAGTTCTGTATAACACAAACAGTGAGCCCTAGAGTAAACCATGGACTATTGTAACTAGCAAAATTATAAAAATGATAAAAATGTTCTTCATGAAGTGCAGCCAATATACCACACAAATGTAAGGGGTTAATAATAGTGTATTCATTTGGAAACTCTATTTTATGCATGATTTTTCTGTAAACCTACAACTTTGCTAATAAAAAAAGCAAAAAAATAAAAATAAAAATTTACAATGTACTGAGCTATTTCACAGAACAGTTTGCCTGCACCTTCTACTCACAAATGTCAGATTGACCGCAAATGAAAAAAAGTCATATCTGCTCCTGCTGGTGCAGTTAATTCTCATAAACAGAATTCATCCATAGAAAAAAAGAGAGCAGACATCATCAATAATCACAGACCCTTTTTAAAGGATGAGCTTTGCAGTTCAGAAATGGAGCCCGTATCACTAGAATGAGAGATGTTTGCCCCTTGCTTTGCGTTCTGTGGACTCAGGCCAAGCTCCTAATACTCTGTCTCCCAAGGGGGGGTGTCCAGTCCTAAATTAGTTTAAAGACATAGTAATATCAGCACATAGGAAGTAACCAGAATAGTAAAATAACTTTGGGCATCAGTAAGGGACATTATCACATGGGGTATCTCTCTCCTAGGAGCTTTGAAACACATTAAGGAAGTAAGCAAGAAGATGAATGAAAGTTTTCAAAACTCAAGTCTAAGCTATATAGCAAATCAAATCCTTTAGGGGAGAGCAGCTAGTTTAAAACAATATTTGGCTCATTAAAGTTTAACTCAATAACGTCAACCTCTGCTTCAATCCAGCCTCACAGGGTGAATCACAATAATCTCAGCAACAATTGCGATGGCTCCTTTGGGCTGAAGCTTCCTATTCCTTCCAATTGTTTCCCAGTAACCCATCTCCATCCTTCGCTTACCTTCTTGACCCTTGGTGATCTCTCTGTTCTTACACCCACTGTGGTCGCAAATGACCTTCATTCCCAGCCTGTGCTATTGCAGCCATATCTTCAGGAATCACTCACTACTTCGATTTTCAGGCAAATCCCTTCCATTTAGTGCTGGCAAAAGAACAAACAAACACAAAGTGCAGCAATTAGTTCCACCTCTAATTTAAAATGTCTAGTATCATTTGTTCCTACATTTTGCTCAGCATATAAAAGTCAATCTATGCTATTTCCTATCACATTTTCCAAGTAGTTCAAATTACCTTTCTTTGCATATCCTCCAGTCCATGGCCACTTCCCCCACCCTCAGAAGATTCACTCGATGAGCAAGGTCACCCAGTGTGAGTTCTTTCTTTTCCTTGGGAGGATACCCACTAACTCTGTCCTTTCCCAAGTGCTCTTGCTGCTGTTCCCTCCTGTCTGCTCTGAAAATTTGCCCCATCTATTGTCACAAATACTTTGCATATTTAATCCCTCTTTCTCTGTTGTTTCCTTTTTCTCAGCCTAGAAACAGTCACTTGCTTGTATGATAAAATATATATTAGGTAATGATAGTATGTCTACTTCAAAAAATAAAAGTATTTTAGGTTGTATTATCTTCAAAAAGGTTTTTAGGAAAAGGGTTTTAATATTACTATATTAACTTGAAATTTCATAATCCATGGATAATTAATATAACGCTCAGTTAATCTGAAAAGCAGAAAAAAGCCTTTAGTTATTCTGGGAATATGTGAATTTCCAGCAGTACTCAATTTTAATACAAAATTTATAGGGTAGATTTTATTTGGGCAGTGAAGCTGTTTGTGGCTAAGGCTATATAATGTCAATTCACTTGTCATTATGAAAATATTTCTTGCTGTTTTCAGGACAAAATATTTTAATGTAATAATACAGATAGAAGATAATAGCGCTAGATAGATGATAAATAGATAGCTATAGATAGAAGGATAGGTAGATAGATGAGAGATACATAAATACATACATAGATACATATTTATTCTGTTTGCTAATTTGATACAATTTTCTTTAGTTTTAACTAGTAGTAACATGATGACAAACATAAAGAAGTGGATTTGCCAAAAGGTAGATACAGCTTTAAAAAAGAGAACAGACAAGCCAATAAGAAGTAATATTTGACTTAAAAGGACAATGGATCTTTACTCAATAAATACATGTTTGTGTTTTTAAAAGTTAAATTTCTCAACCTTAAATAGAATATATGCATTGACATTTTCATCCATGTAATGTTAAATTTTTATTAAATAGTAAATATGCATTTCTTAGATTATTTTTCAAATAAGCAAATGTGAAGGTTTTGACTGGAATGCAAGCTCATGAATGGTATTCCCCTTAAAACATATCCATTTATAGTTAGCAATTCTGAATTTTCTTTTTCATTTTCATTTTCATTTTGTGATTACATTATTATTCAAATTGTCTTAGGTCAATGGAAAGTTTTTAGAAATACTCCTTCTGCACTTTCATATTAAATCCAGGAGAACCGCTCCATGTTCTCTTTCTTTTCAGTGACTAGAGACTTTTACGGTTCAGATTTTACTATGGAATAAAAGGCCATTAAAAGGAGATTTTAGGATTAGCATATAAATCTTCTTACACATTTCAAAACAGGAATGTGGATGATCAATAAACAGCAAATATCTAACAATGGTGCTTACATTCCTTTTAACAATGAAGACTTCAACTCTTCTACTAACGTGAAAAATTGAAAAACCCCATTAAAATAAAATTTATGATTAATCCTGGTTTGAGGATAATTTCTAAAGAGAGAGTTTCCTACTTTACTTTAGCAGTGATGACCTTGGTAAGTGTCTTTTTATTTCCTTGTCCCTTTTAGGACACCACCCGCAATGGCCCTGCAATTCCTTAGTTTCCCTATTTCTGGTTCCTCTGTCTTTGGCCCCATAGATTACAAGGGTGCTATGTGACACCTACCATAAGCCCAAACTTGAAATATATGGTGATTCTCCCATGAAGATTTTTAGAAGAGAACCACTGTCTATTACTTCACTAATGTCAGGGGATTCCTCCTGCATTTTGGCAGCGTGGGTTCTCTCCTTCAGAGATGGTCTCAACGTAATAAAAACTTTCCAAAGTCAAAAAGATGTTAAGAACTACTTACTTGTAAAGTATTTCTATAGCCTGCTATAACAAATTTCCCAAGTGTTCATCTTAAGAGAACAAAAGAATTCAACATTTCTTCTGCCAGTCTTTTCTTTAGAAAGAGACGGAAATCAGCATCATTTAATCTGTTTCACAAATGATGTTGACACTTTCTTAACTTACTGAACACTCTCACTCTCTCCTTACAGAGTGAAACGTATCTTCATTCCTATTCACCAACTCTTGTGCGTTCCTTACCATCACCATTCCTGCCTAAAGCCAAAATAACTGGGGGATTGCTATACCCAGGAATTGTGCTAGTAACTCCATGCAACATAAAACACATTAGCTGCTACTGCTATCTTACAGGGCAGGGGAATGAGTTGTCACTGCCTGGGAAGGTTTCCCAGTCCCTGGAGCTCCCTGGAGTGAATAAATGTTCTGTATCTTGATAGGGGAGTGTGTTGCATGCATTTATCAAAACTGTACATTTGAGTTCTGTACATTTTGTAATATGTAAATTATGACCCTATTTTTAAATAATTAAGTATTCTATATGAAGACCCCAAAGGTTGAATAGACAAGTGTTTGGATGTGTGAACCCAAAGATGAGTAGTTTTGTTAAGGTTATAATCAATATTATAGATATGAGCAGCCTAATAAAATCATATAGGACAGGTTAGTATAATTTATTAACAGTATTTCAGAAATACACTAAGGTTTGTTCAGGCCTTCTCTGACTCCCCCTATGTTTTCAATATGAACTTTCTCTGAAAGTTGTCACATTTGTTTCATAATTATGATGATTCCCAAATCCAAATAAGAACCAGGTGGTATCCAACAAAGCTGAGTTTTTAATATCTTTAAATATATAACTTGCATATAAAAAATCTATGGATGGGAAGATGGCGGCATAGAAAGAAGTGGAAGACTTAGTCTCCCCCAGAACAATTCATAAATGAACAAAAAAACAGTAAATAACCTGGAATGGTAGCAGGGAGACAAACATGACAGTACACTCAACTTCCACTGACATGAATTGGGAGGAATGCCCGAGATCACAGCATAAAATCTGTAGGTAAAATTGCGGACCCGCGCTGAGAGCCGAGAACCTAGAGCCAGGAGCCCCTCCCTCACGGAAGCTACATCATGCACTTTCTCAGCCCAGCTCCAAGTGAGCTTTTAATAATAACTGTTCAATACAGACAGCGAATCCTCAACAAGCAGACAGAGGCTTCTGGTTACAAGTGACCTTGGGAGAATTGGGGAACATATTCTGTCTCTCGCTCTCTCTCTGTGGAGAAAACCTCAGCTGCTCTCAGCCCACAGGGCATTGCAGTAAAGACAGCCTCACACATTCTGCATTCTGAAACGAGCTGAGAGCCCCACGGCACAGCCAAGCAGCCCAGGGCTTCCCTAGAGGGATGGCGCACACTGATGACGTAGCACGGCATTCCCCTTGGCTGAGGGAGGATTGCGGCTGGGGGAGGGGGGATCCACTCGGAGAACCCAGGGGTGCTACGCCAAGTCCGGTGGTTTAGAGGACACCGAGAGAGAGCTGCCCTTCCTCCCTGGCCACCCGTGCGCGCACCCCACATTCAGGGTGGCCGACTCCAGCGGCGTGCCCAGGCTGAGCTCTCCAACTGAACACACAAGAATCATTTCCCGTCACTATGCGAGAACTGACTGGAGGGATATAGGCGGCTCACAGACGCCATCTGCTGGTTACTTAGAGAAAGTGTATGTCACCAAACTGTCTGAAAAATTAGATCGATATCCCTTTTTTTTTATACAACTTGAAAGAACCCTATCAAGCAAAACAAATGCCAAGAGGCCAAAAACAACAGAAAATCTTAATGCATGTGACAAAACCAGATGATATGGAGAATCCAGCTCCAAACACACAAATCAAGATTTTGGAAGAAACGTTATAACTCGCAAATTTAATTAAAGAACTACAATCAAAGAATGAAAACATGGCAAAGGATTTAAAGGACATCAAGAGGACCATGGCCCAGGATATAAGCACCATAAAAAAGATACTAGAAGAGCATAAAGAAGACATTGCAAGAGTAAATAAAAAAATACAAGATCTTATAGAAATAAAAGAAACTGTTGGCCAAATTAAAAACACTCTGGATAGTCACAATACAAGACTAGAGGAAGCTGAGCAAAATCTCAGTGTCCTAGAAATCCACAGAACAGAAAATGAAAGAACAAAAGAAAGAATGGAGAAAAAAATTGAAAAAATCGCAATGGATCTCAGGGATACGATAGATAAAATAAAACGTCCAAACTTAAGACTCATTGGTGTCCCAGAAGGGGAAGAGAAGGGTAAAGGTCTAGAAAGAGTATTCAAAGAAATTGTTGGGGAAAATTTCTCCAACCTTCTACACAATATAAACACACAAAGCATAAATGCCCAGCGAACTCCAAATAGAATAAATCCAAATAAACCCACCCCAAGACATATTCTGATCAGACTCTCAAATACTGAAGAAAAGGAGCAAGTTCTGAAAGCAGCAAGAGAAAAGCAATTCACCACATACAAAGGAAACAATATAAGACTACGTAATGACTACTCAGTGGCCACCATGGAGCCGAGAAGGCAGTGGCATGACATATTTAAAATTCTGAGAGAGAAAAATTTCCAGCCAAGAATACTTTATCCAGCAAAACTCTCCTTCAAATTTGAGGGAGAGCTTAAATTTTTCACAGACAAACAAATGCTGAGAGACTTTGCCAATGAAAGACCTGCCCTACTTCAGATTCTAAAGGAAGCCCTACCAACAGAGAGACAAAGAAAGGAGAAAGAGATATAGAGAATTTTAACAGACATATATAGTACCTTACATCCCAAATCACCAGGACACTCATTTTTCTCTAGTGATCACAGATCTTTCTCCAGAAGGGACCATAAGCTGGGACATAAAACAAGCCTCAAGAAATTTAAAAAAAAAAAAAAATTGAATATACTCAAAGAACATTCTCCAAACACAATGGAATACAAATAGAAGTCAATAATTTTTGAACTATAATTCCACTATTTACTTCCTACATGATAAAAAATACACAAACTCTAAGGACAATTCAGTGGTTTTGAACTCAATGTAAAATATGTAATTTTAGACAAGTATATAAAGGTGGGGGAATGAAGGAGTATAGGAACATAGTTTATGTGCCCTATTGAAGTGAAGGTGGTATCAAAGAAAAACAAGATTGATAGGGATTTAAGAGGTTAATTTTAAGCCCCACAGTAAACACAAAGAAATTATCAGAGAATATAACCATAGAGATGAAATTAGAGTTTGGGTTAAGAGAAATGGGGGAAAGGGCAATGGGAAGTTAAGAAAGGAGTGTAGGGTTGCTGTTTGAGGTGAAGGGAAATTTCTAGCAATGGATGATGGGAAAGAGCAAAACATCATTCTAAATGTGATTAATCCCACTAATGGAAGGCTAAGGAGGGGGTGGAATGGGAAGATTTAGGCTGTATATATGTTTCCACAATTGAAAAAAGGAAAAAAAAAAAAACACAGTATAACTAGATGACAATTGAATGCTAAGGATGAACTTGGATGGGATTGGAGGGTGGAGGACAGGTGGCTCGAAGGGACACAGTTGAGACATAAGGAAAAGGAAATATAGAATGTAAGCATTGTATCATTGTTGAATCTCTTACACTTCTTAGCTGTGCTTAATGGAATTACATAACACAATGTTCTTGTTCATGGGAACTACATACGTGAATTATAGTGTATGTTCAAGGATGTGTGCAGCTAACTCTCGTATGTTCAGAAGACAGAGAAATATATGGTAGATGATAGATAGGGAGGGAAAGAAATAGTGATGTGACAGCATGTTAAAGTTGGTGGATTGAGCTATCGGGGGAGGGGGGTCAGGGTATGATGGAATTCTGTGTATGGGGCTAGTATTGTTTTTGCAACTATTCATGTAACTTTGAATTTATTTCAAAAAAAAAATCTATGGATGGATTTCTGAAAATGTGTTCTGGTTTTCAAAATGTTCTATTTTTAAAGTAACAAATTAAAATGGTCCTGTACAACCTACAGCATTTGTGTTCAATATTCAGCATTGAGGAACACCCATATGCTGAAGAATCTTGAGTGTCTTGGGGTGCAGGCTCCGCCACAACCCCATCCCCCAAATTATCCAAGTGAGTGGGAGACACAGAGCTGAAATCCAGGTTGGAGCAGAGGCAGTGATCTCAGAGCCCAGCAAGAGGGACACCTGTGATGGAATGGGACATTTCAGAGCTCAATCCCCTGACTGGCAATGTGCGACAAACATGGCAGTCATCTGTTGAATGATGGGTGGAACAATCATGACTGTCCCCAAAGTTTAGGAGCAAATGACTCCTTCTGGAAAAATTGAGCAACAAGCCAATCTTGCTATGTGACATAATTTTGCAAAATTGTTCAATGAAGAAGTTCCTCAAAAGAAGAAGCTGGTTATTTTTAAGGAAATAGTCCATTCGGAGTCTTCTGGTCACCAAGGCCAGACTTTCTAAACTTGTAGCTTTGGTCAGCATCCACCAAGACAAGAGTGTGAAAGCCCAAAGAAAGCAATGCTTGACCCTTTTTAACAATACAGTGCAGAACATCAAGGGATTTTACCAATAGTAAACTAAACTGTCTCTTCAGATAGTCAAACACCAGTTAAGGGGCTCTGTCTGGTGGTGCTTGCTCCCTCCCCATCAATCTCTAGGCTCTGGCTCAGCTTCTGCCCAAGTTCACCTCCCATCTCAGACAATGGACTGGTTCCTCCTTTCTCAGAGCCCTGAGCTGCTCCTTCTGATGACACTGCACTTTACCTGATCCCCTCAGGTTCATTTATTCTTCCTACCTGTGTCACACTATTCATGAAGCAGAGGCACAGTGATTTATTTCCCCCTTCGACATTCATTAATAATAATGAGTGCTTTACATATTTATGAAATCACTTTTTTTGAGCTAGAAAGCATTATGAATGGTCCAAATCTATCATAGCTTGGTACTGAGACCGGAAGGATCTTGAATATTTCATAGCTTCAAATTTTTTCAAAGAAAGTGACAACATTCTTCAAGTGTATCTTACCAATATAAAGAAATAGAGAAGGCAAATAAAGTATTTCCTCATTTTACTTTCATGCAGCCGTTTTCACAGGATTTTATTAGTTTTATTGTAAAATATGATAATTATCTATTATTAAATATAATGAAATATGAAATAGGATATTGTGGGTATGCATTCACTGTAGAAAATAAGATAAATTTACAGGGAAAGTTTCCCTTGTTCCATCTCTCTATGCCCAATCCCACCTCGGAGGTAACTCATGATTTTCCACCTGTATACAAACAAAACACCTGTGCATACCACCCATAATGGGACCCTCTTGTATAGGATACACTTCACCTTGCATTTCATATTCAATAACATATAAAGGAAATATTTCCATGTAAATATAATTTTGAGACTTTTTTAAAAAAAATTTAACTTTAAACAAATCCAGTAGACTCTCAATGTGCCTAACTTTTAATGGCTTCCAAACACTTCATGGAGCAACTCTAGAGGGTGAATTCTCTGGGAGTTTCCATACTCTGTCTCAAGGGCATCTCAGAGACCTGAGCCTGGCCCCTGCTCTCTTTCCTTCTCTTCCTTTGGGACCAGCCTCTCACCTTCCTCTCCCATAGTACCACAAGGCTCCTCTCCTCCCAGCCCTCCAGCTGCCCCTGAAACCCACAGACAGATCTCCTCTGTGCAGTAACAGATCAAAGGACCCTGGGGATCCATTGAATAATATGCTCAGTCATTTCTCTCTTCTCCACAATCAGTCATTTTAATGACACGCCCTGCTCATCCTCCACCCCCCTTACCCACACTGGAGCATGGCTACTTCAGAGTAAACCCATGGATTGAGCTTCTGGGCCACTGCCCCCAGGCTGGTGAGGATACTCCCATGTCTGGGACAGCAGCGCCCTCATGCCATATTGGAGGCAGCCTCGGCCACTGTCTTGCAGGGTTGAGTATGTGGAAGATGTTTAATTCTTGGTTGTCCAGGAGACCTATGATTGTCACTGCAACAGCTGCAGCAACATAAACCTGTCTGACTTCTGTCACTCTTGGCCAACAGATTCAAGGCTAATTAAACTTACCAACTTGGAAGTTTAATACATTTACTAGTCACTGAATTTGGGCCTTAAAGAAAAAGATCAGCAGCTCCCCAAACAGAAACAAACACACTCAGAGGTACTGCTTTCTTGACTAATGCAGAAGAAGTTAAAGACTCTCTGTGTATACCCCAAAAGCCAAGGAGAAGAGAAAGAAGATGGCGGCATAGTGAGGAGTGGAAGTTAGCTAATCCCCCTGGAACAACTAATAAACAACCATGAACAACTAGTAAATAATCTGGAATAACTGTGGGGGGACAAACGTGACTGTCCACACATCCTACACCAACCTGAATTGGGAGGAATGCCCCCAAGATCACAGCATAAAATCTATAAGACTGTGGACCTGAGCCGAGAGCCCCTCACCCCAAGCAGCCCCAACTGCAAAGCCTCATGGTACTAGAGAGCAATAGTCTCTGAACAAGTGAATATACCTCAGTCTAGCTCCAATTGGGGTTTTGATTAACAAACCTAGACTGCTCAACACAAGCTACAAATCCCCAATAAGCAGACATAGGCTTTTAGTGATGACTGACCTTAAAGAGCCAGTGGACTTCTCTGTGCTGGGAGGGGGAGCCCAGAGGACCAGATGCTATCTCTGGCTGGCAGGTGAAGCTGGGGGGACCATGGACTGGCCCTGAAGGGGGGCTTTCTGTCCCTTTTTCTCTCTCTCAACCTGAGCTGCTCAGTGGAGAAAGCCACAGCCATTTTCAATTTGCAGCTCTCTGACCCAGACAAGGGTGGAGGTAGCAGAGTCAGAGAGGCAAAGAGCCTATTTAAATGCAAATGAAAACTCCCTAGGGGATGTATCTTCCCTAAGAGAAAGGAGGTGGTACCCAGCCCTACTATTGGCCTCCCATTCAGAAGCAGACCCCAGAGCCTGGGGGAAAACAGCCAAAACAGAAACTAAGGACAAAGGGGGCCAAACCTCCTTACGCCAGTCAGGAGCTACAAGCTGACAGGCATCACCTGCTGGGCAGGTTAGGAAAAGCACAGTAGCTTGAGACTTCACAGGGTATATCAATTTTCTAAGACACACCTTAGGGAGACCTGATACAGAATATTGCCCCCTTCTGAGATCTGAGCCCATTCTGGTCTGGGAATACTTGATTGGGATAACCAAGGAAAGCAGATGCCTACAGAACAGAAAACTACAACCTACACTAAGAAAAATGAAGCCATGGCCCAAAGGAACAAACTTACACTTCAACTGAGATACAGGAATTGAAACAAGTAATGCTAAACCAATTCAAAAAGTTTAGGGAAGATATGGCAAAAGAGATGAAATGTATAATGAATACACTGGGCGAATATAAGGTAGAATTCGAAAGTTCAAAAAAACAACTGGCAGAACCTATGGAAATGAAAGGCACAACACAAGAGATGAAAGACACAATGGAGACATACAACAGCAGATCTCAAGAGGCAGAAGAAAACACTCAGGAACTGCAGAACAAGACACCTGAAATCCTACACACAAAAGAACAGAGAGGAAAAAGAATGGAAAAATATGAGCAACGTCTCAGGGAATTGAATGACAACATGAAATGCATGAATGTACATGTCATGGGTGACCCAGAAGGAGAAAAGAAGGGAAAGGGGGCAGAAGAAATAATAGAGGAAATAATCAATGAAAATTTCCCATCTCTTATGAAAGACATAAAATTACAGATCCGAGAAGCGCAGTGTACCCCAAACAGAATCAATCTGAATAGGCCTATGCCAGAACACATAATAATCAGATTATTTCACATCAAAGGCAAAGAGAGAATCCTGAAAGCAGCAAAGAGAAAAGCAGTCCATCACATACAAAGGAAGTTTGATAAGACTATGTGCAGATTTCTCAGTAGAAACCATGGAGGCAAGAAGGAAGTGGTGTGATATATTTAAAATACTGAAAGAGAAAAACCACCAACCAAGAATACTATATCTGTCAAAACTGTCCTTCAAATATGAGGGAGAGTTTAAAATATTCTCTGACAAATAGACAATGAGAGAGTCTGTGAACAAGATACCTGCTCTACAGGAAATACTAAAGGGAGCACTACAGACAGAAAGGAAAAGACAGAAGTGAGAAATTTGGAACACAATCTTGGGTGATAGTAGCCCAGCAATGTAAGTACACTGAACAAAGATGACTGTGAGTATGGTTGATAGAGGAAGGTTAGGACCATGTGGGACACCAGAAGGAAAGAGGAAAGATAAAGACTGAGACTGTATAACTCAGTGAAACCTAGAGTGCTCAACAATTGTGATAAAATGTACAAATATGTTTTTACATGAGGGAGAACAAATGAATGTCAACCTGGCAAGGTATTAAAAAGGGTGGTATTGGGGAAAAGATGCAAACTAGAAACTATAATTAACAGAAACATTGTATTATGCTTTCTTTAATGTAAAAAAGGCAATATACCAAAGTTATATTGGTGTCTGACTCTTTATGCTACTTTAGTTTAATGCTATCTTTCCTTTTCTTGCTTCCTAGATGCCTTGATTTTTTTTTCTTTTTTGTCTTTCTTTTGTCTTTTTCTTTTGTCTCTCTTTCTTCTTTGACTCCCTACTTCTTCGTGGAAGAAATGGAGATGTCCTTATACAGATAGTGGTGAGGGTGGTGAATACATAAATACGTGACTATACAGGGAATCATCAATTGTTTACTTAGGATGGAATGTATGCTGTGTGAATAAAACCATCTTAAAAAATGGTTTGTTGAAGTGACCTTGAGGACACTATATTGAGTGAAGTAAGTCACACACATAAGGACAAATATTGCAGGGTCTCACTGACATAAACTCATAGACATGAAATACAAGTTACCAGGATACAGAATGAGGCTAAAGAATGGGGAGCGGTTGCTTATTATGAGCAAATGATCAGCTAAGTTGAACTTAAGTGTTTGAAAATGGACAGAGGTGATGATAGCACTTTGTGAGAATAACTAACAGTGCTGAATGGTGCGTGAATGTGGTGGAAAGGGGAAGCTCATAGTCACGTATGTCACCAGTAGGAAAGTTGAAGGTTAAAAGATGGGAATGTATAAATCAGTGAATCCTGTGGTCGACAGTGTCCATGATTGACTGTACAAATATTAGAAATCTCTTTCATGAACTATAACAAATGTATGACACTATAAGTAGAAGTTAATAATAGAGGGGTATATAGAGAAAAAAGATCTACCTATTGCAAACTCTATACTACAGTTAGTAGTATTTTAACATTCTTTCATCAACAGTAACAAATGTACTATACCAATACTAAGAGTCAATAATGGAGGAGGGGTGGTTAGGGGCATGGGAAGATTTAAGTATCCTTTCTTTTTGTCTTTATTTCTTTTCTGGAATAATGAAAATGTTCTAAAAATTCAAAAAAAAATTAATTGTGGTGATGGATGCATAGCTGTGTGATGGTACCAGGGGCAATTGTTTGTACACTTTGGATCTTTGGATAATTGTATGGAATGTGAACAATCTCAATAAAAAAAAGAGTCAATGACACATGTAACCCACTTGATATATGCCCAGAGCAACAAAGAAAAATTAAGAGGGGCAAAGAAGAAAAAAAAAAGAGAAAGAAAAGTAAAGAGCAACGACCTGTCAGGGTGGACAAGGTCAAGAACTTCTGTTTGGTGACTCACAAGAATTCTGGACATTTTTTTGCTTACTGGGCCCCTTCCTTCATAAAATAGTCTGGATATAAATTTTGTGGCTGCATTGATATAAATTTTCTCCTTCCGATTTTCAATGAAATTGAAACGTTTCATGGGCCCTTAAGTTGGACCTACTCAATCTAAGTAATTGTCACCAAGACTGGAAAACAATATGTCTTCACCTTAGTGGGCAACATGCACCTCACAGACAAATACTGGGTGAACTCCATATTCCCGGACATTTAGGGATCTTTAGGTCTCTCCCAATTTTTTATTGATGTAAGGATCACTGAAGGAAAATATTGATTTAGTAAGTTTCCCTCATATTCAGATTCATTTTTATGTTAAATTACTCTTTCGAAGGCTATACCAATTTTAAAACATTGATATGTTGCCAAAAGCATGCTCTCACCAGAAAAATATGAAATTTTCTCTTCCTAGCATCAATATAAATTTCAAATCTTAAAATATGATAGGCAAGAAATAGATTCCTTTTGTGTCCATTTGCATGCCTTTCATTACTACTGGCTTATGTATGCGTGGCATCTTTCTTAAACATTTGCATTAACTCTTGAGAATGGTCTATGTATATCCCCTTCTCATTTATTCCATTGCCTTCTGGGACCCTAACTGCTATTTCAGCAGTGTCCAGTCCCCTTTTTCTACCTATGTGACTTTCATTTCTGTCATCACCCTTTTGCTCTGCTGCTTCTTTCTTGAATCCTTTTCATCTCTCCCTGTACTCCTTTTATCTTTCCTTTCAGCCTTTATTTCAAAGAGGCCGTATTTCCTTTAATTTCCCTGAGCATTGAGAAAAGTCTCTTTTATAGATTTTGCCTCTTTTGGGTGGGTGCTTCAGCCTTCATCAGTCTTACTCTCCATGTTCTTGTATTATTCTTATTTTGTAATGTTTTTGCATAAGACATGTGCTGCTTCCTCTTCGTGACAACTCGTGTTCATGGCAGAGAAACTTCTGACAATGAGGAGGAGAGTAACATCCTGGAGATGGTAAAGCAGCATGATAGAAGAAAGCTGGATCTTAATACCCAGGCATGGCTACACTGGCCCTAGCCTGCAGATGCCCAGACTGAGATCTTGTGTAAGCTGGTACAGTTTAGTTTGGGTTTCCATCACCATCACCCTGCCACGGAATCACTACTGGCTGCATAATCATTAATCCAGCTATTGTGTTAGTCTCTGGGCTGCTCTTGATGCTTTAGGCTTTGCTCCTTCTCAGTCCTTTCTCCACAAGTTTCATAAACCAACTTCTGACCATATTATTGATGTTCCATCATCACCAAAGTGTCATCGGATTTCCACAGTGTCATGACAGGCTGTTGCCCAGAGTGTCTTTCTGTCAGTTCCTACTCAACCCAAACCTGACCCTGTGGAGATGTCACACTAGCCAGAGATCTAGGGACGTGGCACACCTGGCACCTTTGCATGAGCTGCAAACTTTGCTGAAATGACCTCCTCCTGCCTCCAGCTGTCACCTTGTCAACCTGGAAGATGCCACATCAGGCATTCAAATTCTGCTTTTATGCCACATTCTCTGTGAAGAAATCCCTGCTCTTATCAATTTATTGTTCTTTGCACACACTCCTGTGCCTATACAGTACCACTGGATAGTCTAATATCTTCCAGATGAGTTTTAATGTGAATATCTATTAATATTTTTGTTTCCTCATCTCAACTGCGAGATCCTTGAAGGAAGGGGCATTATTATAGTCACTTCAGCATTTCCCAGCATTTATCACAGGTCCAGAATCTGGCGGGTGGCACATGTTTGAGGAGCCAAGCCAAATTCAACTCAGTGGTATAGAAAAACATGTTGAATTTTTAAAAGTGTATTTTGATCATTAAATTTTTTTGGATACTTGATAAAAATTAATTTCATCAGAAGAAGAAGTGGTGCATTTCTTCTATTACAAATTGGCTTGTTAGAAGAGGGTCAGAAGACTAATTGTTCCAGAATCTTTGAAGTCAGAAACTAAAAAAAAATTTACTAACATGTGAAGGGTGGTTGTGTACAGATTGCAGTGACACAAATGATCGGTGTTGGTCTTTTTTTTTTTTTCATTTACCTTTCTTTTTTTTTTTTTTTTTTTTTTTACCTAAGACTTAACATTGCAAACACATTTTTAATGGTTGGAACCAAATAAGATAAATTTTATGTAGCTGGATGTTGAGTGGAACTTCTCTTTTAAATGCTTGAATGGCCACTAGAACCTCTTGGCTAAAATGAGCAGTTTCTAAGCATCCCATTTTCTAAAGAGATCCATCAACATTGTGGTGGGCTCTTTCTTGCCACTAACATGTTGTCATGAGTCTTGATTCCCCACCTCCACAGCCAAAAACTCCTCACCACACTCCTTTCTCCAGCCTATACCCTGAGATTCCACAATTAATTGTTGGAGGGGGGCAGGAGTGAGATTCATCAGAAGTTCAGTGTTAGAGAGGAGTCTAATCCAAATGGGGAGGGAAGTGCTAGTCAACAATCACTTGCAGGTACAGAAATGTTTGTAAGAAAGAGAGGTGGGTATCTCCCTCTCCAGCTGGAGAATTGCTGAAATGTGAGCTTCCCAGGATCCACGGGGCTGCCCCTGGAGGAGAGAGGATTGTAAGGAAGATGTCCTTTGGAGAGTTTGGTGTGTGCTTCTGAGTGTCTGAGGAGTAACTCCAAAGGCTGGTACTTATCTGTATCTGGAAATTTCCAGATTGAAACTTGCTAGACCATCCTGCACTAGCAGGGAGAGTAGAAACTATGATGCCTTGTTCATTTCTGGGAAGAAGAGAGGGGAGGGATCCCCCTACTGCAGAGTGTAGAAGACGATCTCAGAATTACTGTTGCACCGCATGACGTAATGTGGAGTTTCCAGATGGAGATGAAGCCATGTACACGGCCACAGAAGTTACATCCTGGCCAGAGGAAGGAGCATCCACATACCCAGGGAGGGAAAGGGGGTACTGGTGGTGCTGATGGGAAACTAGCTGCTCCTCTCTGAGAGCAATGACAGTGACAGAAGGGGCAGGAATAAAGCTGAATAACTGAGGGAATCATATGCACTAGGTACCTCCATGGTCAGAAGGCATCATCACAGAGGAAACCAAAAATCCAGAACCAAGCCAGGAGTATCTCCAGGTTCTCCTCTTCTCCCTGTCCAGCTTCCACTGCAGAGAAGTTAAACTTGGAAATGGGCAGGGGAAGAAAGGAGTGTATTGTAAGGCCTGAAGTCAAGATGCAATATTAAAGTGTTGTCTTGGCTTCTTAGAGCCTGACAGACCTAGCTGTGAGCTTCCCAGCTCTCATCAGATATATCCCCAGCCAGCAGAAAAGGCTCCTCACCCAGCCAGCTCCCCTATCAGCTGGACCAGTTCTTAGCCTAATGGAATTATTTAAACAAACCAGTCACATCCTCCCACAAGGACCACCCTCTGGTCTCCAGGGCAAAGCCCACCTCCCAAAGCACCTGCTGATCTACTCTGCTTCCAAGTGCAGCCCCAGTGTGGTCCTCACAGTGAGTGATGCCCTCCTCCTCAGGCTGTGAGTACTTGACAGGTAAAATACTGCTGGTCTCACTTGCCCAGTATAAGCTGTCATGTTTGACCATCTGGCAATATTTAGGGTGTGGGTCCCCCTTCACCAAAGGCGTGAATGGGAGGTGATCAGAATAGGGAGGCATGTCAAAACCCAACTAGCCCACCCTCATGCTCCAAGATTCTTGAGGGGGAGGATGTGGGAGAGGGTAGGCTACCTTCTGCATAATCCAACAGGCTTGAGCCCACGTCTGGCCCGCCTTGGGGGATGCAGATAGGATTTAATTTAGATATGAAACTGGAGGTTTCAATTGGACAGCGCTAGACTTTTAGAACCTAAGATAAATATTTATAAAGACAAATATCTTCTGCTTACAATAGTTCTAAGGGATAGGAAGGGGGGTGGACTTGATGGAACACAATGGAAGTAGGGACAGGATGAGATAAAACTGGTTCCGGGTAACATCCCAGTGGATTAAGGCAGCTCCACAAATTGGATCCATTTTCCCTTTAAGGCAAACTGTTATATGTATTTGGAAGTTCAAGGCAACTTCTCCCTCAAGGGGACATCTCAGGAACAAATACAATTGTATCTAGGATGAGATGTCTTTTGGTTTCAGATGGTATTTTAAAGGTCAGTCGTGGCCTATAGATAGATAGGCTCCAGGAAGAAAGTCACCGAGGAAAAAAAAAAACTTTTATATCAGCTAAATGAGATATTCTATTTGATATTTCAGTCTACCGGGTGCTTAACAAAAATGTAGGTAAGAGTAAAGCAGATGTCCTTTTCCAGGGAGCATTGGATGTCTAGGCAAATGCAAATAGATCAAAAGCCTGGGCTGCTCCTTGTTCTGTATTTCCATATGAAAGAAATTTAAAGATTAGGAAGGTGAGTTGCTGTGGGAAACCCTGAACATTTTTATTGTGCTTACCTATGAGGCAAGAAAATTTCAATTAGGATGAGCAGCAAACATTCATATAGGACCTGTGTAGATTATTTTAGCTGACTTCTGCAAACCTGTATTTCTGATAATACTCTTTAGATCCTGTCTTTCTCTTTCTTTCATAGGAATGTGAATTTACATGAGTGACATGTGACTTAATAGGGCAAAGAAAGTAAAATACAAATGAATTTGAAGTGCTTTGGTTTTCATTTTGTGTCACAATTATTTTTAAAAGAAGCCCAAAACATGATGAATTTTCTATCAAAACTAAAAACGATGATCAAAACAAAATCTAGATGTAGAACTTCATTGTACATGGTTTTCTAATGATCAATACAACAAATAATATGTTGCACATGAAATATAGTATGTATTCAATGTGTATATTACCTGTGTAGACAATTTGGCAAAATGGCTTTTCATAACAGCTAATAATGTGTTATGATATATGATAAACTGTACTTATTTAAAATATACAATTTGATACATTTTAACATATATATACATCCATGTCCCCATCAAGACAATCAAGATAGTGAACTTATCTGTCATCCCTAATTTTCCTCATGTTCTCTTGTAAACCCTCTCCTCTGCCCACTTCCCCATCACACTCTCACTAAGCTAACAACTGATGTGTTTTGTTACTATACATAAAGTATACTCTACTGCAGTCAACTTTATAAGAAGCTGCCAAACTATTTTCCAAAGTGTCTGTACCATTTTACACTACAAGTATTCCAGCACCATTTGTTGAAAACACTATCCTTTCTCTGCTGATTTTCCTTTGCAACTTTGTCAAACAACAGTTGCCCACATATGTGTGTTCTCTGTTTATGGACTCTCTAATCAGTGGATTTATATTTTTATATCTGTGTCAATACCACACTGTCTTGATTACTTTAGCTCTCTCATAAGTCTTGAAATCAGGTTGTATGAGCTTTTAAATTTTTTCTTCTTTTTAAAAATATTTCAATTATTCTAGGTTCTTTCAATTTCTTTATGAGTTTTAAGCATAGTTTGCCAGTTTTTACAAAAGAGATTGTAGGACGTTGGCTGGGATTTTGCTGAATCCATACTAAAGTTGTGGATAATTGCCATCGTAACATGAGAATAGTATAAGTCTCTTTTTATTTAGACCTTTAATTTCTCTTGGCAGTGTTTCGCAGTTTTCCATGTATAGGTTTTTCACATATTTTGTCAGATTTATTCTGAAGTGTGTCACACTTTTTATATTGAAAACATCATTTTTATTTAAACTTTGGATCTTTGATGTTAGTATACAAAAATACTATTGATTATTTATATTAAGTGTTTATCCTTCATAAATTCACTTTTTAGTTCTATTCTCCCCATATGCACCTTCTTTCCCTGCTTCTTTTCTGGTAATCTTTGACTGGATCCCAGAAATTATGAATTGTACATCTTAGGTCATGGACATTTTTGTATTCCTACAATTATTCTTGAGCTTTGTTCTTTGTTCTGGGATGCAGTTAAGTTACTTGAAAAGAGTTTAATCATTTTACTCTTGCTTTTGATTTGTTAGGTGGTCCAGAGTAGTTTCTTTCAAGTGGTTATAAACCTTATTAGTTGTTTCCTGTTTCTTATCATGCACAGCTTAGGGCTAATCATTTCAGTTAGGCTGGTGGGAACAGACACCCTTCCCAGCCCTGGGTAAGCACTGGGCTCTGCTGTCTCCAATCATTTTTTGGTGTAATTTCCCCAGCCTCAGTTTCCTCACATGCATGTGCTGATCTGAATTCTCAAGGGGCCACTCTGAAGACCTCTGGGTTTCTCTGTTCAGGTGTCTGTTCTCCAGGACTCTCTCCTGCAAACCTAGCTGCCTTGGGTTCCCTGGACTCTCAGCTCCATTCCTTTCACTCTAGAAGTCTGCCAAGTTCTGCCAGGCTCCCCCTTCCTGGGCTGAGCCTGGAAACTCTCAAAGCAATAAGATAGAGCAATGGTGGGGCTCAACTCATTTGTTTCCCATCTCTTAGGCGTCACTCTCCTTCTTTTCCTGATTTCCGGTGTCTTGAAAATCACTGTTCAATACATTTATCTGCTTTTTGGTTTGGTTTGGTTTGTTTGTCTCAGGTGGGAGGGTACATCTAGTCCCTGATGTGAACCCTTGTCCACTGTGGTCAGACTTGACTCCTTAACAAGTGAGTCTGAATTTTAAACAATAACGAGTTGAGTATACCTTCCCAAATGGTCTTATTTAAACCATAAGCTTAGATATTGGTTATCAAATTTATCTTAATGGGGAACAATTGGAAAATAATATTTCTATTAGATGCTGCAAACCCTTTTGGAAAAATTCAACATTTATTCTATATTACTCTTGAACTTCAAATTAAAAATTAATATAATGAGGAGGCAGGGCAAGATGGTGGCATAGAGAGGAGTGGAAGCTAAGTAGTCCCCCTGTAACAACTACAAAAAAACAGAAACAACTAGTAAATAATCCAGAATAACTGCGGGGGGACAAACGAGACCATCCACTCATCATACACCAACTGAATTGGGAGGAATGCCCGAGAACACAGCATAAAATCTGTAAGTAAAACCTGCGGATCCAAGTCGTGAGACCCCCTCCCCCATAGCCCGAGCTGCAAAGCCTCGTGGTGCCAGAGAGAAGCTCTCTCCCAGCAAGCGAATATAGCTCAGCTGAGCTCCAACTGGGGTTTTAAGTAGCGAGTGTGAACTGCTCACTACAGGTACGAATCCCCCAAAAACAGACAGAGGCTTTGTGTGACGACTGACCTTGGAGAGCCGGATGGTTGCCTTGGACTGGGTCTGAAGGGGACTATCTGTTTCTTTTTTGGCTCAGTGGAGAAAGCCCCAGTCATATTCAGTTTCCAGGGCTGTGACTTGGGGAAGGGTGGAGACAGCACAAGCAGAGAGCAAGACCATTGAAATACTAATGACCTCTACCTGGGGGCTCTGTCTTCTCTAGGAGGAAATGGGTGGGGCCCTTTCCATTCAGAACCAGACCCCAGAGCCTGGGGGAACACGGCCATACCTCCTCACATCAGTCAAGAATTATAGGCTAACAGGCGTCACCTGCTGGGCAGAAAAGCACAGTGACCCGAGGCATCAAAGGGTGGAGCAATTTTCTAAGACACACCCACAGGGAAACCAGATACTAAATATTTCTTCCCTCTGGGACCTGAGCCTGTTCTGGTCTGGGAAAACCTGATTTGGATAAACAAGGAAACCATGCCTAGACAACAGAAAATTACAACCTACACTAAGGAAAACAAAGTTATGGCCCAGTCAAAGGAACAAACGTACACTTGCAACTGAGATACAGGAATTTAAACTAATGTTAAATCAAATCAAAAAGTTTGGAGAAGATATTACAAAAGAGATAGAGGCTGTAAAGGAAACACTGGGCATATATATGGCAGAAATCAAAAGTTCAAAAAAACAACTAGTAGAATCTATGGAAATGAAAGGCACAACACAAGAGATGAAAGACACAATGGAAACATACAACAGCAGATCTCAAGAGGCAGAAGAAAACACTCAGGAACTGGAGAACAAAACACCTGAAAGCCTACATGCAAAGGAGCAGATGGAGAAAAGAATGAAAAAATATGAGCAATGTCTCCGGGAACTCAAGGATGAAACAAAGTACAATAATGTGTGTATCATTGGTGTCCCAGAAGGAGAAGAGAAGGGAAAGGGGGCAGAAACAATAATAGAGGAAATAATTAATGAAAATTTCCCATCTCTTATGAAAGACATAAAATTACAGATCCAAGAAGCGCAGCGTACTCCAAACAGAAGAGATACGAATAGGCCTACGCCAAGACACTTAGTAATCAGATTATCAAATGTCAAAGACAAAGAAAGAATCCTGAAAGCAGCAAGAGAAAAGCGATCCATTACATACAAAGGAAGCTTCATAAGACTATGTGCGGATCTCTCAGCAGAAACCATGGAGGCAAGAAGGAAGTGGTGTGATATATTTAAAATACTGAAAGAGAAAAACCGCCAACCAAGAATCCTATATCCAGCAAAGCTGTCCTTCAAATATGAGGGAGAGCTCAAAATATTTTCTGACAAACAGACAATGAGAGACTTTGTGAACAAGACTCCTGCCCTACAGGAAATACTAAAGGGAGCACTACAGGGTGATAGAAGACGGGAGTGCATGGTTTGGAACACAATTCTGGGAGATGGTAGCACAACAATGTAAGTACACTAAACAAAGATAACTATGAATATGGATGAGAGAGGAAGGTGGGGAGCATGTGAGACACCACAAGAAAGGAGGAAAGATAAAGGCTGGTACTGTGTAACTTGGTGAAATCTAGAGTATTCAACAATTGTGATAAAATGTACAAATATGTTCTTTTACGAGGGAGAACAAGCAAATGTCAACCTTGCAAGGTGTTAAAAATGGGGAGGCATTGGGGGAGGGATGCAATCAGCATAAACTAGAGACTGTAACTAATAGAATCATTGTATTATGCTTCCTTTAATGTAACAAAGGTGATATACCAAGGTGAATGCAGATAAGAGGGGGGGATAGGGGAGGCATGTTAGACACTTGACATTGGTGGTATTGTCTGATTCTTTATTCTACTTTGATTTAAGGTTATTTTTCCTTTTGCTGCTTCCTAGCTGTCATTTTTTTTTCCTCTTTCTTTTGCCTCTCTACCTTCTTTGACTCTCCCTCCTGCCTTGTGGAAGAAATGTAGATGCCCTTATATAGATAGTGGTGAAGGTGGTGAACACATAAATGTATGACCATGCAGAGAACCATCGATTATTTACTTGGGATGGAATGTATGGTGAGTGAACAAAACCATATTAAAAAAAAAAATGGGTTTATGACAAAACCTCAAGGGCAATATACTGAGTGAAATAAGCCAGACACATAAGGACAATTATGGCAGGGTCTCACTGATAGGAATTAATTATAATATGTAAACTCATAGACATGAAATATAAAGTACCAAGATATAGGACGAGGTTTAAAAATGGGGAGTGGTTGCTTAGTATGAGCAGAATGTTCAACTAGGATGAACTTAAATGTTTGGAAATGAACAGGGGTGTTGGTTGCAAGATGTGAGAATAACTAACAGCGCCGAATGGTGTGTGAATGAGGTGGAAAGGGGAAGCTCAGAGTCATACATGTTACCAGAAAGAAAGTTGGAGGTCAAATGATGGGAAAGTATAAAACTGAATCCTATGGTGGGCAATGTCCACGATCAGCTGTACAAATACTAGAAATTGCTTCCATGAACCAGAACAAATGTATGACAATACAATTAGAAGTTAATAATAGAGGGGCAAATAGGGAAGAACTATATGCCTATTACAAACTATATACTATAGTTAGTAGTATTTCAACATCTTTTCATAAATAGTAACAAACATACTATATCAATACTAGGAGTCAACAATTGAGGGGGGTTGGTTAGGGATAGGGGAGGTTTAGAGTTTCCTTTTCTTTTTTTCTTTTTTCATCTTTCACTTTATTTCTTGTCTGGAGTAATGAAAAGTTTCTAAAAATTGAACAAAAATTAAGTGTGATGGATGCACAGCTGTATGAGGGTACCCAGGGGCAAGTGATTGCACACTTTGTATCTTTGGATAATTGTATGGTATCTGAACAATCTCAATAAAAATGAAAAAAAAATTAATATAATGTGAAAAAATAGCTATATTAAAATAGTCAACATTATGCATTATCATAAAAATTAGGGAGACCAGAACATTTGGCAATACCACAATTATTCAAGACTGGTTTAATACAATGACAAGAAACAGGAAATAATTAATAAAGTTTGTAACCACTTGAAAGAAAGATATAACATTCCAACTTACATAATTAATTCATGTAATTAATTAAATCATCTATCAATGAATTTCTTCAATGAAATTGAGATGAATTTTATATTCATATGTCTACTTGAAGGGATTATTTTTATTCACTCCCCTATCTCCCCACAACTACTATCATTGGTAGTGTTTCTTTCCATAAATGATGTATTCAAAATCCAGGAATCACCAGTTCCTTTCTAATATACCTGAAGGCCTGGGGAACCAAGGTCTGGCTTTTGAATACTGAAAAAGTTTGAACTGCAAGAAGGTTGGGAAGGAAATTGTTATGACTAATTGAGAGTGATAAATGGACTGACCACTGTGCTGATCACTAACCATATACCAGGCATTGTGCTCAGTATCTTGCCTGCAATAGCTCATTTAATTCTCTCAGCAGAATTATTAGATGGATATTATTATTATTACTATTACCAAGTTAAGTAATAACTTAGATGCTTGGGGCATCTAAGTGACTTGCCTTGTACAAAGAACTTGCAATTAGCAGAACAAGTTGTCAAACTCAAACTCAAGTCCATGTGACTTGAGGGTGGGTGGGACTGCACCATGGGTGGAGCCCAGTCAGCCTTGGTTTGCATCCAGGAACTACTGTGTGACCTTGGACAAGTTGCTTAATCTCTCCGGGTCTCAGTTTTCTTAATTATATACTGGGAGTAATAACATGATGACTAAATAAGTTAATACATGGAACCTGCTTAAAGTGGCATGTGGCACAATATATAAGCTTATTATTATTATAACTATTATTATTAAAATAATTAAAATAAAATTAATTAAAATAATTGAAAGCAGTTGTCAGATATCATTTTTAAATTCTGGAAAAAATCAACAGATATGCAGATGTAATTATTTAGATTTACATTATTCCAGTGCATTAATTTTATATCTATTAAATTGAACAATAATATCTAACATGCAATTTTAAATTATCCATGATGGACTGAAAGAAAAAATAGAAAGTGATATTTTGAATGCCTTACATTGATTTTAGATAACTTTAAAAATTGTTATAAGCAGACACACTGATGTTTAAGCACCACCGAGTACAGAGTAATTGGAGCAAGGTGTTACCTCACTCACTATTATTTACATGACTAAGGGGTTCTGCATCCAAATAAGTATGTATCCAGATTTTTATGAAGCTGTTTTGCAGACATGCTGGCTTTTTTATTCATAGCCTCAATATGATTGTAATTAGCTAAAGCCCAATAATACTTTAAATAATTGTCTATAAATTTATTGCTAAATGGCATAATTAACCTTTCATTAGAGTTATACTCACACCATTACACTTGGCATTGTAACACTTCAAAGGTTTTTTGCATATTTAAAAATTTTATTGCTATTGGTAGTTTTCTTGAATATTTGCCTTGGAGAACCAACGCATAAATTCTAATACAGGAATCCTAAGGGGAAAATACTTTCAGTTAGACAATTAACAGGCACCCTAGACTCTATGATATTGGCTAAAACATGCAGCTGCCAAGGATAAATCATTTTCTCCAAAGGAAAGAAAATGACTATTTTGTCAGGAAGATAAGCTTATGCTAAAAATAGTCTCTGTGCAAAATTATTCCACTTAAATCATTAAATAAAATATGATTACTTCACTTAAGCTATCAGGAAAATACCTTGGAATCATCTTACATTTCCATATATCTAACCCTGAATTTAAAAATTAGTTATAAATTGTCTTAACTGGGGGAGTTTCGACATGTTACACTGAAGGCAGATTGGAATCTCTAATTTAACATTTAAGATAATGCCCCTAGAACTAGCTGTAGCCAAGTGGCAGAGTTATATATTACATTTAAAATTCTTCCAGATTTCAAGAGCTGCAAGGGACAAGAACTTATAAAACATTTTCATATTGTTTCTCCCACCCACAAACATATCAAGGTGTCCTGAAATCTCTCCATAAACCACCTATGGTCCATTGATATCTCTGAAAACTAAATTACAGTTAAAATTGCAAAACTCGAAGAAATTTGAATTTTCTAGTACTTAATTGTCTTGCTCTTCATTTTACAGGTGAAGGAAGTTAAGGGACTTGCTCAGTGTGATGGATGCAGTCCCTAGGATTAGAATTAGTGGGAATACAGACTAATCTGAACTAGAAACAAGATCAAGAGAGTGAAAGTACAGCTCACTGAAGTCCTGGCTGGAATCCTACAATTTCTCATGATGATGGTATTCAAATGCAGGTTTGCTGATAGCTTGGAAGACTAACATCCATACTCAGACATATCATACTCAACTCATTGAAAGCCAAATGCAGTGAGAATATCTTGAAAAGCAGCAAAAGGAACACATCTTATCACATGGAAGAGAACTTCTCATTAGAAATAATGGAGAGACCAAGGCAGTGGGATGACGTATTTGAAGAGTGAAAAGGAAAAAAAAACTGACAGCCAAGAATTTTATATCAAGGAAAATTATTTTTCAAAAGTAAAGGAAAAATACAGCAGACATGAATGTCAGTATTAATGCATACAGCAACTGTTGGGAAAAAAAAAAAAAAAAAGCTGAAAGAGAGCCAGACTTCAATTAGAGATATGAATGAAGCAGATCTGGTTAAGATGAGGGCAAATCGGGCCAAAGGGTAAAGGTCGAAAGTAACTGTGTGTTAAAACTTCAACTTCCATGTGAGACCAAGGGAAGAGATGTTTATTTGGTGTAGGATCTATATTTTCTAAACAATATAAACTTCTGCAGTTAGTTTGTTCAAACACCACAATTACATGGAACTTCGAATAAGAAGTGAGATATGGTAGGTCTTTATAGGTTAGAGTGAAATAGCAACACATCCCTAAGTAATTTGGGTGGAGAATAAATATATATATATATTAGGGGCCCCCCGAGGAGCTGGGTGAGGATGTGGAAGTGTTGGACATTCTCACCTGGATTGTTGCTGATGTTCTCACAAACAGTGGGGACTGATATGCTGAGCCCTCTGTCTTGGGGCTTGCCCCTATGAAGCTTGTTACAGCAAAGGAGAGGTTAAACCTGCTTATAATTGTGCCTAAGAGTCTTCCCCTGAGTACCTCTTTGTTGTTCAGTTGTAGCCTTCTCTCTCTAACTAAGCCACCTTAGCAGGTGATCTCACTGTCCTCCCCACTATGTGGGACCTGTCTCCCAAGGGTGGAAATTTCCCTGGCAACACAGGATATGACTCCCAGGGATGAATCTGGACCCAGCATCATGGGATTGAGAACATCTTCTTGACCAAAAGGGGATGCAAAATGAAATGAAATAAAGTTTCAGTGGCTGAGAGATTTCAAATGGAGTCAAGAGGTCACTCTGTTGGACATTCTTATGCACTATGTAGATAACCCTTTTTAGGTTTTAATGTATTGGAATAGCTGGAAGTAAATACCTGAAACTACCGAACTCCAACCCAGTAGTCTGAACTCTTGAAGATGATTGTATAACAGTGTAGCTTACAAGGGGTGACAGTGTGATTGTGAAAACCTTGCAGATCACACTCCCTTCTTCTACTGTATAGATGGATAAGTAGAAAAATGGGGACAGGGACTAAATGAAAAATACAGTGTTCTTTTTTACTTTTATTTTTTACTCTGATTCTGATTCTTTCTGGTGTAGGGAAAATGTTCAAAAATAGATTGGGGTTATGAATGCACAACCATATGATAGTACTGTGAACAGTTGATTGTTCACCATGGATGATTGTAGGGTATGTGAATATATCTCAAAAAAAACCTGAATTTGAAAAAAAAAATAAAGGAAAAATAAAGACATTCCAAGATTTATAAAAAATGAGAGATTTTGTTGTTAGTCAACTCACCTTACACAAAATATAGCTCTTTAGGCTGAAAGCAAAAGACCCCAAATAGTAACGTAAATCCATACAAAAAATAAAGAGCATCAGTAAAGGCAATTATGTAGGTAATTATAAAAGACAATATATTCTCATATTTCTTCTCTATACTGATTTGAAAAGCAATTGCATGAAACTATACATATATGTGAATGTGTAAGTATATATAACTGTATTTTTTGGGCCTATATGTATAAAATACATATTTGACAATAGGAGCCAAAAGGGGGTGGGTAAGAAGAAAACTATATTGGAGTAAAGAAATGACACCAGATGGTAACTTGAATCCACAAGGGGAAATGAAGAGAACCAGAAAGGATAAATAAAAAGATTAATACAGAAAACTCAGAAATATATACTTCTTTAAATGACCTAAAATAACAATTAATAAAAAAGTAATAATTATAAAAATTTATGTTGAGGTTGTAATATATATAGGCGTAATGCACATAGCAATCTAGTATAAAATGGGGGAGCAGGGAATAGAGATATATAGAAATCAAATGTATACATCTCACTGGAATGAGTTTAGTATAAATATGAAGTGAATTATCATAAATTAAGTTCTATATGGTAATCCCTAGGCAGTAACAAAGCAATTAACTACAAACTATACAGTTTTTAGAAATCATTAAAGGAATTAAAATATCAACCAAATGCAAAAGAAAGCAACAAAGGAGGAGCAGAGGGACAAAAATGTCATAAGACATAGAATAAAATAAAAAAGTACAGCAGCAGACATAAATCCAACCATGTCAGTGATAACATTAAATATGAATGAATTAAACAATCCAGTAAAAAGGCAGATATTGTCAGATTGGATAATAAACGAGATCCAAATCCATGTGGTCTACAGGAGACTAATTTTAGATTCAAACTCTTTTAGATACAAACAGTTTGAAAGTAAAACAGAAGGTTTAAATAAAATAATATAAAAACTACCATGCATAAAGCAACCACAAAAGAACAGTGGCTATACTAATATCAGACAAGAGAAATTTCCAAAAAAATTTACTAGAGATAAAGAAAGATATTTCATAAATGTAAAAAGTTCAATCCATCAAGAAGATATAGCAGGTATAAGCATATATGCACCTAACAAGAGAGCTCCAAAATACATGGAGCAAAAATTTACAAAATGTAAGGGAGAAATAGGCCATTCGACAATAATAGTTCGAAACTTCAACACTGTACTTTCAATAATGGATAGGGTAATTAGCTCTCTCCCTATTTAATGCTCTTTTTCCATTGATGTGATTTTGCCAAAAATTAAACTCTACCAGCAAATTAGAAATGGGACCACCTTTTGAGAGCAGCCCTGAAGTTTATGGTACCTTTATGTGTTATTCAACATTTTAAGCATTAAAATTTAACTTTCTTTCTTTCTTTCTTTCTTTCTTTCTTTCTTTCTTTCTTTCTTTCTTTCTTTCTTTCTTTCTTTCTTTTTCTTTCTTTCTTTCACTCTCCTCCTTTTTCTCCACCCCTCTCTTCCTGCACTTCTTCCTTTCTTCTTAAACTTAACCTTCTTATAGAGTTGATGTATGTGGTTAATCAAATTTTAGTTTCAGAATTAACCTAAATTCTTGAGATAGAGTTGAAAAAGATTTCATTTTTTGAATGATCAGAAATAGAATATATACTTTCTAATTTCAAACTATTACAAAGCTATGCTAATCAAAATAGTGTGAAATTGGCATAAGGATAGACATATAGACCAATAAGTAGACTTGAGAGTCCAGAAATAAACCCATCCATCTATGGCCAGTTGATCTTCAAAAAGGTGTCAAGACCATTAAATGAGGAAAGAATAGTCTCTTCAACAGATGGTACTGGGAGTACTGGATATCCACATGAAATGAATGATGTTGGACCCAAGCCCACACCATGTACAAAAATTAGCTCAAAATGGATCAGTTGCCTGAATATAAGAGCTAAACCTGTAAAACAGAAGAAAATGTAGAGGTAAATCTTCATGACTTTGATTTTGTCAATGGATTCCTAGTATGACATGAAATACTTGAGCAACAAAAGAAAAAATAGATAAATTAGACAATCAAAATTTAAAACTTTTTTGTTACCAAAGGGTATTATCAAGAACATGAAAAGAAAATCCACAGAATGGGAGAAAATATTTGCAAATCATATGTCTGATATATCCTGTCTAGGGACCAGGATATACAAAGAATTCTGACAACTCTACAACAATAAGGCAAACAACGATTAAAAGACAGGAAAAGGACACAAACAGATACGTGTTTGCACCAAAGAAGATATACAAATGGCCAAAAAGCACGTGAAAAGATGTTCAACATCATTGTTCATTAGGAAAATACAAGTCTAAACCACAATCAGCTACTACTTCACGTCCATGAGGATGGCTATAATTAAAAAGACAGACAGTAACAAGTGTGAATGCAGTGGTGGAAAGATTAGAACCTTTGTACATTGCTGGTAAAAATATAGATTGGTTTAGCCATTGTGGAAAACAGTTTAGTGGTTCCTTACAAGTTAAGCATAGAATTATCTTATGGCCTGGAAATTCCCCTCCTGGTTATATACCCTAAAGAATTGAAAACTGGTATTCATATAAATCCTTATACATCAATGTTCATAGCGTCACTATTCATAGCCTCCAAGAAGTGGAAGCATCACAAATTTCCTTCAAAGGATGAATGGATAAAAAAATCATGGTATAAACACAATGGAAATTATACAGCCATTATAAATGAACAAAGTGCTGATACACGCTATAACATGGATGAACCTTAAAATCATTATGCTGTGTGAAAGAAGCCAGACACAAAAGGACACTTATTGTATGATTCCAATTATATTAAATACCTAAAACAGATAAATTCATAGAAATAGAAAGCAGATTGGTGGTTTCCAGGGGCTTAGCAGAGGGAGCAGTAGAAACTAACTGCTTAATGGTTACAGGGTTTTATTTTGGAGTGATGAAAATGTTTCAGAACTAGATAGAAAGGGTGCCTGCACATCGTTGTGAAACTAAACAACACTGGATTTTTCACTTTTAAATGATTGATTTTATGCTATATATATTTCATCTCAACAAAAAAGAAATAGAATATATGAATGAGGATTATCCACTTTTTGAATATTAAAAAAATAGTTTATTTTTAAAATTGCTATATCCAGAGACTTTGGCAAAGATACATGGTTAATTTCCGTAGAATTCATTTTCTATACCTTCCTGGAACACTTTTGAGTATATATATTTATTTATGTACAAATATATAAACGTATACACATTCATATACAATCCAAATTCTTGAGATTTTGACATTGAAAGATATATACTTATATGTTTCATCAAGACATTTTTCAAAAGCATTGACAAATAAATGTGGGTAACATTTTGGTTTCAGTTTAATATCCCATATGTTGACAGAAATAACAAGAGTAGTTTATTCATTACTTGTGTTTATTTGTGTTTTTGCTCTATGCTCTTAATTAAATGGGACGTATCTGTCCATTTTATTACCTTTCCAATTACTATGAGTATTTAATGATGTGTTCTGTCTAATTAGGGGATGATGTGAATAATTTATATTGTTCCAGAAAACCATCCATGGCATCTAAAGTCTCAATTTTATTTTCTAAGTGTTTTGCAGAAGTACCGCATCTGCACTGTTAGCTTTTACAGTTTTCCAGTTTTACCTTCTCTTTTAATTGACTAGACTTCCTGGAGAATAGGCAATTTTGGTTATTTTATTTCCAAAGGGCTAACTCTTGGGTTTATTGATCATTTCTACAATTATTTTTTTCTAAATTCTACTTAACACCTAAGAAAGCTTCATCATTTTTACTCCTGTTTATATTAAGTGTGTTTGAATGTTCTTTTTCAATGTTTTTCATTAAATAATAAATATGTTCATTTTAAGGCTTTCCTGTTTGTAAATATTTGTAAAATGAAATGAATTTTCCACTCCATGTATATATAGTCAGTCATGTCCTCTAGGTTTTGTCTTATAGGGTATCTTTATTACTATTTTCCACATATTTTTATTGTTTTCCTCTTTAAGTATTTTTAACAGCTTATATTTTTAATCTCCAGGTGATTGGCTTATCCTACTTTTATATTTTATAGTATTGTAGTAAAACAATAGGATCTTAGAGTTTCAACTTTTTGGAACATTGACGTTTTCTTTGTTGATGTCATATATGGTAAAATATATGGAATATATGGTGTAACATAAATAGTACATATTCATTTTTTTTTACAAATTTTCCTTGAGGGGAGTAAAAGAAAGATTTATTGTTTTTATCAAAGTATAGAGTTATAGGAAAAACTTGTGCTTCAGTGGAAAATTATGCATTGTCTAGAATCTCAAAAACATCTCTGGATTATTTGATTCCACAGAATTCATTTTGCAACTCTATAAATTGCAGATCACTAATATCGATGCAAAATAATTCCCGTCTATAGATATGCAAATTCTGTCCTCTCAGCTTCAATTGACTTTCTTCCACCACTGTGGAAGAATAGTTTTGCCCCCATTTACATATTCATTTCAAAATTTCTTTACTCCATATGAATTTATGTTTTTGACTTCTCCTTTTAACTGGTCATAACATCTGCCTGGTTCTTTCAATATGAGTAAAATAAAATCTTTAAAAATACGCTTATTTTATATATTTTACCATTTTTGAAAATTGTCTCTTAAGAAGCTTAACATAATAATTAAATAAGTTTGCCAAACACACACTCAGCCCAACGTTTATTCAATAATAGCTTTACTGGATAAAAAGGGGAGCAGTTTAAGCAATAGCAGCAAACTTTCAATATTACTGTTAAGTCCAATTTTCTCCCTGTCTAAAAGGTTCTCTCCAAGAATAAGGGAAAACACTTTCAACCAATGCCACCTTGTAATGGTAAATGGATTCCACTCTATCCAAAGTACGTAAGACTTTCCAGAGCAAACAATAGCAATTGCAGTTTCTTATCTTCTGTTAGAAAAATTTGCAAGATGATGTGACCCTTTCTTTAATATACCTTTTGGTCCAGGTTGGAAGTCATTCAAGCTGTTCAGGGCACCTGCGGAGACGAGCGGAGAATTGCCATGTGTCAATATGCTTTCGGGTCTTAGCCAAGCCCAGTGGAGCCACTTGAGCTTTAGAATTGCTTTAAAAAACACTGATGAAATCATCCCACCACTTTTATTTCCCCATTCATGAATGCATAATTAAGAAATACAAGACAGAAACTAACTGTAGTGTACATCTCTTCTGCTTTTACAGGTAAATCATCTATTTTGATACCTAGCTATACTATTTCCATTTTCTGGAAGTATCTAATACTCTTTGAAAATCACCATCATTTAGGATTTAATGTTCTAATTATTTTTGAATATAGTTTTATTTTGAGATTGAGTTTTATATATATATATATTTTTGGCCTATTGGTTGCATTATTATACTAATAAATCTTCAATGACTCATTTTAAATCATTTAATTACTTTGAATCTAATACTAAGTATATACAATCATTAGTCATTGCTTGTATATCAGTAATTCAAATAATAAACATAGAATTGAGGATAATCCATTAGCTAAAAACTGAAAATATTAGATTATCAATCTTACCTCTAAAACATGTTGTCATGATTTATTAACCCTTTAACAAAAACGTAGCTCACCTTTCCAGAATCCTGTGATTATGAGGGATATTAATATGAAGTAATTAAAATAAACTATGGGGGACAGATGTCATTTACAGCTATTATACATTTTTAAAGATTATTTTATAAGAATAGGCAAAATTGAACACATATTTCTTTGCCATTACTTCAGTTCTTGCAAAGAGTTAATTTATCTGAATTGATTTCCTTATGGGCTGTTACAACAAAAGAAAGGTTGCCTTGCACAAAAGAAATACTCAATAAATTAGTATACATAAACATAAATAAACATTATGAAGTCATGCTACATCTCTGTAAATCACAATATATAAAATTCCACTGACATAAATAATTTTAATATCCCAAATATATGCCTAACATATAAAATGCCATAAAATTCACAAATATTCTATGTATGGGCTAATTCCCTTTTTTAAATTTTTTTAATTGAGATTTTTCATATACCATACAATTATCCAAAGATCCAAACTGTACAATCAATTGCCCACTGTGCATTCTTCACCACAATTAATTTTTTTTTCAATTTTTAGAACATTTTTATTACTCCATAAAAGAAATAAAGACACACACAAAAAGGAAACTCAAATCCTCCCATATCCCTAACCACCCCTGCCCTCCATTATTGATTCATAGTATTGGTATAGTACATTTGTTACTATTGATGAAAGAATGTTAACTACTAACTGTAGTATATAGTTTACAAAAGGTATATATTTTTTCCTATATCCCCTTATTATCAACCTCCAGTTATAGTGTCATACATTTGCTCTAGTTCATGAGAGAGATTTCTAATATTTGTACAGTTAATCATGGACATTGCCCAACACAGGATTCACTGTTTTATACATGCCCATCCTTCAACCTCCAACTTTCCTTCTGGTGACGTATGTGACTCTGAGCTTACCCTTTCCACCACCTTCACACACCATTCAGCACTGTTAGTTATTCTCGCAATGTGCTACCATCACCTCTGTCCATTTCCAAACATTTAAGTTCACCCTAGTTGAACATTCTGCTCATAATAAGCAACCACTCCCCATTCTTTAGCCTTGTTCTATATCCTGATAACTTACATTTCATGTCTATGAGTTTATATAATTAGTTCATAATATTGAGACCCTGCAATATTTGTCCTTATGTGTCTGTCTTATTTCACTCAATATAGTACCCTCAAGGTTTCTTCATCAGCCCATTTTTTGCTAATTCCCTTTATTACAAGCGATAGACCAAAACTCAGGCTGGCTTATATTAAAAAGGGAATTTATATTCTTAACTTAAAAGTCCAAAGGAGGTAGATTTGGCTTCAGGAACACTGAAATCCGGGATTTCAAACTCAGTTATCAGGTTTACTTCTCCCTCTTTTGATCTCCTGGTTTTGCTTGTCTTTATTTGGTCTCAGGATGGCCTCTTGAAACTCCAGGCTACCATCCTTACTATTTAACATAAATATCCCCTATTTTACATTCTATAATGTTCCATATTTTTATCTTTTTCTATTAGAATTATTTGGATGTCAAATTTTTATTAGCTCTATTTTAGAGAGGTAACATGATTTTTTTATTTTAGAACTAATTTCTTGATATAGGATGAGCATGCTTGCCATATTATTTGTGCAGCAAATTTTGGAAACATCTGTGGAAAGTATGAGAGAAGGGGGTGGAGGATTTGAAATATGGAAAATTGTCTTGCATCCAGAATCTAATCCACTCAAAAAGAATTTCAATCACTGTAAAACATAATGCATTTGCGTAGATGGAAATCAATTAAATTGATTTTGGACAACTTGCTCCACTGCCTTCAATTCAAAACTCAATTACACATAGTGTTCCAGAATAAGATAATTACAGTGACCAACAGAAACTGAGTTTTGCTTATTTTGAAAAAGCCTAGCATTGTATGAGTTTCCTGTGAAAAGAAAGCATTTTAATTTAAACACTTACAGTATGAATCTGTAATAGGCTTATCCTCTGAAAATGCTAAGAAGTCTGTTTTTTCTGCTGATGTGAGAAGAATTTAAATGGCCAACAATTACTAGCACTAATGGCTCTGCACTTTTTAATCCACACATTTGCAGAATGGATATTTGCCGCTCATAGGAATTTGATTAGTGTTTTAGGAGCATGTCTTCAAAATTAGACATCAAAATTCCAGTAAATCTGGAAAGGAAGGGTTAAGTAGATGGCCTACAAGAAAATTTATTTCCCTTGTTGTTGGGGAAGCAGGTGACTTCAATTGATAAGCATGCTACCAACACAACAGTAGATTCCATTTCTATTACACAGGCTTAGCATGACATGCATTGTTGTTTAAAATTCCTTTTGGTTAAGGAAACAAACAGAGAGGGAGGAGTAGCAACAGAAAGATAGGATTTAACAAAGGGTTATGACTACTGAATCACTGTATAGATTTTTTTTTTTTTTTTTTTTTAGTTTCTAGTGTATTAGAACAGGTAGAAGGAAATAACTGAAATTGTGGAACTGTAACCCACACCATACTTGGAAATTCAGAATTTGCTCTATAACTATATCTTATATTTCATAATAAAAAAAATTTAATGAAAAAAAGAAAAGGAAAACAAACAAACAAACAAACAAAACCCCCTGGAATCTCTGGACCTGTTGGGCACGCTTCCCTGGGAAAGGTGACAAAAACTATGCAAACACCTGAGGGTAAGTTGGGTGCTGGGGATGGAATCATGTCCCCCACAAAAGGTATGTCAGATCCCTACCCCTGGTCCTATGGATGAGAACACATTGTAAATAAGTTCTCTTGAGAATGTTACTTCAGTTAAGGTGTGGCCCAGCAGAATCAGGTTGGGCTTTAATTGGGATTCCTGGAGTCCTTTAGAAACACAGGGAAAATCAGACAGAGAGAACAGCCCAGAGTTGCAGCCAGAGGCTGGACGTCAGCGGAACTTGAAGAGAAAAGAGAAGCCGCTATGTGCATTGCCATGTTATGGAAAAGCCAAGAAACCCCAAATATTGCCAGCCAGCCAGAAGATAATGACTCTGGGAAGAAGAAGCCTTCTAGCCTCTGAACCATGAACCAATAAATTCCTGTTGTTATGCCATCCCCATGTATGGTATTTGTTTTAGCAGCTGGGAAATTAAAACAATAGTGTTTATTTGTAATTTAAATGGCTCTTTCTGTGTAAGGGAGGTGACCGTACACCTCATTTGAGACCTAATCTGTTAACCTAAGCCCAAGCATCTCCAATGTGGGAAGGCAGAACCTGGGAATCCTCATAAGTGTTCTTTGATTATCTGGGAATATATTTTTCTTTTTCATTTTTCAAAGTCTGGCTAGACAGGATTGTTGGTTAACCGATTTTTAGTGTTTTTTTTTTTTCCTTTCATCACTTTGATATGTCGTCCCAATGCCTTCTGGCCTCCATTGTTTCTGATTAAAAGTCAAATATTAATCTCAGGGAGGTTTTCCTATATGTGATGAGTCATACTATTTTTGCTGCTTTCAAGATTTTGTCTTTGACTTTCTAGAGTTTGACTACGATGGCTTGAGACTACGCTCGTATTGGGGAAATCTTGGAGTTCATTGGGCTTCTTAGATGTGTAGATTAACGTTTTTCTTCAAATTTGGGATGTTTTCAGCCATTATTTCTTCAAATAATTTTCTTCCCCTTTTTCTCTTTCCTCTCCTTTTGGAGCTCCTATTACATGTATATAGGTACACTGAAGATATCTCATATTTCTCTGAGGTCCTATTCATTTATCTTCGTTTTTTTCTTTTCATTCTTCATATTGGATAATCTCTATTGATCTACCCTCAAGTTTGTTTATTCTTTTTTCTGCCAACTCAATCTTTTAATGAGCCATTCTAGGGATTTTTTTTTTTCATTTCAGTTATCATATTTAATTTACATTAATTTATTTTATTATTCTCTAAGTCTGTTGCTTCATGTTTTGGAGTTTGATTTCTATTTCCATTCTCTTATTACATATTTAGGATATTTTCAACCAAATAGATAATTCCATAATTACTGTCTTCCACAATAATTTTATTCTTTTGAAATTATTGCTTGGGAAAAATTCTTAGGAGTAAGTTTTGATAAATAAGTGTGACATTTTTATAAGTTTTAATGCAGTACTATTTTACTCCAGACATATTATACCAGTTTGTGTTACCAGGAGCAGGACATGAGACACTTTCACCACTTCCAGATTGGTTATAAACCTCCCAAAAAATTCACCAGCAATTAGATATTAAATAAGAACGATACTTATAGAGGCAGAACTACCCTAACTCTCAGGGAAACTGAGTGTATATGCTAAACACTGTGCCCTCTGAGGAGCTGCATCAGAGGCTACTACACCAAACTAGAAAATATAGATAAATTAGAGTTCAACAAAATTAAAAAAAAAAAAAAATTGGCTTTCAAATAAAATCATCCGGAAAGTAAAACTAAAACCTCAATAATGGGACAAAATATTTGCAAATCATATATATAAAAGACTTGTATCTAGAATATATAAGGAACTGTCACAATTAAATAACAAAAAATAGATAACAAAAACTGGACAAAGGATCAAATAGACATTTCTCAAAGAAGATATAAAACTGGCCAATAAACACATGAATAGAGGCTCATCATTAGTTATTAGGGAAATGCAAATCAAAACTCCGAGGAGATACCACTTTGCTAAACTTTTTGATCCACCATCTAAAAGTCAGACAATAAAAAATGTTGACAAGGATGTGAAGAGATTGGAATGAAAACATTTGGTCAGTTTCTTAAAATGTTAAACACGGAGTTACCCTATAACCCTGAAATTCCACTCCTAGATATATGTGGTGGTTTGAAGCTGTATGTAAGCCAGAAAAACATGCTCCTAAATCTAATCCATTCCTGTGGGTGTGAACCCATCATGAGTAGGACCTTTTGATGAGGCTACTTCAGTTAAGGTTTGGCCCAACCCAATGAGGGTGGGTCTTAATCCTACTGCTGGAGTCCTTTATATGTGGACCTTCAGAAAAAGAGAGAAAGGCACAGAGGGAGCAGTCAGAAGCTGAACATCAATGGAACACAGAAGAGAAGGTAGAGACCAGGAGAGGCCGCCGTGCTCACTCCCATGTGACAAGCGAAGCACCAAGGATCATTGGCAGCCAGACCCAGAACACCAGTTTTCACAAAGAAAGCATTGTCTTGATTATGCCTTGATTTGGACTTTTTCCTGGCCTCAAATTGTGATCAAATAAATTCCTATTGTTTAACTCAATCCATTTTGTGGTATTTGCTTGAGCAGCCAAGGAAACTAAAACAGCATATATCCAAGAGAAACAAAAACATACATTCACACAAAAACTTACACATGAATGTTCATGGCAGCATTATTAATAATAACTAAAAAGTGGAAAGGCTCCAAATGTCCATCAAGTGATGAACAGATAAGCAATTTGGCAAATCTATAAAGATACAAATAAGTTCTTTGTTGCCTATGGCTCAGAGGAAGTCTTAAGAGGAATGGGATAGACTGCTAATGGGTATATGGTTTCTTTTGGGCAATGATGAAATGTTCTAAAATTATATCATGGTAATGATTGCATAGCTCTTTATTCTAAAAGCCATTGAATCACACTCTTTAAATACATAAAGTTTGATATGTTAATTGTATCTCAATAAAGCTGTTAAGAAAAAAGTCTGTGCAAAATGCTATGAGAGTTCAGAGATAGTACTAAACCTGCCAAGGAGAATCCAAATAAGTAGGAAAAAAATTCACAATCTCAGCTAAGAAAGGATTCTAACAGCTACTAGCTCACCCTGTTAGAAAGCTGCTATGTTGTGGAGAAGGTGAGAGTTTGTAATAAATGAGGGAAGAGCAGTGACATTTATTCCACACTTAGTGCTGAATTCTGTCCTCCAAAAATCCCTGTTTTGTTAACTGAACTAACCTGAAGTCAATATTGTTTTTCTGATTTTACAGATGACTGCAAGGACTAAAACACAATAAAAAGTAAAAGTAAATTCTTAGTTACTAATGAATCCACTTATAGCTCATTGAATAAGTATATTTTGATTTGTTTCCCCAACTTTTGGCAGATGGAAAAGGCTGACACATAGGTTTATGTTTTGTTTTTATAACTTTTCAAAAATCAATGATTTCAACTGTCCAGAAACATTTGTAAAACAAGTCTGTGAGTTTTCAGAGGGCAAAAGAGTCAGACATTTGGACACAGATATTTGCTCATGGGTGTTGGTTATATATTCCCAAGTATTCATCAAGAGCTCAGAAAAAGAGAGTCAAGCTTGCCAAATAAAGTTTCAATCATGTCTCTTCTGCTTGGATTTATAGAATAATTTGCTAATTCTTCCTGCATGTCTTGATTTGAGTATGATTACTGATGTCTCAACCCCTTAGGCTCATTTTCAAAAAGATGCATGTCCCTTAGAAGTTAGTTCTTTCCTCCCCATGGCAGTAGGTATTTAAGGGGAACTCTGCTTTTGGTTCCAAAAAGACACAAAAAGTTTAAATTGTGTCCCAATTCACCTTTCTGCCTTGCTGGTCCAGCCTGTGGGGATACACTGAAGGCTACACCATGACACCATGAACAAATAGAGGTAACCTTTTAAGCCTCACACTAGCCTTACTCAGGCTTGCAAGCTGAGATAGAAGATGGACAGGACATCAGTGTCTGAGGTCCCGCTGAGTTTCTAGATTGTAAAAAGTGTTTAAATGTGCTGGCAGTAGCACTGGCTGACTCTAGAGAATTGCATTTATTCATTATTGGCATGTCCAGAGTTTTGCCCATACTCCACCTGTCCTTATTTGGCTTCAAGGATTTTAATTGCAACCTGGAGACTCTGAATTTAAAAGGAGGGAAATTGGAGGAGGGAGAGAGAGCTAGCAGAGAAAGAGGACAGGACAAGGTGGAGGGTAGAAAGAGGAAATAGACCAACTGAGGGGAGATGGACAGATATACAGAGAGACCCAGATACAAAGCAAGAGATGAGGAGACGGAACCACCAAGCAAAGACAAAAGAGAGATAGGGAGAGAAGAAGGGGCTGAGGAAAGCAGATGATTTTATTCAGAGCAGAGTTCATTATTCTCTTTTCAGACATTAGTTATATATTTCTAAAGCCAATGATATGACTTGTCTCCTATTGCACAGACTGACACTTGTCATATCTTGAAGGACCTGCTGAGCGGAGTAGAAGCATGGGTTAGGAACGAAGATCAAGTGAAAGGAGTTGGGCACTGCATTTCAATTTGGAAGATAATTTCCAGGAAGTAGGGCTGCTATCCAGGAGAAAGATGCCCAACCTCTGCTCATGAATGGCATTGCTTTGATTTGCTAAAGCTACCAGAATGCAATATACCAGAAATGGATTGGCTTTTACAATGGGGATTTATTAGCTTATAAGTTTACAGTTCTAAGTCCATGAAAAATGTCCAAATCAAGACATCAACAGGATGATACCTGGACTCTGAAGCCGGCTACTGGCTTGGGCTCCTCCATCACATGGGAAGGCACATGGTAGCATCTGCTGTTCCTTCTTTCTCTGGATTGGTTGCTTTTAGCTTCTGGCCTCTCCATCGCTTAGCTTCTCTGGATTCTTCTCTGATTTCATCTTTTAGCTTCTCTGCGGTGGTTGTCCTCTTATAAAGGACTCCAGTAAGAGGATTAAGACCTACCTAGGACATACCTCAACTGCAATAACCTAATTAAGAGGTCTCACCCACAATAGGTCTACACCCACAGGAATGGATTAGCTGATCTTTTCTGACCATGATCGTTTTTGGGGAATATATAAATTCAAACTACGCAGGCATCCATTTGTAAAGCTAATAGCAAATTAGAATTGTCTGATAAAATGTTTGTGGGAAATAATTTGAGGATACTACAGAGAAAATAAAGCCTTACATCCATTAAAAATGATAAAAGTTGAATAGATGAAAGGAATAGGAGAGAATTTTTAAAAGGGGTGGGCACAACACATTCAAATTGAAATAAACATAGTCAAAGAGCAGTGAAGAAACCAGTCAAGCAGAGTGAAGGAAGAATCAAGTGATGCATTTTAGATGAATAGATGAGGCAACTTGTCATGGGTTTTTGCTATCATCTTATCTGTCAATTCTACATGACAATGACTACTACATGAAATAACATAGGAAAAATACTTAAGACAGTGGCGGGTAGATGAAAGGTTCTCGAAAAGTGATTGGATTTTTTCCCACACTTTATGATGTCCTTAAATTTAGATAAGTCAAGACAAAATAGTCAGTTAAAGTAATACTGAAATTTAACAATTAAAAGTAATATGAAAACACTGAAATTCTTAAGAGCATTTTGAAAATAATTGCATGAAGTTTTCATGGACAGTTCCTTTCCTCAAAGCTGGAGATTGTCCCATACACCCAGTTGGAATAAATTTATAGAATAATTTCTGAATTTGAATATTGCTTAACACTTTCCAAAGCTTATGTTATTTTCCTTGATCCACATAAAACTTTCTGAAGTAAATCGGACAGGCATCAGAGGTTCCTTTCAAAAATTAAGAAAGTGAAGTACAGAAAGCTGTCATTATTTAAGCTGATAAATTTAGTGACAGAAAAAGGATGAGACTGAGGCTGTTTTTGTTTAGTTTTCATGTTTTTGTCTTTGTCTATTTAATACAGGTCTCTTTTGATTAAACCCTGCTACAACTTATTCCTATAAAATAAAATGGTAAGATATTTCTATGTCAGTAAAAGATTTTAGAATTTAAGTTTTTGATCATAGATAATGCCAATTTTAATAAAGTAACTATCTTATTTTTTCCAGTGAAATTTCCAACATGATTGTGTGGGACTCTACATCTACCCTAAATACAATGATAGAAGAATTAGGAGAAGCCATTATTACTGCAGCATTTGGTTGTAAAACATCTGAAATTAAATTGAAAATAAATAATTAGGGTTTTCCTTCACAGTCAGGACCCAAAAAATAAATAAATAAATAAAAATTAAGGCAAAATTTTAAGAAAACTGACAAGATTCTGCAGGGACCCAACACACGTGGATTCTCATTTAAAATAAATAATCCTCTCTTACTAAGTTAGTACTTATGGTGTAAAGAACAGAACAAAATAAGTAGATTGTTTCCGTATACACGTATCTTCTCTTTTTGTCCTGTGCAGTGGGCCAGGATTATGGAATTACTTAATTGTTTTTAAATCCTCATTTGTTCATTTACAACACTGTAAAAAGCAACTGCAAAACAAAACCTAATTAAAAGCAAACAAAGGGAAGGGGGGAAAGGATTTTATTTTATTTGCTTTATTTTCTTCCCTTGTTGAAGTATTTTAAGAGTGAACAAAGTACACTTGGACTTTCTTTAGATGTAGTGGTATCTATCTGTAAAAAAGATAAACTGTTTTGTCAGATCCTCAGATAGGAGCACATGTCAGTGACTGTGTTCGCTGAAAAGAAATTATAGTTTATCTACCCCATAAAAAATCACTTTTTTCTCCAAGAAGGAAGTACATCATAGAAACTGGTTTAAATGATTTTTAGTTTAATAGCCCTTGCACTGTGAATTCTATCTTAGAGAGCACAAGGAAAGTACAGAGAATGATGAAAATAAAGATTTGTAGTGTTGTAGGGAACTTAAATTTTAAGACTACCCATTATCCATCAGCTAAGCTAAGCATGGTGATTTAATAGGTTGTTATTGTCACCGTGTTGCCCAAGTGTGTATGAATTAGCTATTGCTCCATAACAAATTACCCTGAAACAAAGAAGCTTAAAATAACAAATATTTCATAGCTCACAGTTTCTGAAGGTCATGAATCTGGGAGGAGCTTAGCTAGATGGTTCTGTCCCAGGGTCTTTCATGAAGATGCAGTGACGATGTTGGTCAGAGCTCCAGGTATCTGAAAAATTGATCAAGGCTGAAGGATCCTCTCCAAGCTTACTCCCTTTACTCTGAGCAGGAGGCTTCAGTTCTTTACCTCTCCTTAGGGCTGTGTGACATAGCAGCTTGCTTCTCCCAAATGAGTGACCTGAGAGAAAGAGAGAGAGAGTGAGAGAGAGAAAGCAATGTCAAATTGCCTTTTACGACCTAGTCTCCAAGCCATGTACCAACACTTCTTCCTTATTCTATTTGCTAGAGATGAAACACTGTCCAACTGTCACTCAACAGAGATGATTATAAAAGGATATGAATATCAGGAGGAAGACATCACTGGGGGCTGTGCTGATTTAGATATATTGTGTCCTCCAGAAAAGCTATGTTCTTTGATGCAATTTTGTGGAGGCAGACTTACTAGTTTTTTGACTAGGGTGGAACCTTTTGATTGAGTGTGTCCATGGGGGTGTGACTGGCCCAACTGTGGATGAGACTTTGAATTATTTCCTGGGAGGTGTGACCCCACCCATTCAGGGAGGGTCTTGATTAGTTCACTGGACAATTTAAGAGAGCTCAAGAGCCAACACAGATGTTGGTGCTTGGCAATACTTGGAGATGCTGGGAGATGCAGACAGAAGGAGGTTTGGAGTTGCTAAGCTAAGAGATGAAGCCCAGAGTTTGCCCCAGAGAATCTAAGGATGACTTCCGGATGCCTAGAGAGAAACATCCCAGGAGAACCAAGCAGATTGCTGAGAGAAGCTACAAGAGACAGAAGGCCAGAGATACCTTGGAGAAAGCCATTTTGAAACACAAAGCAAAGGACCAGCAGACACCATGTGCCTTCCCAGTTGACAGAGAAGTTGAAGGTATCCTCTTGTTGATGCTTTAGTTTGGACACTTTTATGGCCTTAGAACTGTAAATTTGTGACCTAATGAATCCCCTTAATAAAAGCCAATCTATTTCTAGTATTTTGCAAAATGGCAGCTTTAGCAAACCAGAATAGGGGCCATCATGAAAGTTTTCTACCACTTACAGATTTTTAAGTGTTCTAGAGAAATTAAAATATTAAACAGAATCACCTACTCACCAGACACACTAACCATCTTCATTAACAAGGTTTTATTGTGAACATCCAAAAAAGTAGCTTCCTCCAAATGCCTCTTCTTCCTCACATGTGGTGAAGAAACTTCTGGTACAAGAATGTGCCCCATGTTCAATTCTTTGGTAGATATTGAAAATAATGTTTCTCTTTAAGAGGCAAGGTTAGGTTGGGTTTTCTTAAATGCTATTGTTTGCATTATCTTTTAATTATGTGCCTTTTCTTTGGTCAAGTTCAGCATAGATAAAAATATAGTAACAAGAAAGCTGAGATGTGACCTAGAGGAAAGGGGAAAAAACACATGCAAGCGAAGAGGAAAAAAAATAAATTCTAATTGCATATTATAAAATAACAATTACAGCAAGGAGACCAAGTTTGAAATGTGTGTGTACAGACTTTGATCACTGAAAATAAAATCCAATGACAGGGGGATGGGGCAAGATGGCAAAGGGGTGAGGTGTGGTATTTAGTTTATCCTCTAGAGCAGCTGGTAATTACCCAGGAACTGTATGAAGCAGTGTTTTGGGGGTCTCCAGTGACCAGTCACACATTGTACACAAGTTTGGAACCTGAGGAAAAGCTAAGATCACAGTGAATTTTGTAAGTTGCCCTGACCAGGGGTCTGGAGCCCCCCCCCACCCAGACCCCATGGACTGTCTTGCAGCTGGCTCCCCGAAAGGGGAAAAAAAGCAACAATCTGTTGAGGGCAAGAAGGGAGACTCAACCCAGCGTCAAGTGCAGAATTAATTAACAAATTAATTTTTGGAGCTAGGGGTGCTATAGAAGTGCTAGGTTCTGAGAGGGGGTGGGGCACATAAAAGCAGGCACACATTCCTGGCTCTAGAAAAGCCTTATTTTTTTCCAAACATTTTGTCCCTTCTCCTTTCTCACTGACTCTTTATCTTTTTGCACTTCAATAGCCCCCAGCAGGGGCAGAATTGAAGCTGGTGGAGAGTAATTATCAGACAATAGCCCAAAGTACACCTTTAAATGCTCTTTTCTGACACTGAGAAAACGTCCAGACTGGGGAAAGGCTTTTAAAAGGGACTTTTTTGTTTTCCTTTTTTCTTTTCTACTTTTTAATTTAAAGTAACATATGTGGTTATTATCTATCAGACAGCCCAAACTGAAGGTATAGGCTAGTACTGCGGGGAGATAGAGTACCCAGAACTTCTTTGAATCCCAGATTTATTTCTGAAGGTCTCTACCCCAGTCTTTAATTGGCAACTCAGGCTGACCAAGGAACTAAGCTGGAGTTGCCCCAAAGAGGAGAGGGGAGAAGGGAATAGTGCCCCTGGGAAGCAACTGGAGTTCCTAGGATTGGGAGAGCAGAGGAGGTCCAGCTTAACTGGCAGCCATATTTCTGGGAACTCAGATCCCAGGGACTGGAATTCAGATTCCAGCTTCAGTCAGCCATGCCCCCAACAGGTTCAGGGAGAACTAAAGGCTACATACCTCCTTACACTGCTGGGAGAATTGCAGGCTGGCAAGTGCCACCTGCCAGACAGGAGAGGAAAAGCACCAATTCTAGAGGCCTTACAGTAGGGTCTCATTCTCAGGGTAACTCCACATCCTCCCCATGAGACCTGGGCTTCTCTGGACTGGGAAAACCACACAGGGGTTGACCATATCTGAAGAGATGCTCTCACAAAAAGGCTACATAGAAGCAGAGCAAGAAACAGAAAAATAAGAGGTGAAAAACTCTGATGAACTAAATAGAACCTAAGTTAGAAATCTGGAATAAGTTGAACTGAAAAACAAAGCATAGAGAACAAAAGCATAGAGAACAAAACCAACCAACAAGGAACACCTAGTTAAAAGAGTGAAAACAAGCTCCAGAATAAATAATCAAGAAAATCAGATTCCTAGAAAACTTAAGATAATGAGCCATACTAGGAACATGAAAATATGGATCAGCCAAAAGGAACAAACTAATAGTTCAACTGAGAAACAGGAGTTGAGGCAACTAATGCTAAATCAATTCAATGAACTACTCCAAGATACTTACTGATCAGATTGTCCAATGTCAAAGACAAAGAGAATTCTGAAAACAGCAAGAGAAAAGCAAACCATCACATAAAAGGGAAGCTTGATAACAATATGTACAGATTTCTCTGCAGAAACATGGAGGAGAGAAGACAGTGGCATGATATATTTAAGATACTGAAAGAGAAAAACTGCCAACCAAGAATTGTATATCCAGCAAAAGTGTCCTTCAAAAATAAGGGAGAGATTAAAATATTTTCAGACAAAAAGACACTGAGAGATTTTGTGAATAAGAGAGCAGAGCTACAAGAAATACTAAAGGGAGTGCTACAGGCAGATAGGAAAAGACAGGAGAGAGAGTTGGAGAAGAGTGCAGAAATGAAGATTATCAGGAAAGGTAAAAGGAGAGAGAGGAAAAAATAAGAAATGACATATAAAATCCAAAAGACAAAATGGTAGAAGAAAGTACAGTGCTTACAGTAATAACAATAAATGTTAGTGGATGAAACTCCCCAATAAAAAGACACAGATTGGCAGAATGGATTCGAAAACAGGACCCATCTATATGCTATCTACAAGAAACTCGCTTTAGACACAAGGACAAAAATAGACTGAAAATGAAAGGTTGGAAAAATATATTTCATGCAAACAACAATCAGAAAAAGGAGGAGTAGCTATATTAATATCAGACAATTTAGACTTCAAAAGTAAAACTATTAAAAGAGACAAAGAAGGCACTATATGTTAGTAAAAGGGTCAATTCATCAAGAAAACATAAAAATCATAAATATTTATGCACCAAGCCAGAATGCCCCAAAATTCATGAGGCAAACACTGAGAACACTGAAAATAGAAGTAGATACCTCTACAATAATAGGTGGAGACTTTAATACCCCACTCTCATCAATGGATAGAACATCTATGGAGAATCAGTAAAGAACATTTATAGAGAATCAATAAAGAAACAGAGATGTTGAATTGTATGATAAATGAACTAGACTTGACAGATATTTATAGAACACTACATCCAACAATAGCAGGATACATTTTTTTCTCAAGTGCTCATGGAACATTCTTTAGGACAGACCACATGTTGGGTCACAAAGCAAGTCTCAACAAATTTAAAAATATTGATATTATACAGAACACTTTCATGGACCATAATGGAATAAAGTTGGAAATAAGTAACAAGCAGAAGGTCATAAAATTCAGAAATACATGGAGGTCAAACAACACCCTCTTAGAAAACCAGTGGGTAAAGGAAGAAATTACAAGAGAAATTAGTAAATACCTCAAGACAAATGACAAGGAAAACACAACATATGAAAACTTATGGGATGCAGCAAAGGCAGTGCTGAGAGGGAAATTTATTGCCCTAAGTGCCTATATCAAAAGAAAAGAGAGAGCAAAAATTGAGGAATTTGCTGTTTACCAGGAGGAATTAGAGAAAGAACAGCAAACTAACCCCCAAGCAAACAGAAGGGAAGAAATAACAAAGATTAGAGCAGAAATAAATGAAATTGATAACAGGAAAACAATAGAATCAACAAAAACAGAAGTTGGTTTTTTGAGAAAGTCAATAAAATTGATGGACTGCTATCTAGGCTAACAAACAGAGAGAAAGAGAGAGAAAGAGAGGGAGAGAGAGCAGATGCAAATAAATACAGAAATGGGAAAGGAGACATAACTACTGACCCTGCAGAAATAAAGGAGACAATGAAAAGATATTATGAGCAACTATATGCCAATAAACTAGACAACTTAGACAAAATGGCACCTTCCCAGCAAAGTATAAATGCATAAACAACCAACATTGACTCAATAAGAAATAGAGGACCTCAACAAAACAATCACAGGTAAAGAGATTGAGTCAGTCATCAGAAAGCTCCCAAAAAGGAAAAGCCCAAGACCAGATGGCTTCACATGTGAATTCTACCAAGCATTCAAGAAAGAATTAATACCAACCCTGCTCAAACTCTTCAAAAAAATTGAAGAGGAGGGAAAGCTACCCAACTCATTCTATGAAGCCATCACCCTAATACCAAAAATCAGACAAAGATACTACAAAAAAAAGAAAATTAAAGATCAATCTCTTTAATGAACAAAGATGCAAAAATCCTCAACAAATACTTGCAAATCAAATCCAGCAGCACATTAAAAGAATTATACACCATGACCAGGTGAGATTTATTCCAAGTATGCAAGGCTGGTTCAACACAAGAAAATCAATTAATGTAATACACCACATCAATAAATCAAAGCAGAAAAACTACATGATCATCTCAATTGATGCAGAAAAGGCATTTAACAAAATTCAACATCTTTCCTGATGAAAACACTTCAAAGGATAGCAATAGAAAGGAACTTTCTCAATATGATAAAGGCAATATATGAAAAACCTCGGCTAACATCATACCCAATGGGGAGAGACTCAAAGCTTTCCCTCTAAGATCAAGAACAAGACAGGGATGCCCACTGTCATCATTGTTATTCCATATTGTGCTGGAAGTGCTAGCTAGAGCAATTAGGCAAGAAAAAGAAATAAAGGCATCCAAATTGGAGAGGAAGAAGTAAAACTTTCACTCTTTGCAGATGACATGATTCTGTATATAGAAAATCCAGAAAAATCTATAGCAAAGCTACTAGAACTACTCAATGAATACAGCGCAGTGGCAGGATATAATATCAGCACACAAAAATCTGTGGTGTTCCTATACCCAAGTAATATGCAACAAGATGATGAAATCAAGAAAAAAATTCCATTTACAATAGCAAACAAAAGAATCAATATTTAGGAATAAACTTAACCAAGGACACAAAAGACCTTTACACAGAAAACTACAAGGAACTGCTAAAAGAAATCGAACAGGACCTAAAAAATGGAAGAACATACCATGTTCATGGTTTGGAACATTAAATATAGTTAATATGGCAATTTTACCTAAACTGATTTATAGATTCAATGCAATACCAATTAAAATCCCAACAGCTTACTTTACAGAAATAGATAACCAATAACCAAATTTATTTGGAAGGGCAATGTGCCCCGAATAGCCAAAAATACCTTGAGAAAGAGGAATGAAGTGGGAGGTCTCACATTACCTGACTTTGAAACATATTACAAAGCTACAGTGGTCAAAACAGCATGGTATTGGCATAAGGACAAATATACCAATCAATGGAATGGAATAGGTTGTTCAGAAACAGACCCTCACATATACAGACAATTGATCTTTGATAAGGCAGTCAAGACCAAGCAACTGGGACAGAGCAGCCTCTTCAATAAATGGTGTTTGGAGAACTGGATATCCATTTCCAAAAGAATGAAAGAGGACTCCTATCTCATACCTTATACAAAAATTAACTCAAGATGGATCAAAGACCTAAACATTAGTGTCAAGACCATAAGACTCTTAGAAGAAAATGAAGGGCAATATCTTAAAGATCTTGTGAAAGTAGATGGTTTCCTAGACCTCACACCCAAGGCACTAGCAACAAAAGAACAAATAGACAAATGGGATCTCCTCAAAATTAAACCCTTTCGTACATCAAAGGACTTTGTCAGAAAAGTAAAAAGGCAACCTACACAATGGGAGATGATATTTGGAAACCACATATCAGATAAGGGTTTAATATCCTGAATATAAAAGCGATTCTACAGCTCAACAACAGAAAGACAAAGAATCCATTAAAAAATGGGCAAAAGACATGGACAGACACTTTTCTGAAGAGGAAATACAAATGGCTCAAAAACATGAAAAAATGGTCAACTTCACTGGCTACTAGGGAAATGCAAATAAAAACCACAATGAGATACCATATCACACCTACCAGAATGGCCGTTATCCAAAAAACAGAAAATGGCAAGTGCTGGAGAGGATGTGGAGAAAGAGAAACACATTCATTATTGGTGGGAATGTAGAATGGCGCAACCACTCTGGAAGACAGTGTGGAGGTTCCTCAGGAAGCTAAGTATAGATTTTCCATATGACCCAGCTATTCTATTGCTAGGTGTATACTCAGAGGAACTGAAAGTTAAGACACAAACAGACATTTCTAAACTGATGTTTATTGTGGCATTATTCATGATTGCCAAGAGATGGAAACAGCCCAAATATCCATCAATGGATAAGTGGATAACCAAACTGTGGCATATACACAGGATGGAATATTATGCAGCTGTAAGACAGAACAAAGACATGGAATGTATAATAATGTGGATGAACCTGGAAGACATTACATCAAGTGAAGTTAGCCAGAAACAAAAGGACAGATTCTGTATGGTCTTGCTAATATGAACTAACATTAATGAGCAAACTTTGAGAGTTAAAAGCTGATAACACAGCCTACCAGGAGATAGAAAGAAGGTAAAGATTGGGCATTTGATGCTGAAGGTCTACAGAATGTTCAGCAGAATTAACTATATAGATCCAGATATAACATAATTCTGTGTGATGGTAGCACAATATTGTAAGTACACTGAACAAAGATGTCTGTGAGTAAAGCTGAAAGAGGTGGGATAGAGGAATGTATCACACAAGAGGAAAAGATAGATGTTAAAGACTGGCACTGTATAACTTGGCAAAAACTGGAGTGGCCAATGACTTGCTAAATGTACAAATATAAAAATGTTCTCACATGTGGGAGAACAAATGAATGTCAGCCATACAGAGTGTTGAAAAAAGGATGGTATTTGGGAAAAAACATAATCAAAGCAAACTGGAGTTTATTGTCAACAGTAACGTTGTAATATGCTTCCATTAAATGTAACAAAGGCAGTATGCCAAAGCTAAATGTGTATGAGAGGGGGATGTAAGGGAGGGATATGGGATTCTTGGTAGTGGTATTGTTTTCTGTCCTTACTATTATACTGTATTGTATAATGTCTTATTTTTTTATTATCTTTTTTATTACTTGCTTAAAAAACTTTTTTTGTACTAGTCAATATGTTCAAGTGCTGATTGTGGTGATAAGTGTACAAGTGTATGATGATACCATGAACAACTGACTGTACACTGTGGATAATTGTATGGTATGTGAATATATCTCTATAAAATTGTAGGAAAAGATATAAATAGGGGTAAAAGTGCTGGAGAAAACATGGAGAGAGGGATGTACCTATTTACTATTGATGACGAGGCAGAGAATGGTGTAGCCTTTCTGGAGGTCACTGTAGTGGTTCCACAAGAAGCTAAGTATGTGGGGGCCATAATGTCCTGCAACCTCATTAAGGGGCATATACTTGGAAGATCTGAGAGCAGGGACATCAATGGTCATTTCCACACTGATGCTTTTGGAGGCCGTATTCATGATTTGCAATGGACAGAGGTGGCCTAAGGGTACACTGACTGAAGAACAGAATGTTGAACTGTGGTGTGTGCATGCAATGGAATATTGAGCAACTACGAGGAGTGAAGCTGTGAGACATGCAATGAGGTGAAAGGATCCTGTACACAGCATTTTGAGTGAAGTACGCCAGAAACAAAGGCAAACACTATAATGCCTCACCAATATTGACTAACTACAATGTGTAAACTCAGAATTGAATCTTAGAGCACATCCTAACAGTGGAATGATTATTGTAATGGTCCCTAGATTGTAAGCTTTTACAGCAGTCAAATCTATTCCTGAATTGTAATGGTTAGCTCCAAACTCTGAGATGCTGAGCCCTTTGTGTATAACCTGATTGGTCTCTGGAACACTCAGTATCTGTGTAACACCTAAAACGCAGAGCTAGAACTCGGCAGATATGAATGTCAGTATTAGCGCATGCAGCAACTGTTAAAAAAAAAAAAAAAAAAATAAGCTGAAATGGGGCCCAGACTTCAATTAGAGATATGAATGAAACAGATCTGGCTAAGTCTAGGGAAAATTGGGCCAAAGGGTGAAGGTTGAAACTGACTGTTTGTTAAAACTTCAACTTCCATGTGAGACCAATGGAAGAGATGTTTATCTTCTAAACAGTGTAACTTCTACAGTCAGTTTGTTCAAATACCACGATTACATGGAACTTTGAATAGGAAGTGAGATATGGTAGGTTTGTATACCTTAAAGGGAAATAGTGACAGATCCCAAGGTAATATGAGCAGAGTATAAAAATATATATGCAGGGCCCCTGAGGAACTGGGGGAAAATGCAGAAGTGTTGGCCTTCCTCCCTGGACTATTTCTGATGTTCTCACAAACATTGAGGACTGGTGGTTTGGTGGCCAAGCCCTCTATCATGGGACTTGCCCTTATGAAGCTCGTTACTGCAGAGGAGAGGCTAAACCTGCTTATAATTGTGCCTAAGAGTCTCCCCCTGAGTACCTTGTTGTTGCTCAGACATGGCCCTCTCTCCCTAGCTAAGCCAACTCGGCTGGTGAACTCACTGCCCTCCTTGCTACGTGGGACCTGACTCCCAGGGGTGTAAATCTCCAGGCAATGCAGGATATGACTCCTGGGGATGAATCTGGACCCAGAATCATGGGATTGAGAACATCTTTTTGACCAAAAGGGAGATGTGAAATGAAATGAAATAAAGTTTCAGTGGCTGAGAGATTCCAAATGGAGTCAAGAGGTCATTCTGGTGGACATTCTTATGCACTATATAGATAACCCTTTTTAGGTTTTAATGTATTGGAATAGCTGGAAGTAAATACCTGAAACTACCAAACTCCAACCCAGTAGTCTGAACTCTTGAAGATGATTGTATGACAATGTAGTTTACAAGGGGTGACAGTGTGATTGTGAAAACCCTGTGGGTCACACTCCCTTTATCCAGCATATGGATGAATAGAAAAATGGGGACAAAAACTGAATGAAAAATAGGGTGGGATGGGGGGGATGATTTGGGTGTTCTTTTTTACTTTTATTTTTTATTCTTATTCTTTCTGATGTAAGGAAAATGTTCAAAAATAGATTGGTGTGATGAATGCATTACTATATGATGGTACTGTGAACAGCTGATTGTACACCATGGATGATTGTACGGTATATGAATATATTTCAATAAAACTGAAAAAAAAAATCCAATGACATATTGCCATACCAATGAGAAAAGAGAGAAAAAATGTTGAGTTCACAAATGTACTATTATTTAGCATTTTACTCTCCTTTTCTGAGAGTGGTAAAAGAACAGCTCATCAGAGGTGGTTCTGTGTTTAAGTCATCCTGTATCACCAACTATCCTTTGTATTTTCTATCTGTTGAAAGTTTGAGATGAGCCTCACTGGGGGACAATTTAATGATTTACTTTCACCCAAATCATTATTTTGTGACAAATAAAGATGTTTGCCAGGAAAAAAAGGATCCAACTAATTATCTCCTACAGAAGACACAGTATTTTTGTTTTTGTTATTTCTAAATATCAGTGAACTGAACACAGACATGCTACCTGATTAAATACCTGTATTTCATGATCCAGAGATTCATGTCATTAAAACGATTTCAGAAGTGGTTTCTAGGGACTTTGTTTTTCCTTCACTATCTTTTAAAACAATTTAAATAAGCTCTGCTGAATTGTTTCTAACTTATATTTTGTCTTTTATAACCACTATAAAATATTTGAACAATAAAAAGTGAGCATATTGAAGCTCAAAAGAAGGATTTCCCGTCTGCATCTAATTCTACCCCTCTTCCCAAAGATTGAAAAACCTTGTCTTATGCTTCAGAAGCACCTTTCCAACCACAGTTCTGTGCTTTTATATGTCTCTGCAAATATACACATGCACACACTTTGGTTGGGGGTTCCCCAAGCCTGTGTGCAAGTTCAGCAATTTTCTAGAAGGACTTACAGAGGTAAGAAAAGCTGCTCTGCTCACAGTTATAATTTATTACAGTGAAAGGACAAATTAAAATCAGCAACGGCAAATATGCATAGGCCAGAGGCCAGGAGAGAGCAGGTATAGCATCAAGTAGTTCAGTCCCCACAGAGTGCCGATGACACTAATTCCCCCAACAAGTGAGCGTCAACAACACACATGGGATATTGCCAACCAGGGAAGCTCACTCGACCCTGGGTGCCCAGGGATTTTATTGGGGCGTGTTTGTGTAGACAGAGAGTGCCCATGAGACGGGCATTAGTTTCTCAGTCTCTAATCCTTCTAGGGGTCAAACTGATATGACCTGGCTTAGAGCCCCTAGCACATCACATTGATAGCATAGTACTGTCTTGCAGGTCCCAAGGTCCTAAGTAAAGGAAGACACTATCAAGCAGGATAGTCCAAGGGCTTAGAAATTATCTCCCAGGAGCCAGTTAAGGGCCAAATCTTTCTTTGGAATGTGCCAGGTTTGAACAATCCAGGCATCCTGAGTTAACCCTTTACCGTATACCACATGCACACATGCATATCCATGTGTACAGCTGTACATGTATTTATTCTTACATAAATTATTTACTGTTGCATGGATGCCTTCATTTTTTAAATTTACTATATTTTGAATATATTTTCATGTCAGTTTTAACTTTTTAATAGCTACATAACATCCCACAGCCCTCCATAGTATGGCCATGCCATAATTTATTTGACTTTCCCCATACTGATAGATCTTAAGAAACTTTCTGCAGTTTGTATTTGTGTAAACAATGCTATAAATATGTGCACACCATGGTTGTGTAGTCACAAAAATTATGGGCTTTCAACACAGGATTTGTGGGTCCAAATCCAGCGTCTACCAGTCACAAACTGTGTCTTTTTAAGCAAATTCTTAATTTCTGTGTGCTTCAGTTTCTCTTTCCATAAAATAGACACAATAATTTTACCTGCCTCAGAGTATCCAATGAAATCATACTGATAAAGTGTTTAGAACAGTATCTGGCCTGTTAAAAGTACTTAATTTATTTTTGGTGACCTGGGCACACATATTCTTGTATTTTGAGATATGTATAACATCTACCACTTGAGTCCATGGTCATTCCAAAAACAGGGAGTATTCTGAATAAAGCCATATTTGCTAAAATGCAAAAGATGTTGCACATAGAATAGAACACTGTAATAAACTATCAGCTTGTCATGTTTCTTTTGACTTTGATTCAACAAATATTTATTGCATATCTACCAAATGCCAGCCTACTCTTCCCTTCTGGGAGTCTGCAGTTGTAGGCTAGATGATGTAAGTGGGGTTAGCCATGTAATGATCAGTGATTCTGTGCTTTCTGACCCCAAAATGCTCTGATTTCCCTTTTAACTATTCCAAGCATTCTATACATGCATTCCTGGAATTTGATTACAAAGATTTGGTTTTTTTTTAATATGAGTAACATTATTACTTAATAGGAATGCCCCAATGTTTAAATGAAATAATGCATGTGAAAACACTACCATGGAATGTGTCTAAATGCTTTACACTGTGGCAAGGTCAAGTTTCTTTATAAGCAGTAATGTTTAAGTAACAAGCTTGTTTAGGCAACAAATTTGCATCCTGGTATCAGTCTCTTGAGAAATAACTTAGCCATGTTTAATTAACTTCACAGTTTAAAAAATAGTTTGTCCTCATTCAGTCATGAGTGTTTAACTTAAAAAAAAAAAAATTATGCTGTACCGAAGGTTAGTTATTCCTAAACTGAAATATTCACCCTTGAAATAAACTGTAGACCTCACAGCTACTTAGATGTCTGCAGGAAGCCTCTGTTGAGACAGTTGTAATCCTCATTAAACCTCCAATCGCCATAAAGACCTTTTTATTTTTAAGATAAACATGCTGTGAAGGAATAAGTTACAGAAAATTTCAGACTATGACAGACATTAGCCTCTCACATCACTGGCATCTAATTAGCCTGAAAACCAATAATCCCAGGACGGGTATTGGAAGCACTTTTGTTTCTACAAAAAAGTCTCAATGTTTAGGTTTTAGCTGAGTTTACTTCTTTTTCTGTTAATGAATTGAATTCTTCTCTTCCTTCAGCACAGATGCTGTAAATTTCCATTTTTGTCTTTAGGCCCCAGGCCAGCATGCTATCTACTCAATCCCTTGATAATTACTAGTGTATCTTCAGAAAATCCAGCTAAGGAGGGAATTATTTAGCAAATGTAGCTGACTAGGGTGTTCATGTATATAACCCAAGTCAGATTTCTTACTCCTTAGTTCCTCAGTGTTGATCTTTGTGCTAAATTCACTCAAGTTGCTATACCAAGGGCTGGCAAACTTTTTCTATAAAGGGTAGAAAGGTAAACATTTTAGCCTTTGTGGGATAAGAGGCAAAATCTAGAATAGGACATAGATATTTATATAACAAAGAAAACAAATTCCCCAAATATTTATTGATGAAATTCAAAGTATAAAAATAATTGAATACAATTTTTTATAATGCAGGTTTGATAACATGCAGAGTTACTATGGCTTTCTGGCTGCTAAAACAAATACCATGCAATGGGTTGGCTTAACCAACAGGAATGTATTGGCTGAAAGGTTTTGAGGCTAGGAGAAGTCCAAAATTGAGGCATCAACAAGGCAATGCTTTCTCCCAGAAGACTGTGGAATTCTAGGGCTGGCTGCTGGCGATCCTTGGTCCTTGGCTTTTCCATCACTTGGCAATGCACACGGTGATGTCTTCTTCCTTCTCCTCCAGGTTCCATTGACTTCTAGCTTCCACGTGCTCCCTGTGGCTTCTCTGTCCATTTGACTTTCAGTCTGCTTGTAAAGGACTCCAGTCATCTGGATTAAAGCCCAACCTGATTCAGTAGGGCCACACCTTAACTGAGGTAACATCTTGAAAAGGTCCTATTTACAATGAGTCCACATCTACAATAACATTTCCAAACTGGGGTCCCCAATTCAATCCACATCAAGAGTGAAATTTTCTTTTTCTTTTTCTTTTTTTTTTTTTTTTTTTTTTTGAGGGGGTGGAGATAACAATTTACTTAACTGAAGTTCAAAGTTGGTGTTCTCTCCCATCAAATTGATTTGAAATATTCATCTGTTAATGCTAATCTGTAATGAGATTTTGCATTCTTTCATCTTTGAAAACACTTTTCACATAGATAGATACTGCAAAAGATTGATATCAATCCATTAGCATATGACTTTAATTGAGCATATTCATCACTTAGAAGGCATCTGTAGAATTCTATTAGAATCTTCTCTTGATATTTGCCTTTTAGCAAGTAATTAACTTTCAGTTCAATCACTTCCAGCTGAAGGTTAGGTGAAAGCTACTCAGCTGTACAGTTAAATGGGTTTTGAAGTTTGGAAATTTGCCTTGAATTCATATCAAGGTCTGAAAACAATCTGCTAGAGCACGAGTGTGAGCTTGGATACTATATTTGCTGTGTATCATCTGAGCAGTAACCTTAATTTAATTGCATCCGCAAAGCCCTTTCACAGCAGTGCCTCAATTAGTGTTTGACTGAATAACCAGGAGACAGGAATATTGTGCAGGCAACTTTAGAATTCCACCTGCCATAAAGGGTTCTTCTTTTTTTCTGTGTAATCTGCCTAAATAGCAACAATTTTGTGATTCACTGGAATAATTTGTCTGTGCTTTATGTTGACTTCATTACGCCCTTTATTATTTAAGAAAACAAACAAATGTTCCTCACTTATGAAAGAGCTGAAATTTTTTTTACTACTGTGTTACCATTTGTATTTGTTTTAAAGTGTTTTATTTTTACTTTGATTAATTATGTAACCAGATTTTGTTTCTCAGGTACCCATGATCTTATCTTAACAAGTATCCAAATCTCCTCTGACAAGTTTTTGTTTTTTTTCCAAAAATCAGATCATAAATATAATAAAAATTTATTTATTTATTTATTAAATTAAAAGTTTTAGAATATATTTTACACCTAAAACTATCTTTGGGATTTCCTAGAGAAAACATGATAATTCACAAAGATTTATTCTTTTACCTTCTAAAAAGAGGAGTGCTTGAAATAATTTTTTTAAATATATTACTATTGATGAGTTTCCTGGGAAGAGTTACCAAATCAGAAGAAATGCTCAGTCATCCCTGAGTTAAATTTGTATGGGTACAATGTTATTAACATAAATATTCTAGAAATTATATGTTTTGTGGAACATTTCCAGACATTTGTCTTTGTTCTTGTTCTCCGTACTATGTTGCAACCTCAGAAAAAACTCTGAAATAGTATTAAATAGTTCTGTTGAGTTTTCCTTATTTTTCAGTCCTAATTATGCTTTGCCTACTTATATGAGGCAATAGCAGTATAGTGTTATTAGTTATAATAATACTAATAGTTATAGTTAATAACTTATTAGCTATATTTTTAAATAAATTTAAGTTATTATTTTTAAATGCTTGGCTAAAATCTTTCTTTTTTATTTAGAATCTAGCATCTTGTATGCTGGTGGTTCTCAGTCAGGTGTGCATATCAGACTTAACTATGAAGTTAAAAAAAAATAGAGGTCTATAGCATACTCTAAATTTACTGAATTCTTTATTCGATATTCTTGTGTATTTATGGTTTATGTATATCACATGTGTATCATATCTCAGGATTATTACATGTTTCATGCCAATATTTTTTCCTTCATAAAAATTAAGTTCATCCATTTTTATTGTAAGATGCAGCATTTTTGAAAATTGTCTTAATTGTTTTGCTTATAAATATTTTGTCTAAAACTTTTTATTTTTGGATTGGCTTTATTATTTTGTTTTGTATGCCCCAAAACAACCAGATTTCCTTGTCAGTTGCATTTTTCTTGTTATGAACTCTCACCAAAACTCTCACATTTGAAAATTGACAGTAATAAATCAACCACAGACACTTTAAGTCCTGTCATCGACAGATAGTTTTATTTTACTCTGATGCTTGCCAGAAGGCTCTGCAATTATCTACAAATCAGTTATTGCTAGCAACAAAGTAGGACTTTATTTCAGAACCCCACAGAAAGGATTGCATTTGATACTTCCAACTGTTGACATGTCAAAAGACAGACCTGTGCCTAGAAGTGTCTTGTGCTATCACTTAGTCAACCCACAGATCATCCCAGTAGGCTGAATCAGGATTTCCACAACTCTTTTTCAGTCGTGAAGCAATTGCATTTATGAAACTTCTAGCCCAGAAGCCAGTGAGATAAGAATGAGTACTCTGGGCTGACTGAGCTCATGAGAAATGACTGAAGTTTTTGTTTGGAATATTTCTGGTGCTGTTTTAATGCTCTATTTTCTGGATCATGAAGACCTTTTTCTTTCTTCTGTTTGCAACTTGGCAATTTGGTAGATTCTGCTTTTGTAAACTATAATGAAACATTTTTAAATGATACATTATTCCTCCTGACCCTCTCATACACACCCCCATCCCAGAATTCAGAAACCTTTACGGAATCTTCTTACTTTGCATGGCAATATATTTATATGTGTAGGTTCAATAAGAATCTGTCCTCCTTTTTAGCAGGGCATAAGTGAAAAAGTTGGAAAAACAACCAAGGTCTTGCCTAGAATGTCATATTTGAGAATAACGCTGCTTTAATCAGGTATGACCAGCACTTTTAAGGAAGTATGGTTGACATCATGGAGCAAATACAAAGTCCTCTTGGGAAACCTGGCTTAGAACCTGCCCTACAAGGTCTAGCCTCACCAGTGAGTAAGGATGGAAGTTTCTTCAAGAGAGAGGAGTTTGTCCAAATTCATAGCTACCACAGATGAAACACAGTGACTTGAGTTTTAGCCTCAAGACAGCAAATAAGAAGCAAAACTGTAAGCACTCTTTGAAATTTTGCATGTTGAAACATCTGTAAAAAGATAGTCACAGCCAAAGTAATTTTTAACACAAAGTAATTAAATATCCAGCTTGCCACAATGTGGTGAAACAGTGACATGAAAAAATTACAGCAGTAGCAAAAGCAAAACCCTTAAGTCTACTAGTTAATTAAAGTGCGAAATCTGAAATCATATATAAGCTTGGGTTTTAATTATCTAATTAGTTACCCGGGACTTAGAAAGGCCCCAAATGAGAAATATGTGACATAAATAAGTGTAATAATAATAATTTTTTTAAAATTAATTTATTGTGATGACATAGGGATTTTGATTCTGAACAAGACTCCGTCTTCCAGTGAGGTTCCTGACAGATGCAATACATTTGCTCTAAATGAAATCATCATGATGAAAAGTGCTACTTTGATTCATTTATGTGGCCATGAGATGTAATGGTCCTGGGTATAGACTCAGAGAATGGAGCTGAGAAACTCTGAAAGCCTTGGGCTCATCTCTGATAAAGCAAAGATTATGTAGGTCTCTTGCACAGGCTGCTGCAAGAATTAAATGAGTCAGGGTGGACAAAATACTGAAAGCAGAGCAGTTGTCTCAAGAAAATCCCCTGTCTCATTTTGGTGGTTGTCACTCTATGTGCTTCCAGAAGTAATTAGAGGAAGCTACATATTACTACAATATTACCATGATGAACAGGGAAATTAAATAACAAGCACACACATGTGAAATCAATACCATGTCGAGGGACATCCCATTTTGGTTCCACCCAGGCTACTCTAAAGTCTCAGCCATGACAGTGACAGCATCGTGCTACACTACTGCCATACTTTCCTGCTTTGTGGAAAATTCTATCTCAGCCTTTTCTATTTCTTGATGGGCAGGAGGTGACCGGGTAGGGCCAGGGAGGGAGCTCTCCTCTCCCAGGCAGCACAGGAATTCAGGAGGCTCATGTGGTACCTGGAAAAGAAGGTCTGTGTTCTGCTGCCCTTCTTGCTCCCATGAGAACTGATACTTTCAGGTCCAAATCAGCATGGTCTCTTGAATATAAGGAACTTTCTTTCCAAGAGGTGATGAACTGTGACGTTTGTGACTCCCAAGAAACCACACCCCATTGCAAGTCATCACTCTTAGATTTAATTTGATTAAAAAAAGTAGCCCACTTGTTTCATTGTCTGTTGCTGAGTAAAGCATGTGATTGTTCCAAGTCACTACTTTTTGGGGTGGTTTGTTACACAGCAGGAGATAACTGACACTCAAGGATGAATGAAGGAATATTTGACAAATTTTCTCCCAACTTCCAGCTACTGCCCTCTTAGATCTTCCCACCTCCTCCGGGTGCTCCCAGGAATTGGGCATGAAAGCCCTTTTCTCCCAGATCCTTCAGGCTCTGCTTTCATCCTCCAGGAACTCACCCTCCTCTTCTTCTACATCTCCCCTCTCTACTGTCAAAGGAACTGGCATTTTCACCTGCCCCTTTATGTAACGCCATTAAGCAGCACAGGCTTTCAGAAAACAAAAGCCAGTTATGAAGGTTCTCCTCAGGACATATCTACCTCAAATAAGGACAGGGACATCTTCAAAAGTAAGATAGTACAAAGGGCTTGGTAACTTTTTTGGAAGGCTGGAGGGAGACACACGGTGAAAATAAAATACGATTTACTCTCTCAACAAATTGTCCCCCTATAGCTCCTACAGGAAGAGAAGTAAATTTTAGCTGCTTACTTCTTTCTTAACATAAGGATGGAGATGCCAAGACCTGAATCTATTCCACAACCATTTTTGAGTCTCAACGGGAATGTTTTCCTGGAAATCATACTTGATTTTCTGGACATGTTCATAAAAACTACCATCTCTTTTGGATACTCAAATTCAAATTCTCAGAAGCGGGAGTATAATGTAAGCTTTTGCTTGTTTGTTTGGAAGAAAATATCACTCAGTAGAGTCTATATAGATAGAATCCTAATAAAGTAAATGATTTAATAATATTAGGCTCCTAGTCTGCCTGCCATGTCATAAGCTTTGTATGATTGCTTAAAAAGAAAATATTCCAGGGGAGGAGGATGAATGTGGAAGCAAGTGAGTTCCTAATTATTTTATTATTATCTGAGGAACACATATGAGTGAGCCTGTAGAATAAAAGAAAAAAAAAAAAAAAAAAAAAAGAGCCCTGAGAACTAGTTTTGGTTGCTTGTAAATATAACCTAAAAGAATTGGTAAAATGGATTCAGAGGTAATTAAATTCAAAACAGATTTTGTAGTTTATTCACAGGGGTAGGACCCCTCATTTGCAAATTGGATATTCTTGTAAATAAATCTTTTACTCTTAGATCACTTGAAAAAGCAAAAATGATCAAAGAGGTGAAATCTCTGTTTGCAAGGGGAATGTGTGATCTGGGATAAAATTTCCGGTGACAGCATCATCAGCTGAGTCACACACAACTAGTTGAATCTAGCCCAGATGCAACAAAAACAAACAACCACTTAGCTGGAAAAGATGATAAAGTCCTTTGTAGAACTTTTGGGTGACTCAAAACATGGTCGAGGTAAGGATAAAGGCCTCAGGTAAAGATGTGCATGTCAAATGAATGAAAGCTATTTCATGAAATATAAGTTTATAAATAAATAATATTTCAAAATTAACATATGATTTTATATACTATATGATTTTAAATGTTAACATAAAGCTATAGTAATAAATGAACTAGCCTAGGTAGAAATGTACTTCATTTGTGTTTTTTGTAGTTTAAATATTTAGGTGGGTCAAAAATATTTATCTTTCTCTTCTCATGGAGAACATGGAGGCATCATATCCAGGGTTACATTGTCTTTGAGTATTCGGAGTTTTAAGATTTTCACGCAGCCTTATGTGGGCCACCATTTCTCTGGACCAGTCAGATGTGTTGGCTGTTTACTCTTGCACCAAATGATGTGCAGGCAGATGATTCACTGCAGCTGTATTTAGACACTTTTGTGACTCAGGTATAGTTGACTCAATAGCAAGATTGCATTGAATTCAGTTTTGAAAACTGAACTTTTGGACCAAAAAAAAGCATGCCATTGGGCTCAATCCCAGTTCAGAAATATTTTCTAATGGGTTCCTGGGTACTAGACATTTCACGTCACTGGTGACGTATTATTTCTATAAATAGTAGTACAAATCACATAAAGTCAACCCATTTATTATTTTGAAATCACAATGCTGTTAATTACATTTACCACTGAGCTTGTACCATGTTAAATGTATCATCCTATCTACAAATTGGCAGTTTATTTGAGGAAATAATGCATGAAATCAAATAGTTCATTAATGGAAATGCAACACATTAAGAGTGAATAGTCTCGTTGGATGGATTTCTGAAAGAGATGTTTCCTCCATAACCTTTCTTCTCATGGGACCCCCAAATCCAGTTATTGTCAGGAAATGACCACCCAGTCTGGCTCTCAGACATGGCAATGCTAAGGAGAGTCTTGAACTTGGGACTTTGTGTAGCTGACCAAAGCCTTTCCTGAAAATGACTTGACGGACACTGAAATCAAATGCTATACCCAGTGCGAAGTTTTCTAGTTTCATTTGAATGGGGGAGTGTGCCAGACTAGCATAAATCCCCCTGAACGGAAGATTAACCCAAGATGAAATTGTGCAAACACAGAACATCCTGAACTTTAGTGATAATTATGAATCTAAGTGATAAAAGGAAATATTCATTGGAATTCCTGGATCATCTTATAAATTATGACATACATTGTTCAGGCCATTCTCTTCAACCACAGCAACACACACAAAACATGGTAGAAATTGAGTAACTTGAAAGTTTATCATTAAGGCCAGAATGAGGAGAGCTATAAATATCTCTTTAGCTGTTTCTTTACACAATTTCCTAGACATTGTTATTTTCTGCCAAAACCATATGGACTGAATAAAGGGGCCTTCCAGGATGGTCTGTGAAGAAACCAATGGGTTTCTTAAAATGTGAGACTCAACAGAAAGGAAAGAAGTGAATGGCAGAACTTGGGTTATACCAAGGTTTCAGCCATAAGGAAGAGTCCCCAGGTAACCATCATAGACCAGGAGTACTTATAGTGAGCCCAGTGTCATGTAGACAAGGAAGCTACTGGCTTCCTCAGATCAGGTAATCTTCTCCCACTAGATTGAACCTAGGCATGTCAAGGTCATGAAAGAAAATACCTGTGGGTGTATTAAAACCCAAGGTATTAATTGAGACACCTCCATTTGCCTTGACACTCTGTTTTCTCAATGCTGTGTTTCTAGCTAACTAACACCTCATGTTTTCTTGGTTTTTGCTGTGTTTCCACTTGGAGAGAATTCAGGGAGAATTGAAGCTTTTAGTATAATGGAAAAAGGTGAGCAAAGCCTGCTGGTTTGCGTGAATCTTTCCACCTCAGTTGAAGTTAAGCCGAGAATGTAATAAAAATTTAGCTGTTGGTAATCTGACAAAATGTATCTGCATCACTTGACTTCCCCAGCATGGCTACTAAAGACTATTCAAGGATGAAAGTTTAACAAGACCAATAGCAAAAATATCATAGAGTAACTTAACATGAAGCAACACTGGAAATTGTTGATAGTGAATAAGGACAGACAGACAAAAAAAAGGAAAAGAAAGATAAAAAAATCACACCTTTCTTGTTCACAAACTATTTTACTTTTATTAGTTTGTTTGGCTTTCCTGACACACAGGCTTCTGACAGAAACACAGTAACACATGTTCTGTAAATTTTTCAAAAAGGTTTCACCTCTCCAGGAAAGTTTTTAATTAAGTGCCTACACTCAATAAAACTAAAACCTAAAACATGAGCAAATGAACCTCAGTTTCCTGCTTTGCTCTTGGCAAAAGCTTGCTTAAATTAAATTGATGAAGCCATTGCTTGAAAAGTTGTTCATGAGAAGCTCAACAGATAAGCCTCAAAATTTCTCCATTAAAAATTGTTGTTCAAGGACAAAGCTTGAAGAGTTAATGCCTTAATTGCACTTGAAAAAGTAGAACGTTTAATCACAGTTAAAAAAAAAAAATATATATATATATATACATATATATATATATATATATATATATATGTCTGTGTGTGTGTGTGTGTGTGTGTGTGTGTGTGTGTATATATATATATGTATATGTAAATACAGAACTCTTTCTTCACTGGTCTGTGTGGGACTCTGTCTGCCTGGGGCATAGTCTCCTGGGAATGGCTTTAATCTTTTCTATATGTGATATTGACAATGGACCCTCAGGGGTATACATTTCTCAACCTTGATATAAATCATAATTTCTTCCAGGAGACTGACATACTGTTTGGTTTAGAAAGGTTTTTTTTATTGAATTTAAGACAAGTGTCAGTTTCTGGCAACAAGTCATATGCTCAGAGTGTCATGTTTGGCATCTGAGAGGTGTGTCTTGCTCAGAATGTGGACTTAAAAATCCTTGTGTGGATTTGAAGTCTGCTTGCTTTTAACATGCAGCAACTTGACAAGGGTGAGGCTTCAATTGTCTGACAAGAAATCAAGTTGTTGAGGATGATGCACACATCTCTCACTTGTAGGCCTTGTGACCGTCATGGTTGAGTAAAAAGAGCCTCACATGTAGCTCTTAGGTTGTTTAGAACAAGTACAATGGTTTTTATTTTCAGGCTCAGCACTTAGATTTTGTTCCCTCAAGACTGGCATTTTTGTGAATTTGTAGGATGTATTTGGCTCCTCATTGTTATCTGTCCACATGAAAAGTAAAAACTGAAATAATAACTGAAATTATCATACAAACAATGCAATGAAAATGTTGTGTGGGCTTCCCTCTTCCCTTTAGAGTTGGGTAAAATATAATCAAATACGCAATTCTATGTCCTGTGAAAGTCCAAGATCCTCCTCAACATGTCATGAATGAATTATCCCAAGTGAGTTAAAATTGCATGGATTTTCTGATGAGAATTTTTGCTTTTCTTTTCAAAGATCACTTTCTGTTCATGATCCATGCATATCAAGTCAAAAATGAAATCACTGTCCTTCCTTTATTTTAACAACCACATATACATAAGTAAGAAGGAAATAAGGAAAAGTAACACTGAAATATCAGCAATGGGCTATAAAATAATAATGGTCAGATACAAAAATAACCAACTGGTCTCTTAGAAATGTAAACTGTCATTAAAATAAAAAAAAACAAATCTCAAATTATGAGATGAACAGAAAATTAGTGGAATCTGTAAATTATAACAATAACTTATAATTTTATAATTTATTCTGACGTGAAATTTGATTTATTCTTATGTCTGTGGACTACCTTCTGAGCACAGCACAGTATGAAATGGAAAAGTAAATGTAAGAGAAGTTAAGAGATCCTGAGGATGCTAATTGAGATAGACCCACTAAAAGTTACTGAAGCTTCAGAAATTAAGAATAGTGAATATGGGTCAGTATTTTATTTTGTTTTCCTGATTCCAAAGTACAATTCTTAAACCATTTTTGAAATCACTACCTGCTTCTGTCCTCACCAGTTCATCTTATTAACCTGAGGAATAATAACTCCTCAGCATGTCCTCACTGTTTGTAAACCATAGGTCCATTCTGCCCTTCCTTCTGGATTTCTTCTGCCACCCGAAATTAACAGGAAACAGTGTTGATCAAACTATGTTTCACAGAAGGATATTACCAGAAGTTGTAATGAGACAGAACAAATCCATGCTCAAACTAATTGTGAAACTGGTTCATAAATTAAAGGCTATGGGATCTCCTGTAGGAAAGATACAAGCTTAGCTTAATTTTTCATTGTTTTTCTGGAATTATTTCATTTTGGAACCAAGTTTTTCATTTGTTAAAAAAAAAAAACTATGGTCAGAACTTGCAGCTATAGCCAAGTAAGAGCAGTTATGAATGGACAAAATTCACAAAAATAACATATGGCACTTCTGATAATCAACCAAAGGCATACAACAATCTGAAAGTCTTTTATGGGGTAAGCACTGCAGGAATATGTGTTCTGGCCTGGGGCCCAGTTGGTGCAGAGATTCTGACATGGCAGATCATGAGGAATGGTGGCTTCTCGTCCATGGCCAAGGGCAGCTCACTTGATTTGGAGCAGTGGGAGGCACCCATGCTCAGGGATGCTGTCAGTGGAAATGACAATCTCAGAGGCAGGTAAGTGAGCACAGCCAACAGCTCCCCCATCCTGAGGTTGTGGTCATGATTAGGGCAAACATATTTCCAAGTGATACTGCACATGCAGGGACAGCAGAGAATAGCAAAGGCCCAAGGTAGCCACACAGACTGGCTGATGGTGAGGCTATGTACAGATACAAAGGAGACCAGAAGGGGGCCAACAGAATGTTAAATCCAGGGCACATGTTAAATTGCCTGAACTTTGAATGTACTTTTCTATCCTTCAAAAGATACATCAGCAGAGGACAGGTATCTTACTGGCTTGAGATGTTCAATTGCAACCTGTGTTCAAACATTGGCCAACAGATACAGGGGTGACACCTAGGAAGCCAGGATTCAAAATAAAAATAAGAATATGAAAACAAAAATCAGAGCAGAAACATCATCAGCTGCCAACCACAGGTGAGAAAGAATTCATGGATTTAGCCCAGACAAGATAATAAAAAACAAATACAAAATAACAGCAATACAATAACCCCAAAGAAGGAAATTACACTCCAGCATTTCTACAATATATTATAAAAAATATTCAGTTTTCAATGAAAATTGAGACATAACAAGAAACAGAAAAGCACGGCTCAGACTCAAGAAACAAAAAATCAGTCAGCAGAAACCATCTCTGAATGTTCCCAGAGACTTCAAAGCAGCTATAATAAATATGTTAAAGAACTAAAGAAAGCTATGTTTAAAGAGCTAAGGGAAAGTGTGACAACAATCTCAATTTGAATAAATAAATGGAGATTCTCAATAAAGAGAGACATTTTTTAAAAAGAATCAAATTTGGAAAGCATAATGACCAAATTGAAAATTCATTAGAGGAACTCAACATCAGTTTCAAGATGACAGAAGAAAACAACAGGGAACTAGAAGATAGCACAAATAGCAATTATCAAATCTGATGAACAGAGGAAAATATGAGGATGAAACTTGTCAGAGCCTCATAAATGTGTGGGACACCATGAGTGCAACAACATATCTGTAATAGGAAACCCAAAAGGAGAGGAGAGAGAGAGAAAAGAGTAGACCAAATATATGAAGAAATAATGGCCAAAATCTTCTTAAATAGCTCAATAAACCCCAAATAGAATAAATACAAAGATACATCCACACCTGGACATATCATAGTCAAACCACTGAGGGCAAAAGACAAAGAAAAAATCTTGAAAGTAGCAAAAGATAAATGACTCATCTCATACAAGAAAGCATCAATATGATTAAAGTCTTCTAAAGTAAGCCAGAAGACACCAGAATGACACATTCAAAGTGGTGGTACTAGGGATACTGTCAATCAAGAATTCTATTTCCTGCAAAATTTTTTCCTGCAAAAATAAATGAAGTGAAAAACGACTTTCACAGTTAAGTGAAGACAGAGTGAATTCATGGCTAGCAGACCTGACATACAGGAAATGCTAAAGGAAGTTGTTCAAGCCAGAAAAAAAAAATCATATCTAATGGCAACTGAAATTCACAGGAATAAATTAAGAGTAATGAAAATGGTAAATATGTGGGTTAATATAAAATATTTTACAAATATATCTTTTTTCTAATTTCCTCTTTTAACTTCTTTAAAAAACATCACGTGTTAATTATAACACTGTTTTGTTTGGTTGATAGCATATATAGGTGTAATATAATTGACAGTAATAACTCAAACGATGGTTAGTGAATGGATCTATATGAGAAAAGTTTCTATATTGAACCAGAATTGAATGTTAATCAGAAGTAGACAGTGAAAAGTAAGATGTATATTGTAATCACTAAGCAACCACCAAGTAAAGACCTCAAAATATATAGGTAAATAAACCAAAAGAGGGTTTAAAATTCTACACTGAAATATATTCATCACTAAAAAAGGTATTCGAGGAAGAGTAGAGGAACAAAAGTTGGGAACAAAAGTTAGAAAACAATAGCAAAATGTCAAAATCCAATCATTTCAATAATTGTATTAGCTATGAATGATCTAAATATCCCACAGAAAGGCAGAAGTTGTCAAACTGGATACAAAGGCAAAAGCCAACTACAGGCTATCTAACAGAGGTTCAACTGACAAACCTTTAGCTATACCGACCTGTGGGAAACTGAGTCTTCCATGCTGCCTAAGGCATATCTAGGGTGGTGGCTTAGAGCCATGCAGGCCCGCCTTGTAAAGATATGTGTCTTGTGACTATGACGACAACATTTACCATTGTCCTAAACCTAGATTGTCCCTTCTGATATGCAACAGGATGTAAACATAGGTATCTGGTGGGCTCTCCCGAGCCTGAGGACATTTAGCATATACTCCCCGATCTTCTGAAATAAATAACTGGAGCAAAGGTACATTATCGTCCACTTAGCATGAGATGCCATGGGCCCCCTGCTCCGTTAATTCTTAACTTTGTGTCTGTGTCTCATTCTTGCACCGCCCTGTCAGCAATACTGACCAAGAAAAAAAGAGAGAAGATGCAAATTACAAAATCAGGAATGGGAGGGAACAACACTACTGATCCTACAGATATAAAAAGGAATAAAAGGGAATATTATGAATAATCATATGCCAACAAATTAGATAACCCAGATGAAATGGACAAATTCCTAAGACACAACCTACCAAAACTGACTGAATAAGAAATAGAAAGTTTGAATAGACCCATAAGTAAAGAGCTTGAGTTAGAAATTTAAAAAAACTTTCCACAAAGAAAGTCCCAGAGCCAGATGGTTTCATTGGTGAATTTTTAAAAATATTTAAAGAAGATGTAGTGTCAATACTTCACAAACTCTTTTTGAAAGTTGAAAAGGGTGGAAATCACTCCAATTCATTCCATAAGGTCAGTTCTACCCTGATAACAAGGCCAGATGAAAACATCAGGGAAAAAATACTGTGGCCCAATATTGCTCATCAAAATAGACATGATAAACCCTAACAAAATATTGGCAAGCCAAATCCAGCAACATATAAACAGATTATACCTCATGACCAAGTGAGATTTTTCCCAGGAATTCAAGACTTGTTTAAAATCTGAAAATCAACTAATGTAATACAGCATATTAATAGCATAGAGCACAAAACTATACAATCATGGATTCTATATGCTAATATTGCATTTCAAATTGTGCCTTTTGATTCGTGAGCATGATTGGTTTATAGTTTGGAAATTTTTCTATCTTCATAAATTTTTAATGAAAGTTTTAAATAAATGGTATGCTTAATTAATAAATGGAAAAATAAATTATATCTATAATAAACACTCATAAAATTAGCATATATGCTCTTTCTCCCCTCCTCTCAACTCTTCTTGCACCTGATTTGATTTTTAAATATTCCCTTTTATATAGGGACTTTTGCATATGTTCATACATCTATTATTAGATTTGTCACCCTTAAATAATATCCTTTGACTCCCTGCTGTTGTGATCACTAGATATGCTTTTCCTTCCATCTTCTTTAACCTCCCTCTCAAGTTTTTATTGGGTGTATTACTTCTATGCTGTCAGACATGTTTTAATTCTGTCCTGAGACCTAATCCCCAAATTTGTTTTGGTCTCAAAATTAATATAAATAAAGGTCACTGCCAATCTTTTTGCCTTTGTTTTCACAACTGTCCCTAATATGAAGAAATTTGATCTCCAAGAGTTTCCTCAAGGATGACTCACAGGAAGAACATTCCTTACATTTTTGCATGTTCAACACTATATATTAGATAGTTAGACTGGGTGTACAATTCTATGTTCACACTAAGTATGAAAGTTATTTATAAATTCAATATTTTATTAACAATATGAAATAATAATACATGTAAAGCCCCTTTATTCATTCATTCAAAATATATTTTGAGTACCTGCTGTATTAATAATATGGTAATAAAAGCTGACAATATCTTAGGGAGGGAAAAAAATATCAATTTCTTTTGTAGAGATTGTTCCAGTTTGCTAATGCTACCATTATGCAAAATACCAGAAATGGATTGGCTTTTAAAAAGGGGGGTTATTTGGTTACAAGTTACAGCCTTATGGCCATGCAAATGTCCAAACAAAGGCATTAATAGTAGGGTACCTGCACTGGAGAACACGGAAGACATCTGGAAAACCTCTGTTAGCTGGGAAGGCACATGGCTGGCGTCTGCTTGCTCCTAGGTTGTGTTTCAAAATGGCGTTCTCCAAAATGTCTCTCTAAGCTGCAGTTGTTCTGAGCTCCTTCTGTTTGTGAGCTCTTTTATAGGACTCCAGTGATTAAATCAAGACCCACCCTGAATGGGCGGGGTCCATAGCTCCATGAAAATTATCCAATCAAATGTTTCACTAGCAGTTGATTGAGTCACATCTCCAATCAATCAAAGGATTCCAACCTAATCAACACTAATATGTCTGCCCCCACAAGATTGCATTAAAGAACACGGCATTTTAGGGGACATAATACATCCAAACCAGCACAGATATAAATCATAGTGAAGGAGACAAATAACTCATAAACAAAATATAAATGAACAACTATATTCTGAGATAGATGGCCTAAGAAAAAGAAAATCAGTTCTCTGAGAACATTTAACAAAGGAACTTGACCTGGACAAGGGTTCATAAAGGGCTTCCCTGAGGAAGTGATACTTGAGTTGAGACAGTAAGGATAAATGAACATTAACAGGGGGTGTAATGTAGAGGGAGGTGATGGCCTGCAGGGAGGGGACACTGTTCACAAAGAAAGGCTCTGTGGTGACAGAGGCATGGAGAATTTGGTGAGAAGGCTGGGTTGCTCTGGGAGGGAGGGAGGGAGAATATTGTGTTGTCATTGTGTGCGATTCGGGGCCTTGAAAACTGTGAAAGGACATTTGTCTTTATCCTAAAATCAGTGAGAAGCCAATGATATGTTTTAATAATGTGTGTATGTGTACATGTGTAGGGGGATAAAATTATCAAAGATGAACCTTCTGAGAGTACTCTGGCCTCAGTGTGGAGAAAAGAAAGGAGGACGTTAAATTGATGGGAGGAATCTGATTGGTAAGAAAAAGTCTAGATAAGAGGTTAAATAGTGATAGCTTACCATGGAATGCTGGAAGTGGACAAAGAACAATAAATTAAATAAATAGCACACCCAAACAAGATGGTATGGAGTCTGAGACAGAGGTTACTAAGAGAGTCACATGAAGTGTTGAGTATGGCATTTTTATGTAAAATTCTGGTTAACTATCAGATGATCCTTTGATAAGTTAAGTGGTGCTTAAGAAACTTGAAAAATGAAAAGCTCGGTTTGTGTTATATGGATCTGTATCAAAAGTTTAACATATTCCATCTCCTGTCACAGACTAGCTTTTAAAATAGATTCCTCCAGTGGAAACTACCTTTTCAGAAGTTTGGTAAACTGCTGTTTAGTGAGTCATTTTCTAACAGTGTGCTCTTACTGGCAAATATTTAGGTAATCACATGGCTTGAAACAGGTGCCTGTGATAACCTGGAATAAGGAAGCTTGTTTACTTTGTACTTTGGCAGTTTCTCTCGCCTCTGTGCACCTGCAGGGATCTAGGACATATCACTGGGAATAAGTCATCAACGTGGCTTCATTGACAGAGTTTGCTAAAGCTACAAGAGTTATTTTATTTTTACAGCCATGAATTCTATACTGTCCAATGCTTTCCAACCAGATGTTCAGGGAAAGTGGCCATCTTTTAAATACATGATTAATGTGCAAATATGTTTGCATGGTTGAATCAAGCCTGGTTAGCTGAAAAATGAGATGATGATTTATTGCAGACACTAGGCAGTGGTCAAACAATGTTAACATCCATAAATCAATAGATGAGCACAGAACAACGTCAGCAAGGTCTGTGGCACAGATGGCAGAGTAATGGAATCCATCCTTCATTGACTTAGCCAAACTCCTCCCATTTCTAATGGCTCCTCCCTCAGGAACAGTGGGTTTGGGGATGACGTGTGAAAAACTGAATCTCCTCCTTAGCAGCTGTGAACAGTGAGTGCTGACAGTAAATAGCCAGATGGTTATTAGAGAAAGCACCTTGCATGGGTTCAAGTAGAATGATAACTCTATGCAGAGGTGACAAAATATTGCCAAAATTTTCATGTAAGTTTTTAAAAATTAGAGAAAAGCAAAAGTCTACAAATAAGATGAATAAAAGGGCTAAAAACTGGCTGAACTCAGTAAATGTTTGGCTAATAAATTAACTAGAGAAATCTAAGCCAAAATTCAATTAGAAGCAACTATTTGGTCAGGAATTAAAGAAGCCAAGCAGAAGCCGCTGGAAAAGTCTTTGGAAGTCGAACCTACATAATGAGACATGGCTTAAAGTTCAGGGCCAAACAGGGCCGTCTCTGAGTTGAATCCCTTCTCTAGGGCCTCATCTAAGAAGTGGGGGAGAATTAGGAGTCAGAGCCTTCTTGCCTGAATTGCAAACAAGCATCTAGGGCATGTCGATGCATCAGACTGTCTGCCCCCAACTTTCAGCCAGCAGGGAAAAGATGAGGCCATTCTGTAAGAGGATGACAAACCTGTATGTGCCTCCAAAGTTTTCCTTCTGTCTAATCTGCAGTGAAATAAACTCACATATCTTCCATTCCAGTCAGGATTCCCAGGCCTCAGCTCAAGCCTTCAGAATAAAAATCTCTATTGAATAGGGCCCAAGAATCCACATTTGAAGCACACACCTCATTTGATTTTCATGCTCAATATATTTAAAGAACTATAAGATTCATTAGGCATCAAGAAGACAAAGATAAATATTTGACTTCATTTCTCAACTTAAGACTATTAAACCCAAAGAGATAAATATCAAAATGGATTGTGTATTAATTATTAAAGGAATCAAACTGATATACACTGCATATAACATTTGTAATATTCAGAAACTACGCCAAGATATGACAAGGAAGAAAAGGAAAATGTCAACATCTGCAACCACATGTTTCAAGCAAAGAAGTTAAAGAAAAGCTTAAGGAAGTGAAATGCTCAGGAGAGAGATGAAAAGAGCCAAAGAAAAGAAAACACAGCTTTATACTTTAGTGGGTTTGAAGAAGAGTGCTAAATAAGTCAGACTGTCATTCAAAGAAAAACAAAATAGAAAAACATTTTCAACCTGACAAGCTGAAGGAGCCGTGAGTTATTTGCCCAAGACCTACCAAAACTAGGAAATAAGTGACATATACTTTAAGAAAAAATTCACAAAGTAGTCATTGAATATTGTTATGTCTAAATCCTGTTTCTTATGGATGGTGAATTATCATGCTAGAAAATACTGTGCTTTTAAAAATATTTTACTTCATAAAATGTTTACAGCCTCAGAAATTCATCTAGAGATAACATATTGAAAAATGGGATACAGAAGAACAAATAAGATTAATGATGAAAACATGACAGTCTTATTTACAGGAAGCTAGACAATTTTGAGAGGTGTGAACATAATCGTGGCTGTTAATTAAGCATCAAAAGCTTTAAGTTTTCCAAAAAAGATTCAAATGTTTATAGCTCTATATCAGACAAAGAGAAATAGTTTCCCACAGTAATTTTTTAAAATGTATTGTAGAAGAAATTTCTGAGCCAAATTTTATTCTTAATGTACCATTTAAAGCCTAATTTAAGTTCTGGTAAAACAGCATTCTCTGTTTTTATTATTATTATTATTATTATTATTATTATTACTAATGAACTTTTGTTACTTTAATCATTTTTTTTATTGAGCCCAGTTATACTTGTGCTTCTTGTTGTAAAACTACTACAGATCTCTTTTGGAAATAGGCAGGTATAAGCAATTACTAAACACGTGGGCAAAATTAAGCTAATGTATCTATTGACTGTAAGAAATTAGATCTTTTAATCCAGGAGAAGATAACTATATGTGGTGAAAAGAGGAAAGAAGTTGGTTTTAAATTAAAAACACATTTAAAAAATGCTAAAAATTGTATTGCAAATGACTCTTGCTCTTATTTGACATACACCACAGCAAGGGATCAAGGTCAAGCTATCAAAATTCCCTGGTGAGAGATAAAAATGGGGAGAAAAGAACTATATTGAAAACAGATGCCAGAGAAGGCCAGGGAAATGAGCTTCCTTCCTTCAATAAAGAATTTTTTTTCTTCAGAATCTGCCTAAAGAAAGATTTCCTATCTTTAGTGTGAAGATATGTGCTGTGAATCTTTTTTTCCATAATTACTGTGAGAAATAATATGCACTTACCAATTCTATAGCTTTTTATGATGTAATATGTGCTGAAGAATGGCAAGCAGTTAAATATTTGTAAGATATATAAATGGAATAATGCTTATTGTCACATTTCACACCCACAGAGGGGTGAAACCATTCCATTTAGGCTTTTCACTTATTCATAAGTTTGGGTAATATTCACAAAAAACTAGAATTAATGCCAAAATAAAATTTATGCAAGCATTTCCAATGAACATAAATATGTACATTTTTGCAAGATTGCTAAACACATTTTAAAAGAGAAATGAAGACAGTTCTATTTGGTTGATTATTCAGTTACTTAATAAACTCTGAAGTTTGCAGAATGTCTTCTTTAAATTGGACCTGTATGCCAAAAATCAAAGTTTTGTGAAATAGAAGTAAAACTTGTATTTAATCTAAACTGCACACTCAAGAGATCGCCTCATCTGAGAAGAACTTTCCTGAATAAAGAATAATCTAAACCACCAAAAAAATGTGGGAAAGTTCAGAAGAGGCATCTTCTGAATGTACAATTCAGCAGGAAACCTAGACATAAGGGATGTGAAAAAATTTAATGAGAAACTCTAGAAATATATTAACTTTACATTTTGCTTTCCCGGTAGACTCCTCGCGAAGTGCACCTGTACCTGAATCTTGTGTTTCTATTAGAAGTGTGTGCAATTCCCTCCATCTGCACAAAAGGGAAAAGGAGGGGGAGAGGGTAGAAATAGCAAGGCTTCCAGTTCAATTCAATAGAAGACAGCATTTACCTCTACTCCTTCACCAAATCCTTCTAAAATGACAGTAAATGGATTTTAAGAAAGACATATACCCACAAGACCATAATAAAATAAAGAAGAGAACAGAAACACAATTCTGGAAGTTAGAAAGCAGACAAAAAAGCAATCCCATTCTGGCAGATGGGAATCCTGAGACATACCAACATATGCCGGATTTTGGAACTTGCCAGAAATTAGGAACCGACGATGACCAACGTCTCTCCAAAGGCAGGTGAATCAGTCCTGCAGCACAGAGTTTGGGTTTACCTAAGCTCAGAATTGCCACGGCATCACTTTTGCCAGTTTCTATTTGTCCAGCCTGCTGTCAAGGAGGGGATATTACAAAATCACCCAAGGGCATGAACACCAGGAGGCAGCACCACTGAGGACCATTGGGGAAGCTGCCAACCTCTATCAGCATCGCCTTCCTAAGGGAGCATCTATGTGAGGAAAAAAAAAACAAAAAACATCTTTAGTAAGAATAAGGTGAAATCAGCCTTAGAAAAGAAAAAAATGTAAAATGTAGTTTTCAGAACCTTGTCAGAGAGGGAGACAGGAGAAAATAATAGAAAAATGCATTCATGCAAAAAATGAAGATGTTACGAAAACTTGCAGTATCAGGAGTTACTCACCTGACTGATTTCCTCCTCTCAGATCAATGGATTGACTTGCAGATTCCTGAACAGCTCTATTTAAGAGATACAGATAAAAGTTCAAGGTTTTACAAATGCTGCTTGGCCTCAGATTTGCTTGTCACTTTGGCATCGTTTAATTATTTTCACTTGGCAGTCTCCTGCAATGGCAAGTATCATTGCACTGAGCTGATTAGTTGACTGAATTCGATTTCATCTAGTGAGCATTTTATAGTTTTGTTTTAAGAAGACAATATCTTCTGTGAGGAAAGAAAAACACGATGGATGAAAAGTCTTTTGTATCGTACAATCTATAAATTCAGGAGGACCACATCTTAAAAAGCCATTGCAGAACTCTGACTGCATGTATACACTTTTCAAATAATCTACTTCTCACCTATAAGAATTCAAACCATATCACTATTTTCTGCAATAGTGTACTTCTTTCATATATTTTAAGCAATGTACCTTCATAAATATTCATTTTTGTGTTCATCAGATAAATGCTTTGCTTAAATGGGTCAACAACAAACTTCAGAGTTCTATCATTCGCAATAAATAGATGTTAATGGGTCTGTTCTCAGATAGGTAATTGTTAAGAAGTTAACTTTTTTAAAATATGGAAATGTGCCTTATTGAACCAGCACTCAAAATTAGTTAGCAATAAATTGTAGAAAAAATTGTGCATGTGTGCATGTGTGCACATATGTGTTTGAGTAGAGAGAGATACTCAGACAAGCATAGGAAAACATACTACTTAATACCATGGTTGGACAGTCAAGAAACTACATTATGGAAGAGTTCTCACTGCATTGCTTAGTAGACTTTGGGGCCATGGCATGAGTTGAAGTTAGGACAAATGGTGCAAATATAAGGGCTGGACCTTCTACTCCTAATATCTGAAGTGGTTCTGAGATCAGCTGAGCAAAAGGCCAAATTCCACAGTCATGGAGCTCATTGGCCTGGGGTGGCTTAGTTGACTAGACCTCACATCAGAGTGAGAGCTGAAGACTCATCCTTTCTTCACTATGACTCTTCTAGTTCCTTCTTGTAGAGCCCACAAATCTAGAAGATGGGTGCTAAGATGTGGGTTCTCCAATTACAATTAACTATAACCTAAAACAAATAATGCTTAGTTTTGAAGAGCACGCTTCTCTAGCAGAACTTATTCAACAAAAACCCAACTATAGCTTTCAATATAGCTGGCAAAATTTTTAAACAGAAACAAGGAAAGAGATGCCGTGGGGTTGTTATTTCATCAGTGGTATGATGCACATACTCACAGAAGAATTTTGAGTGGAGTCAGAATTACCTAATGTTAAAGGAGTGATGCTTTCCTTCTGAGGGTCTGTGAACTATTTCAAGGAGGAGAAGGGAAAAATGAAAGAGAAATAGGAAGACAACAGGGTGGGAGAAAGGAAGAGGGTGAGGGGAGGTGGAAGGCTAAGAGGAGAGAGAAGGCACTGTAGTGGGTCAGCACCTGCCCAGGGGGCAGGGACCAAAGCACTTCTCCCATCCACTACCCCTCCCACCCACCCCCACCATGGTCCTAGCTGTCCCAGCTGGAGCACCTTGAGAGGTCACCTGCATAATTTAAATGCAGAAAGTCCAACGATGGCTTGAGATACAGCCTTAGCATGCCCGTTAGTCGGTCATGGCAAATGGTAGGTAGGATCCTAAAGTGAAAAATGAATTAATGGAGGCCCTTAATGGAACTTACTAGAACCAGTGCTAAGAACTCCCATTTTGATACAAGCTAACCTAATGCTGTGATCATTCAGTTTTCTTTAGCACATTATTTTGAAGCTGTGCTGTTTCTAATTGACTTTGAAATCAAAGAAAAAGATCATAGTCACATCTTCAGGAGGAAGAAGAAAACCAGGCAAGTCAAGTCTTCGGGCCAATCTCTCCCACAAGCCTTCTCCACCCTGCATGTCAGCAGACAGCTCCTGGTCCATCCCAGCCACCCCAAAAGAATATTTACTAGGTACACTCTTAATTCTGCAGCAAGCAAGCATGTGAGTTGAAGTTATTGTTCTGACACTATCTGAGATAGGAATGTACAGTATAGAATAAGGAGTTATTTTTGCCCTTGAACCACCCACAGTCCAGGGGACACTGATGAATTAGGTACATGAGGACTGGACTTCACAGACCTGGTTTCCTTCTTCCCCTCTGAATAAGTAATTACCATATTTTTTTCTAAGATTCCTAATGTAGGAAGCTTTTTACAGCCTGTTTTGCTTTTTATAGGTCCTGAAAAGAAAATACACTCAACGTTGTAGACTGCCGTCTACTGATGTATTGGTAAAAGAATATATTTTATTTTCTCGATGACAAAAATATATATTCATAATTCAGTGTTTAGTCTTTCAGATGATACATTTTAGCAGAGCATTGCCTACTTTCTTCTTTTTACTAAAAAGTTATTTATTCTATGTTGTGAGTTATGTTAGATGGCATTTTCAAATCTAGAAAATGTGGAGAACTAACACCTTTTCCCGAATTAAAAAAAAAAAAAAACAGTATTGTTGGGGGTGAGTGGGGAAAATAAGAATACAGTATCCATGAATGTGAAATTTAAAGTTGAAAAGGACAGTTGGGGGATGAAAGTGGGGAAAAAGGAAGCCTAGTAGCTCTAACCAGAAGAACAGATATGGGGGAAAATACCAAAAAATGCTGTGAAGCTATTTGATTTTACATTTGTGAGGTGCAGATTGCTTCACCGGAAGAACCAACTAATATAGTTAGGACATGCAGTTGTATAAAGTTACCCCTTTCACATGTTTAAAATATTTTATGACAGATGTTGGCATATTTAAAGGGAGAGTTCTTAGAGCTTCTGGAATATAGCAAAGTCATTAGGAGAGAAGAGATCTTTGTAATTTAGAGCTTAAAAGTCAGCATCAGGGATGAAAGGCAAATTCAGTTGAAACAAGGAAGAGAAAAAGATAAAATTGTCAATGTTTAGAAAGAAGTGATGTGCAAAGGGGTCTCCCTTGCTTATTTGAAGGAGGGGAATAGAGGAAGCGGTAAGGAGAATTTCTGTGGGATAGAGGAGACTGTTACTAAGAAGGGTTTTCTGTCCATGATAAATTGTGTGACTACCACTTCCAAGGCAAAAGGACTTTGGACTTAAAATCTATGTCCTCCTCACCTGGTCTGTCCACACTCCAGAAAGGCTTAGGGACACACACAAATCACCAAATGCAAAACAAAAAGTGTGTAAGCATTGTGACAGGCACAGGAATACACATCTCAGGGAGATACCTCATTTTACAGCCAGAGTTAAGGAAGGTAAGTGCTAAGTGATAAATACCACTGAGGGTAGCTGACTTTACTTTATAAAGTCTTGCTTCCCATGATCATTTGAAAACCATGCGAGAAGGACACACTGCTAGTGAAATGATTAGAAACAAAGTCTCCTGCCAACCTGGAAAGTCTATCCAGAAAAGTAAAAGAGAAAGTAAACAGTTTCACTCTTGAATAAGCATTGAACCAGGCTGCAAAATGCATCAGAGGCAGTCACCTAAAGAGATTTCAAAGACAGAAAGAAATCTCACCCTTTTATCTAGCCAGACAGATACAAACCATTTGCATACATGTTTTCAAGATAAACAATAACCAGTCTCCAAGGAAGACGAATTTACAGCACCATTTGTCACATATCTTAAATTCACCTGGTTATCAGGGTGGCTCTCTGTATTAACTAATTGCCTTTACCACAGGAAAATTAAACTTCTCAGATCTTTATGAAAAGAGGGAGTTTTAAAACTTGGAGCTAGTCTCCAAAGTTAAGCTCCTACCCTCCCACCTAGACTGGGAGGTAGGGGTGCTACCTTCTTTGATGATTGTGTTTCAGAGAAATGGCTCCTCAGTTCCTGAGGAAAACATTCTTGGCTTATAAAAGTGGCATACATCTCAAAGGAGCCCAGAAAGAATTTACAAGTTTTCTGAAGTAAATACTTTAAGAGAGGGGAGGGCTCTCTTTCTCTTTTTAGTACCAGGGAGAATTTTGTTTGTTTTCATTTATGTTTGCCTTTACAGCATTTAAATTGCCACCTGAGGATTTACTTCAGCAAGAAGTGGAGGCTTCCAGGCCATGTAAAGCCCCCAGGTGTTTCTTGTTTGTCCCAAACAAGGGGATTATATTTATTTTTAAATTTGCTGCCAAAATTTAAATATCAGGAGAATGCACCTGAAATCCAGACTTCCCATGTCTCAAAAAAAAAAAGAAAGAAAAAAAATCAGAAGATTTTGCAGCAGTCAGCTGCAGCTAGGATTAAAAGATTAAAATGACATTCCACTGTTATTTCAAACTGAATTTATTTACTGGTAAAACCTACACTGCACAGCACCACGAATGATGAAGATAAGAGTAATAACTATCATTTACTGAGAAATTATAGTGTGCCCTGCTGTTTTAATCATCTCCTCTTCACCCCTTTGGGAGGGAGGGATTCCCACCCTAGGGTTATGGGACAGTCCAACACAAAACAGCCAACACAACTCTGGACAGAGGAGATTGCCAGAAGTTAACCAGTCGCGTGTATACTCAGCCTGGGGGAAGAGGACACTGTCTGTCCCACATGGGGCCATGTGGGGGCTGCACTTGCAAGCAGAGTGAACCAGCAGGGGCTGTGGGAGGCAGGCTTTGTAGCAAAAAGAGTGAGAATGGCCACTGGTTCCCCTGGGAGGGTGTGGTTGAGTCCTTTGAATAATTCCTTGCACTACCCAGGGATAGATTTGGTGCATTTGATGAGGAGGGTTGCTGGCTAGGGGATCTTATCCTCAGGAGCAGAGTGAGGTTGGAACTGGTAATGAGGCCTTTTGAGGTTCTCCTGGTTTCAGATGTACAGGAAGCACTTAATATTAATTTTAGACCTTACACCACATGTGCATATTACCTAATTCAATGCTTCTAATACTTCTATGAGATAATAATAATGATTAAAGATATGGGTTCTTTGCCCAAAGCACTCAAATGACCAATTCTTGAGACACCAGGGTTTCAGAGAGGGAAAGAGTTTATTGCTAGGCACGAAGCAGAAGATCAGATGTCAGTATCTGTCTCCCTGAACTCCAGTAACTCTGATAGTTTTATAGTCTCGAAAGATGGGCAGGTTTTTGGATAATGGGCACAATGGCTCCAAATGATGTAATTAGAGGTGATCTAATTATTGAGCATGCACAGATTGATTACATGCTTAGTCACAGACTGTATGCAAAAAAAACTGGCAGCCATAATATGATGATGGGTGTGGTTTTTAGTATTATAACGAGTACAGGTGACTTATAGGTTAAAGTCTAAGCTACTGTGCATGTCAAAAGGGCCAATTTTGGTTAGATCCAGCTCCACCTAGCAAGATAGTTTTGGAATTGGGCTGGGTTAGTCCTGGGCTGACTCAAGGCCCTTCATTAATAAACATTAGGAGCTTTCTTTAGCGATCATAAAACTCTAAAGTTGAAAAATAGGATAAGGAGGTACACGTAGGGGTCAGTCATAAGGTTCTTACAATCACAAGATAAAGGCAACATAGTTATACAATCATTATCAGAGATCAAGGCAGCTGGATTACAGATCACTAATTCAGATATTTCCCTCTGTCTATTCTAATACACTAGAAAGTAGAAAGAAATGTCTATATAATGATTCAGTAAACAAAATCATTTGTTAAATCCTAACTTGTCAGTTACAGTAGCTCCTACTCTAATGCCTAATTTATAGATGAGGAAGCTGAGCTCCTGAGAAGGGAAGGAGTTTTAACAAAACTCACATAGCTAGAAGTAGCAGAGCTGAAACATGTCCGGCTGCAACACTAAGGCTCTTACCCACACTAGTGATAATGGTGATTTTGGCAAAATACTTTTCTCCATTATTTAATTCCAACATTTTTATTTGATATAATTAAATCACTTACTAAATTTTATCATAGGTGCATATATGGCTTTAACTTTTTTCTTTTTATCTTCATTTTATTGAGATATATTCACATACCACGCAGTCATACAAAACAAATCGTACTTTCGATTGTTCACAGTACCATTACATAGCTGTACATTCATCACCTAAATCAATCCCTGACACCTTCATTAGCACACACACAAAAATAACAAGAATAATAATTAGAGTGAAAAAGAGCAATTGAAGTAAAAAAGAACACTGGGTACCTTTGTCTGTTTGTTTCCTTCCCCTATTTTTCTACTCATCCATCCATAAACTAGACAAAGTGGAGTGTGGTCCTTATGGCTTTCCCAATCCCATTGTCACCCCTCATAAGCTACATTTTTATACAACTGTCTTCAAGATTCATGGGTTCTGGGTTGTAGTTTGATAGTTTCAGGTATCCACCACCAGCTACCCCGATTCTTTAGAATCTAAAAAGGGTTGTCTAAAGTGTGCGTAAGAGTGCCCACCAGAGTGACCTCTCGGCTCCTTTTGGAATCTCTCTGCCTCTGAAGCTTATTTCATTTCCTTTCACATCCCCCTTTTGGTCAAGAAGATGTTCTCCGTCCCACGATGCTGGGTCTACATTCCTCCCCGGGAGTCATATTCCACGTTGCCAGGGAGATTCACTCCCCTGGGTGTCTGATCCCACGTTGGGGGGAGGGCAGTGATTTCACCTTTCAAGTTGGCTTAGCCAGAGAGAGAGGGCCACATCTGAGCAACAAAGAGGCATTCGGGAGGAGGCTCTTAGGCACAACCATAGGGAGGCCTAGCCTCTCCTTTGCAGCAACCGTCTTCCCAAGGGTAAAACCTGTGGTAGAGGGCTCAACCCATCAAATCACCAGTCCCCTATGTCTGTGGTCATGTTAGCAACCATGGAGGTGGGGTAGGCGAATACCCCTGCATTCTCCACAGGCTCCTCAAGGGGGCACTACATCTTTTTTTTTCCCTTGTTTTTCTTTATTTTTTTTTCTTTAACTTTCCCTTCTTTTTTAAATCAACTGTATGAAAAAAAAAGTTAAAAAGAAAACAAACATACAATAAAAGAACATTTCAAAGAGACCATAACAAGGGAGTAAGAAAAAGACAACTAACCTAAGATAACTGCTTAACTTCCAACATGTTCCTACTTTACCCCAAGAAAGTTACCTAATATAGCAACATTTCTGTGAACTTGTTCCTACTATATCTATCAGAAATTAACAGACCATAGTCATTCCTGGGCATCCCCAGAACGTCAAATAGCTTATCTGTTCTTCTTGGATTATTGTTCCCCCTTCCTTAATTGCGCTCTATTGCTAGTTCCCCTACATTCTACATTATAAACCATTTGTTTTACATTTTTCAAAGTTCACATTAGTGGTAGCATATAATATTTCTCTTTTTGTGCCTGGCTTATTTCGCTCAGCATTATGTCTTCAAGGTTCATCCACGTTGTCATATGTTTCACGAGATCGTTCCTTCTTACTGCCGCGTAGTATTCCATCGTGTGTATATACCACATTTTATTTATCCACTCATCTGTTGAAGGACATTTGGGTTGTTTCCATCTCTTGGCAATTGTGAATAATGCTGCTATGAACATTGGCATGCAGATATCTGTTCGTGTCACTGCTTTCCGATCTTCCGGGTATATACCGAGAAGTGCAATCGCTGGATCGAATGGTAACTCTATATCTAGTTTTCTAAGGAACTGCCAGACTGACTTCCAGAGTGGCTGAACCATTATACAGTCCCACCAACAATGAATGAGAGTTCCAATTTCTCCACATCCCCTCCAGCATTTGTAGTTTCCTGTTTGTTTAATGGCAGCCATTCTAATCGGTGTTAGATGGTATCTCATTGTGGTCTTAATTTGCATCTCTCTAATAGCTAGTGAAGCTGAACATTTTTTCATGTGTTTCTTGGCCATTTGTATTTCCTCTTCAGAGAACTGTCTTTTCATATCTTTTGCCCATTTTATAATTGGGCTGTCTCTACTATTGTCACTAAGTTGTAGGATTTCTTTATATATGCAAGATATCAGTCTTTTGTCAGATACATGGTTTCCAAAAATTTTTTCCCATTGAGTTGGCTGCCTCTTTACCTTTTTGAGAAATTCCTTTGAGGTGCAGAAACTTCTAAGCTTGAGGAGTTCCCATTTATCTATTTTTTCTTTTGTTGCTTGTGCTTTGGGTGTAAAGTCTAGGAAGTGGCCGCCTAATACAAGGTCTTGAAGATGTTTTCCTACATTATCTTCTAGGAGTTTTATGGTACTTTCTTTTATATTGAGATCTTTGGTCCATTTTGAGATAATTTTTGTGTAGGGGGTGAGGTAGGGGTCCTCTTTCATTCTTTTGGATATGGATATCCAACTCTCCCAGCCCCATTTGTTGAAAAGACCATTATGACTCAGTTCAGTGACTTTGGGGGCCTTATCAAAGATCAGTCGGCCATAGATCTGAGGGTCTATCTCTGAATTCTCAATTCGATTCCATTGATCTATATGTGCATCTTTGTGCCACTGCCATGCTGTTTTGGCAACTGTGGCTTTATAATAAGCTTCAAAGTCAGGGAGTGTAAGTCCTCCCACTTCGTTTTTCTTTTTTACAGTGTCTTTAGCAATTCGAGGTATCTTCCCTTTCCAAATAAATTTGATAACTAGCTTTTCCAAGTCTGCAAAGTAGGTTGTTGGAATTTTGATTGGGATTGCATTGAATCTGTAGATGAGTTTGGGTAGAATTGACATCTCAGTGACATTTAGTCTTCCTATCCATGAACATGGAATATTTTTCCATCTTTTAAGGTCCCCTTCAATTTCTTTTAGTAGAGTTATGTAGTTTTCTTTGTATAGGTCTTTTACATCTTTGGTTAAGTTTATCCCTAGGTACTTGATTTTTTTAGTTGCTATTGAAAATGGTATCTTTTTCTTGAGTGTCTCTTCAGTTTGTTCATTTCTAGCATATAGAAACATTACTGACTTATGTGCATTAATCTTGTATCCCGCTACTTTGCTAAATTTGTTTATCAGCTCTAGTAGCTGTATCGTCGATTTCTCAGGGTTTTCTAGATATAAGATCATATCATCTGCAAACAATGACAGTTTTACTTCTTCTTTTCCAATTTGGATGCCTTTTATTTCTTTGTCTTGCCCTGGCTAGCACTTCCAGCACAATGTTGAATAACAGCGGTGACAGCGGGCATCCTTGTCTTGTTCCTGATCTTAGAGAGAAGGCTTTCAGTCTCTCACCATTGAGTACTATGCTGGCTGTGGGTTTTTCATATATGCTCTTTATCATGTTGAGGAAGTTTCCTTCAATTCCTACCTTTTGAAGTGTTTTTATCAAAAAGGGATGTTGGATTTTGTCAAATGCTTTTTCAGCATCTATTGAGATGATCAATTGATTTTTCCCGTTTGACTTGTTTATATGTTGTAATACATTGATTGATTTTCTTATGTTGAACCATCCTTGCATGCCTGGAATGAACCCCACTTGGTCATGGTGTATGATTTTTTTAATGTGTCTTTGGATTCGATTTGCAAGTATTTTGTTGAGGATTTTTGCATCTATATTCATTAGGGAGATTGGCTGGTAGTTTTCCTTTTTTGTAGCATCTTTGCCTGGTTTTTGTATTAGATTGATGTTAGCTTCATAAAATGAGATAGGTAGTGTTCCATTTTCTTCAATGTTTTGAAAGAGTTTGAGTAAGATTGGTGTCAGTTCTTTCTGGAAAGTTTGGTAGAATTCCCCTGTGAAGCCATCTGGCCCTGGGCATTTATTTCTGGGAAGATTTTTGATGACTGATTGGATCTCTTTGCTTGTGATGGGTTGGTTGAGGTCTTCTATTTCTTCTCTGGTCAGTCTAGGTTGTTCATATGTTTCCAGGAAATTGTCCATTTCTTCTACATTATCCAGTTTGTTGCCATACAGTTGTTCATAATATCCTCTTATAATTTTTTTAATTTCTTCAGGATCTGCAGTTATGTCACCTTTTTCATTCATTATTTTGTTTATATGGGTCTTCTCTCTTTTTGATTTTGTCAGTCTAGCTAGGGGCTTGTCAATCTTGTTGATCTTCTCAAAGAACCAACTTTTGGTGATATTTATCCTCTCTATTGTTTTTTTGTTCTCTATGTCATTTATTTCTGCTTTAATCCTTGTTATTTCTTTTCTTGTACTTGGTTTAGGATTGGTTTGCTGTTCATTTTCTAGCTTCTTCAGTTGATCCATTAGTTCTTTGATTTGGGCTCTTTCTTCCTTTCTAATATATGTGTTTAGTGCTATAAATTTCCTCTTAGCACTGCTTTTGCTGCATCCCATAGGTTTTGGTATGTTGTGTTCTCATTTTCATTCGTCTCTATATATTTAGCAATTTTTCTTGCTATTTCTTTGTTAACCCACTGATTGTTTAGGAGTGTGTTGTTTAACCTCCAGGTATTTGTGAATTTTCTAAGTCTCTGATGGTTAATGACTTCTAATTGTATTCCATTGTGTTCAGAGAATGTGCTTTGAATAATTTCAATCTTTTTAAATTTATTGAGGCTTGTTTTATGTCCCAGCATATGATCTATTCTGGAGAAAGTTCCGTGAGCACTTGAAAAGTATGTGTATCCTGGTGATTTGGGATGTAATGTCCTGTATATGTCTGTTAAATCTAATTCATTTATTAGATTGTTTAGGTTTTCAATTTTCTTATTGGTCTTCTGTCTGGTTGATCTATCTATAGGAGAGAGTGATGTGTTGAAGTCTCCCACAATTATTGTGGAAACATCAATTGCTTCCTTTAGTTTTGCCAGTGTTTCTCTCATGTATTTTGTGGCACCTCGATTGGGTGCATAGACATTTACGATTGTTATTTCTTCTTGTTGAATTGCCCCTTTTATTAGTATGTAGTGGCCTTCTTTGTCTCTCAAAACATCCCTGCATTTAAAGTCTATTTTATCTGAGATTAATATTGCTACACCTGCTTTCTTTTGGCTGTAGCTTGCATGAAATATGTTTTTCCATCCTTTCACTTTCAGTTTCTTTGTGTCCCTGTGTCTAAGATGAGTCTCTTGTATGCAACATATTGATGGTTCATTTTTTTTTTGATCCATTCTGCGAATCTGTATCTTTTATTTGGGGAGTTTAATCCATTTACATTCAACGTTATAACCGTGAAGGCATTTCTTGAATCAGCCATATTATCCTTTGGTTTATGTTTGTCATATTTTTCCCCTCTCTCTATTAATATCCTTTATTGTACCCATACTGAATCTCTTTAGTACTGAACCTTTCTCCAAGTCTCTCTGTCCTTTCTTTGTTTCTCTGTCTGTAGGGCTCCCTTTAGTATCTCCAGTAGGGCAGGTCTCTTGTTAGCAAATTCTCTCAGCATTTGTTTGTCTGTGAAAAATTTAAGCTCTCCCTCAAATTTGAAGGAGAGCTTTGCTGGATAAAGTATTCTTGGCTGGAAATTTTTCTCACTCAGAATTTTAAATATATCGTGCCACTACCTTCTCGCCTCCATGGTGGCTGCTGAGTAGTCACTACTTAGTCTTATGTTGTTTCCTTTGTATGTGGTGAATTGCTTTTCTCTTGCTGCTTTCAGAACTTGCTCCTTCTCTTCCGTGTTTGACAGTGTGATCAGAATATGTCTCAGAGTGGGTTTATTTGGATTTATTCTATTTGGAGTTCGCTGAGCATTTATGATTTGCGTATTTATGTTGTTTAGAAGATTTGGGAAGTTTTCCCCAACAATTTCTTTGAATACTCTTCCTAGACCTTTACCCTTTTCTTCCTCTTCTGGGACACCAATGAGTCTTATATTCGGACGTTTCATATTATCTATCATATCCCTGAGGTCCATTTCGATTTTTTCAATTTTTTTCCCCATTCTTCCTTTTATGCTTTCATTTTCCATTCTGTCATCTTCCAGGTCACTGATTCGTTGTTCAACTTCCTCTAGTCTTGTACTATGAGTGTCCAGAATCTTTTTAATTTGGTCAACAGTTTCTTTAATTTCCATAAGATCATCCATTTTTTTATTTAGTCTTGCAATGTCTTCTTTATGCTCTTCTAGGGTCTTCTTGATATCCTTTGTATCCCATACTATGGTCTCATTGTTCATCTTTAGTTCTTTGAGTAGCTGCTCTAGGTGCTGTGTCTCTTCTGATCTTTCAATTTGGGTGCTTGGGCTTGGGTTATCCATATCGTCTGGTTTTTTCATATGCTTTATAATTTTCTGTTGTTTTTGGCCTCTTGGCATTTGCTGAACTTGATAGGGTTCTTTTAGGATTTGTAGACCAATTGAAGTCCTTATCTCTAATTTATCAGATCTACAGCTTCGTGGAGTACACTTTCTCTAACTAATCAGCAGGTGGCGTCCACGAGCCACCTGTTCTCCACAAGCCAGTTCTCCCCTGCTTAGCCTTTTTGGTGAGTGGGGGAGTGAGTCTTGTGGGGTCCAATTGGTGTACCAAGCTTGTGTGTGTAGTTGGTGTTGCCCGCCCTGTATATGGGGCATGTTTCTGGGCAGTCAGGGAGGGGGGGTGGCTCTAACAATCAAATCTCCCTGGTGATCCTAGAGTTTTAAGCTGCTGCAATAGTCTAATCCTTCAGTTCAGTCCTGCTGCAGTTTGTCTCTGCCACTGACCCACAAGTCCTTGGTATTGGCGTATGGCTCCTGAGACTTGCAAGTGGGCCCCTCTTCCAGGCTGTGCACCCCCTGGTCCTCTGTTGAGGGATGACTGTGCTATGTCACAGGTGAGTGCCGTACCCCCAGGGCAGTTCTGGCCTGCTGGGCTGTGTAGGGAGGCTCCCAGTCTGCTGAAATTATGACTGAATGGGGCTTTGTTAATTCACACTGCTCCACCTTTGCCAACTCTGGGACAATCAGCTGAGGTTGCAGGGAAGGCTAATGTCCACGCCCAGTTTTGTGGTGTGTGCCTGTTATTTGAAGTGCTTCTGTCACACTGGGTTGTGTGGGGCAGCTCTGGGCTATGGGGCTGGCAATGGGCAGGAGTGTTTCCTGTCCACCAGGATGATGGCTGTGAGCAGACACCCCCCTTTTCTTGGGAAGTTGTGGTGTTTAGTGAATTTTCTCAGCCACTGGATTATTGCCTTTTGTCTCAGAGCTCTCTTAGTTCTGCTCTTGTCTTGATCTGCCCAAATTGCAAGTCTTTGAAGCTTTCTGTATTGGGCTTCTTAGAGTAATTGTTTTAGAAAAAGAAAAAAGGATTAAAAAAAAGGGCCCTCCTCAGAGATCTAATGGGCTATTGAAATGCTAAGAGACAAAGCAATTAGGGCCATTAAGGAAAGGTCCACAGGGCAGAGAGATCAGCTTTTCTTTGGGATTTGCATATGAGCCTCAGGGCCTGAGCTCTGTCCTTCCCCTTTCTATGTTCACCAGAACTCCAAAAATCCTCCGCTTTTATTTTGGAGTTTTTCGTGGTGTTTTTTTCTTTGCCTGTCTCCTCTCTGCTGGGCTGGCTGCTCTCAGATTCTCTGGTGTCTGGTCTCAGTCTATCTATGGTTGGAGTTTGAATCAGTAGAATGAGTTTCTGATAAGGGCTGCCACTGCAGTTCTCCCTTCTCCTTCCCAGAGCTGACAGCCCCTCTTCCCACGGGACTGAGCCTGGCAGGGAGGGGCGCGGGTCCCCTGGCCACAAAAACTTACAGATTTCGCTGATCTCAGCAGTTCCACGTTTTCATGAGTGTTGTATAAAGTATGCCTAAAGTCAGATTGCTCTGTGGTGTCCAGTCCACGCAGTTCCTGGCTTTCTACCTACTTTCCTGGAGGAGTAACTAAAACATACAGCTCACCAGTCCGCCATCTTGCCCCGCCGGCTTTAACTTTAATGAATCAAAGTAAAATAAAATTTTTATAGCTACTCCAAGGTTAATTTTTAATAACACAGCATCTTTTATAGAAAATCCACCTTTGCCCATTGAGTGTAACAGATGCCCAGGGTAAGGTGTTTTGAGTCGAAAAAATATTTTGCCTCTTTCAGACAAAGATCCCTAAATGACAAAGCCAAGTAGAAGGCTGATCTATAAATGATTCATGTAATACTTATTGCAGAATGCTGGTAGTTTCCTAAAGCAACCATCAGGAAAAAAATTGGAAAAGTCTTTGAAATGGGCAAAAAGGATTGCTGGGTGCTCTGTCTAGGATATTTTGTGTTTTATCTCCCCCTTTCACTCTCTTTGAGCTATTTTACAACTCTCTACGTTGTCTAATGTTGATAGTAATGCAAATTATTCTTGCCTTAGAAATGCAAATTGTCTCTGGAAATGCAGTTGTATATTATCATGTGGATATTGAGCAACTTTGCTTCTATTTTGTAAATTCATTTTAGCATTCCTGATGGCCTATAAATGTGTGTGTTTTTTGAATTCTCTTTTAACTACTTGTAACACTTTGCTGGTTCCCTTGTGGTAAGTAAAATCTTTGACATATTTATTTAGTGTTTATATGAGAGAGGAGATTTTCCCCTTTAAAAGAAATATCCGTTAACACAACTAACAGTGTTAAAAACATTACCTTTGATAATTGAAATTGCATAATACAGCCCAATGGTTTGGATGTAAATCAAATTTTTATGAGAAGCTATTAACCTGTAGTTTTTCAGAAAAACTGATTCTATTTGGTATTTTAAGCTAGTTTTAGTCATTAAAAATTAATATCTAAGAGTAAAACTAAGTTAGGCACATGGACAAATAAACTTAGTTTTTAAGAAGTGACAACTGACTTATCAAACCACTTTAGTGTCACATCTAAAATGTGCTGGCTCCCAGCAAAGTCCTCAGCCTTTAAAATGATTAAAGGGATGAAATGTCTTTTCTTCCTCTCCATCACATGGTGTAACTTGCTTTGCTACTCCTGGCTTCAGTATCTGTTTCTTTCAGCTTCTCTCCAACATCTTCTGTTAGCTGGGCACAGATGTGTCCTTGGCCTTCCAAGATATCACATGCAATGAAAGTTACTGAAAGGCAGCACTGGAAAAAGAGAAACCAATACAGTATTTTGGTTAACTTTGATTTTAATTTAATTTCAAAGGTATGGAAGATTTTAAGAGTAGGACAAAGAACTGACATCTTTCTCTCTCCCCCTCTTCTCACTCTCTTTCTCTCCTTGCCCCCTGCCCAAAGCTATTCTGTGCCTTTTTTCTGGATTCTAAATTTGTATGTTGCCCATTTTGTTACTGAGCAAGGGCTCACTGCTCAATGCACACAGAGATTTTAAGAAAATAATCAGTTTTATTGTGAGGACAACAAGCAAGGAGACAGGAGACGAGGCTCAAATCTGTCTCTCCAATTTGAGAGTTAAGGGAGATTTTGTGGGAATGAGAGGTGGAAACAGAAGTGGGGAGGTTTGACTTGGCATGGTCCGATTCATTAACTATAGAGCTGTCCATATATGTGGTAGAGTGGATTTTAGGCTGGATCTTCCCTATTGAAGGACCTGTCACATTTGATTTGCTTTTGATGTCTCCTTGTCCTTGTATTCTTGGTTCTGAGGGAGGTGACCTCTGTTCCTGCTGTCTCGAAGGTCGTCTAAAGGACAAGATTCAATGTTCACTGTGCATGCTCAGGTTATATGACCTCTGGTTAAGCAAGCTCAGAAGAAAAGGTTACAGGATCAGAGGACAGCCCCACAAACCAGTTTTGGCCTGTCCATGGTTTCACTTCTCCCCTAAATTTTTTATTCTGTATTTTCAATGAGCATGGGCATTCTTTTTCCTGACCACATTTGTGAAAAGAAATAAAGCAATATAGAGTTACTATGGCTAAGAGATTTAAAATGGAGTTGGGAGGCCAATCTGGAGGTTAGTCTTATGCACATCTCAGCTAGATATCACAAACTGGCAAAGTAGCACAACTACAACCACAAATGTTTCTCAAAACCCTGAGGACATCTGGACTCCATAAGCAACCACAGGATAAAGAACTCAGTAAACTATCTAAACTGAAGGATATGTGCTGCAAATATCCACCAAATATGAACAACTTCTATAATCTTTTTTTTATTTTAAAACCCTTACCTGGATCCCCAAAATGGGACACAATTTGATTTGTTACCTGAGTCAGTGCTCCCTGAATTGCAGTTCCAAGATCCAAATAAACGCCTTTGTTGCCGTGCAGCTTAGTTTCTTATTTCTCAGTTGATATAGTGCAATGATTGAAATCAGGATATTGAACATTGATACAATATTATCACCTAATTCCCAGTCCCTAGTCAAGTGCCATCAGTACTCCCAATATTGTCCTTCAGAGCTATTTATTTTCCTGCTCCAGGACCCAATCCAGAATCACAAATTGCCATTATATTTTTAATTCTCTTTTAATTAAGCCTTTATTTGTCTTTGTAGACCTTAACATTTATAAAGATTACAGGACAGCCATTTTTGTGGAATGTCCCCCACTTGGAGTCCACCTGATGTTTCCTCATGATTAGATTCATGTTTTGCATTTTGGAAGTAGCAACAAAGAAGAGATGTTGTGTCCTATGAGGAGGTGTATGAAGCCAGATAGTCCCCTTTTGGGTCACTAGTTTGAGGTCAAATAAATATTAATTGTCTCAGATATAAAGTGGCAAAAGTATAAGGATTTCAGGATTAATCATTTTTATCTGACATGGAAAGTGAACGTTGGAAACCAAAAATGGCATTCAATAAAATTTATTGCCTGCAAAAGAAGTCAACACATTGTCTCCTCCTGCTGTTGAAGAGAGCATGATCACTGATTTGAAATTCTTAGAATAAGCAAACTCATAGAGTCTGAATATAGAATATAGGTTAACGGGGACAGGGTGGGGGTAGGGGATGGGAAGTTATGGCTTAAAATGTACAGGGTTCCTATTTGGAGTGATGGAAATGTTTTGGTAATGGATAGTGGTGATCATAGCACAATGCTGTGAGTGCAATTAACAGCACTGAAATATATATCTGAATGTGATTAAAGCAGAAATGTTAGATTGTATATATAGTAACAGAATAATTTTTTTAAAAATCCATGGAACTATAGTACACAAATAGTGAACCCTAAGTTAAACCATGGACTATAGTTAATAGTACAATTTTAAAAAATGTGCTTTCATCAATTGTAACAAATGTTGCACAGTAATGCAAGGTGTTAATAATAGGATGGTATATGGGAATACTGTATTTGATGCATGATTGTTCTGTAAACCCACAACTTCTCTAAAAAAGAAAAAGACAAAAAACAAAAGAATGCATGGTCTACTTGCAGGAAAGACAAGTAGACTGGTGCACTCTTCTTGCTTCACAGACACATAACAGGAACAGATATTGGCCCATTTCAGAGTATTTATAATAGCAACATGAATAATTACCTCTATCTACGGAGAATAAGAACCGTAGAGTGAATGAGATAATTTTTCACTTTAATGAAAGAGTTTTTTGTACAAAGCTGGTTTTCATTCTTCCTTCCTCCCTCGCCTTCCCTCTCCAATCTCTCTTTCATGCTTGTTTCCTTCCTTCCTTCCTTCCTTCCACAGCTTTTTCTTCTGAGCAAAATACCCTTAAACTAAAATTATTTTGAAAATGTCATTTGTTGCATGTATCAGTAAGCCTATTATATGAATGCAAATTGTTCTAAAGTTATGTCTTTAAAGCCATTTCCAAAGTTCTGCTGCTTTTCACTGCAAAGGCAAATAGTTGTTGTATCAACTCTCATTTAAGATATCTCTTTTTATTCTGACCTGGGCTGAGAAGTTATCGGTTTTCGATTGGCACAAATAATGTAAGACTATGATTTTGCCATGAAAATCCAGCTCCGTGGTTGTCCTATTTTTTAAAAATGTTAATTTATAATAGTCAAATATATATTTTTTTCAGGAGTATACAGAGTAATAGAATTAGTTTTTTGATGTACCAATTTTGAGCATGTTAGATAACCATGCAGTTATAAAATTTTATGCAAATGATGATTAGGAGCAAACACTTAGGATATTATAGATGACATATCTAAAAGAGGATGAAAATTACATTCCACTTTCTGATAGTATCTGGGAATGAATTGCTGACTTAATCAGTTATATAATTTCTATTTCAGAATTTATAAGCGGTTAAAAGCTTCTAATGGATGCAGATAGTTTTCAGCTGATATAGTTTTACTCAAGTTAGTGTCTAACATTTTTAAAACAATTTTGAAGTAAATTTTATATGACCACACATCAGGCATCTTATTTGAATTTTTTGCAAATAAGTCTTCAAAATATCCAATAAATTTTTTATAGAAACTCTATGAGGAAATTTTTTTGTTATGTTATAATGCATAATGCATTTCTCATAAAGTTCATGTAAACCAAATTCACTGATATTTTAGAAATAATTATTAAGAGCAAACACTATTGTCTTATGAAAGTGAAGAATGTGAGGTTCAAAAGTTTTTCTGATACACACATATTAAGAAAAGGCCATACTAAAGAGACAGGAGTTGCAGTGAAATTTTAGTTTGACAACCTAAAGGATCAACTTAAATATGTTGCGTCTCCTAACCTCTCTGCTGGTGCAATCATAATGTAATAATATATCTTTGGGCAAAACATCTTTTTTCTCCAAAGATAAATCTTGCATTTCATTTCTTTAATTAAATTTTCACCTAAAGATTGCAATAACTTTCACAGAGAATAACAAGTGTTATTATAACTAAGTGAGCATTTAAGATCTTCCTCTCCTTTTGTGGCTATTAAGAGCATTTTGTTTGACCTCCCACCATTCCCTTCCCTCAGAGTCTTCTATTTCTTGTTCCAAGGCCATGTGCAATTCCCAAGATTTTACATTGGAAGGATCCCTGTAGAAGGATTCACCATCACATCTGACTCCTTAATATTTTCTCTGCCTTAGTCAAAAGCGGGGTGGATAAGAATTGAGTCTGGCTTCACTGGCCATCTGGCCCTGACTATCTGTCTAGATTTTTCTCTAACAATCTGATTAGCTGCTATTACAGTTACTGTATTAATCTGAGATTTGGAAAGGGAGATTGGTTTTCAATCCTTGGCCCTGATGACTATATATATATATATATTTTATAGAAAGAGGGGCTAAAAAGATTTTCTAGGGAAAAGCCATCCTCCTGAGTTGCTTCATGAATGCCAGAATGACCCCAGCATTGATGATGAAATGGACCCACCGAGATTAGTCATCTGCTCAGGCCCTGGAAGGGGTCGCTCCTGAAATTCAGTCTCCCCCGAGGTTGATCCCTACCTTAAAGCTGAGTGCCACCCATGAGAAACGACTCCCACATCCTCCTGGGAGAAGCCAGTTCAGGAAACAACCATGGCTCGTCAAGCAGGTGTATATACCACTTGCTCATTAATTCATTGAACTTTTTATTAATGGACCAGGAACTGCATATACACCTCCAAGGAGGCATTAGTTCATCTGAGGAGGCAGACACTGACCTGATTCTTTTTGAGTCAAAGGAAACACAGAAAACAATATGAATTCATAGGACTTGGGGTCAATCCAGAAAGTACTCACTAAAATCTTGACCAGGAAAGAAGGGTGAAACCATTCTCTCTGATTTAATGTCTGGAATGTTCTAGTCAAGGATGGAATAGAGGAGGAGAGTGTGTTGGGGCAGGAAGGGTGGCAGGACTGCAAATGGAACCAGAGGGATATGCTTAAGTTTGAAAAAGTTAACATTTACTGAATTTGCATGAACCTGAGACCAAGTTTTTATTACGAGCTAATTTCTGACACTTTGGAAACATTCCATTTCTTCTCTGCTATGTTTTCTCAAGTTTATACAATCCTAGCTTCTCTGGATTTACTCCCAGCATTTCTAATTATTCTAAAACTTGCACTGGGGTTTTGACTATATTCAGGGGGGCCTCATAGGCTCACCTCACCCTCAGAAATCCCATTCAACAGCATATAATGAAAAGCAAAACACAAAGGTCATCAGACACTTAAGTTACTTTATCAGCATATTCTCGCCCCTTGCACAAATCTTACCTAGGATCTGCATTATGGATAGGAATTTGCTTGCTGGGCATGGAGACAGACAAATGGATAGCTCGAGTGGTTTTTCAGCCAGTGGCCTCGACACACCTCCATCTACTTGAAAGGAACGTGGTGTCCAAGAGGCTAAAGGCTCTCGGGGACCCTCCCCAAGAACCCTCCCTAGATGGAGATGGACAAACTGCAGAATTCTTACTGCTTGGCCTCCTTCCTTTTGTTCCATTCTGACCATGCCCCTCTATTTAGTCATTATAATTAATGAAGACCATTAATTAGGTTATAGTTTTTTCACAACTTATTGGATTTTAATTATAAAATGCTCCTACCTGTTTTCTCCTTTTGCTATGGGATAAGGAGATAGAATTTTTTGCTGCTTGTGCTGTGCAATATCTGAACCATCTTCCTTTGCAAGCTGACCCCACAGCAGTGTGAACTTTAGAAGCCTGAAAGGAAGACCCTCTAAGATGGCCTCTGGTGACCCAACCTCCTAGTACTCATGCCTTTATCTAATCCCCTCCTGTTGAGTGTAAACTGGACTGACTGAGTCAGTTTTAAAATGGAACATGGCAGAAGCAATGGATGTCACTTCTGATATTGGATTATTGAAAGAGTAGCTCCACCTTGGATGTTCTTTCATGCTCCCTGGGCTTGCTCAACTTGGGGTAAGCAAGCTGCCATGTGGTGAGACAGCCCAGTGGAAAGGGCCACCTAATTGATCTTGAAAGTGGATATTCTGAGGAGCGCCAGGAATCACAAGAGTGGTCAGGGATCCTTCAGCCCTTGTTGAGCCTGGAGAAGATGGCAGTCCCACAGCTTAAAAGACACTGAGCTAGAGGCACCCAACTAAGGCATGCCCAGATTCCTGACCCACAGAAACCATGAGATAATAAATATTTGTTATTTTAAACTGCTAAGTTTTGGGGTAATTTATTATGCACCAATAAATAAACAAGTAGTACAGAAATTAAAGCTCAATTGCCAGTTCTGTCTTGGTCTTTCTCTGGGCTTTACAAATAGTATGCCACTTCATCATGGTTGAATCTACATTTAGTATTAAGTAGCTTTGTAGGAGACTAAAATTTTATACATAGTCAAAGATGGAGAATTTGAACTAGTATATGAGCATCAGTAGAAAATTGAGTCAGGCAATCTTACAAATGAGAAACAGAACTCACAGGAAAAAAATATAGACAGGTTACAAATCAAGATAGAGCTAGAATGTATGGGCCTAGGACAGACAGTTGAATTTCATTTTTATTCTGGAAATTAAATAGAGGAAAAAAAACAAAACAAAATAAAATGGATACTCTGTTTTACCCTGAGGTTACCATGTAAAAGGTTCTTTCTTACAGAGTTAATAAAAGGAGAGAAATGATATAAAATTCATCATCAAGGCAACCAACCTGGGCAACTGCCATATCTATTTTTAAATAGTAGCTTCTTCCTTTGAGGCACCTGCCATCCCAGAAGAACCTGCAAGTCTATTAATAACTGTAAGGAGTGTTATAGTTTGTTATTGGTTTAAATATTGGTCCTGTTCTCTTTTATCCTCTAGTTTTCTTTTGTTTTTTTCTGTCTCATGCAATTTTTTTTTATATGTTGGCTGAGTAGTCTTCATTTTTCACACTTGAAGATGCTTCTTGACTCCCTGGTTTATTCCTTTTTGCACCACAGTGGGCAGAATCAGCCAATTTTCTTTTGTGCTATTTTGAATTGTTGGAAAGAGGCTGCCATTTTTATCGTCATTGATAGGAGAAAGATGACATCGTATGCCCCTTGAGTCACACACATTTTCAGCATAAATAGCTGAGCCCTTTTTCAAAGTTGAAACAGCCTTCCTTTAGATATGCTTTTACTCTTGATGGACTGCATGTGGGAGGGGAAGGAGTAAATTCCTCAGGATTCTTCTAGCTCTCTGTGATGGTTAGGTTCATGTGTCAGCTTGACCAGGTGATGGTGTCCAGGTCTCTGGTCAAGCAAGCACTGGCCTAACTGTTGCTTCAAGGACATTTGTGGCTGGTTAATAAACCAGAAGGCTGCTTTATTAAATCATCAGTCAATTGACTGCAGCTGTGACTGATTACATCAACAAAGGGTGTATCTTCCACAATGAGAGAATTCAACCAGCTGGATTTAATACAATCAGTTGAAGACAAGAGAGGGAGGACCTTCACTTCTTCTTTAGCTAGCCAGCAAAGCATTTCCTGAGAAGTTCATCGAACACCTTCATCGGGGTTGCCAGTTCACTGCCTGCCCTACAGAATTTGGATTTGTGCATCCTGCCCTATGGAAATTGGACTTGTGCATCCCCACAGTTGCATGAAACACCTTTATAATACCTTAGATTTATAGATATCTCTTGTTGGTTCTGTTTCCCTAGAGACCCCTAACTAATATACTCTCCATTCTGTTCTATGAGCTGTTCTCACCAAAGTCTTATGTTCATAGAGTAGAAATTTTAGAAATGATGCCATTCCATTTTTATTTTTCTCTCCTTAACGTTGTCTTATCCAGAATTATTGCTTGGTTGCCAATTCCAGAAGACCGTTTGCAAGTATATGAATGGTTATTTATAAAAATGGCAATGAGGTCATTCAAAGCCACACTGCAACTTTAATTTATCACGGACAAAGGTGAAATGTTAATAAACTAGAAAAGTAAAACAAAGTTGATTTGGAGAATAACACATATATGGATGTTAAGACTGTATTCTCTAGAAGTTTGTTTGAGTAATGTTTCACACCTCTTCATGTCATAATTTTAATTTAAATCAGGTGTCTGGGAATTACTCCAAAGCATTTTCTTTGCATTGTTCACTTCTAATCTTTAAAACACATACATACATAAGCCAAACCATAAGTTTGTTTAAATCTATTTTACTCAATAGTTTCTACAATAGAGACAAAAAATTTTTCTCTCTTTAATATGTGTCAAATTATTGCAATAAAAAATATCTAGTGAATTAGGTATATGCTAAGATTTACCTCAGCTTACCAATGTTAACTGAATTTTGAAAGTGTTTCTTAAAAGAAATTCAAAAAATAAGTGTTTTTTAAGTTTAAAAACATTTTTCACCAACAAAAGCTTTTAATATAAACATTTTCTATAACCTGTCTTTTGAGAGTAAACATGATTACCATCTGAAAAAGATTTGGAACACTTACAATATGACACATAAAATTGAGTCGAGTCCATGTTTTGAGGAAAAATAACTAGAATGAACTACGTATATGTAGTGCTTAGGTTGTAAGATTCTTTAATGCACTCAAGAATGATTTGATAAATTATTACCTCAGTATGAGACAGGACACTCTAGTGGTTTGTGTGTTCAAAAACTTGAAAAGTTCAAATTTCTTTTGAGGGATCAGTTAGTCCTCTGGGATGATTTGAAAAATTTAGTTTGGAAAGAAGAATTCATGAGAAATCATCAATTCCAGCTTTTGCGAGAAAAAAATTAAAGCTGTTTTGAAATGTCTAGAAAAGAGCTGGGCAAGTGATGGAATTGAATCTTCATGAATCAAGTCCTATATTTTGATGTATACCTACAACTGGAAGTATTCCAACCCCTTTCCTGATACAGCAGCTCTCCAACATCTCTGGAATCGTCTTCCAAAAACAATCACAAACCTGGTTCACGGGTACTAAACCTTTTGTATGCACTCCACCACCATCATTTTTTTTTTTCAGCCCTCACTAGACCTTATGATGCAGGAACTGTTGTAATTCCACTTCACAGATGAGTAAACCCAAGCTTAGAGGGTTTAAGGAATCCAGCCGGAGTCACTCACATGGTTGGGAATGAGCCAGCGACTTGTCTATATCTGTCTGATTCCCAATCCCTGCTGCTGACCTTCTCCCCACACAAATGCCCTTCAATAATCTGTTCACCCCATGAGCAGCCACAAGTTTTACGTGGCTAAGGGTTACAGCACAGGTGATTTATTTACTGTTCCTCCATATTCTACGAATTTAATAGTTAGCCCAGAAACTTCTCCAAATACCGATGGACTGATGAAGTCATTGCATGGCTGCACTCTGTGGTTTGTTGATCTCTTTAGCTTTCTCATTAGGAAATTAACTCTCAATTTCATTCATTAGTCCTACAACTACATACTGACTCCCTATATTGTACCAAGCCTTGGGCTTGGTCCTGGAGAATGAAATTATAAACTAGAAAGAAATGACCCACTTACATGGAACTCATAGTAAAGCCATGGAGATAAGCACAAACCAATGAGTGCTCAATCATTATTAGATTGTGCTTGTGAAAGGCGTTAGGAAGAAAAGAGCTGGATAGCAATAAAACATTGTTTGAGACGTTCTTGCTGATACAACTCAAGGGTTGGAAGAACTGAACATATTAAGGAAATGGGTTGACAGGATCACAAAGTGGCAGCACTGCCCACAGAAGAACCACACACACCACTACCCCCGCTTCCCCTCCCACTTGCCTGGTTTGGCCCAGGTAAGTAGAAAAGATCTTACATGTAGTAGAAAACTGGAAACAGTATTCATATCCATTACTGACACAATTAAACACTTCAAATGCCATATGCAATCTACCAGATATTTAGACACATTTTTCCATTTCATTCATAATACTGTGTGATAAAAATATAGAAGTGAACGTTGACACAAACCTGTGAGCACAGGAGACAATCAGTGACCAGAAACATTTTTCTTACAGAAAGGGAATAATATCAGGACTATAAAGTTTGGCAGCACTAGAATGGTTTTCCTAAAAACAAGTATGAAGTAGACAGTTTCAGATTTTCACACATTCAAAGCAAAGATCCAAAATAGCTCTTCTGCTTTTTTTATTTGCTTCTGAGGGTGCCATGTGCATGATATGGACCCAAAATATTGCTTAACTCCTTGTCTTATTGTTTTGATTGCTCTTTCTCTGTGAGTTTTGCATTCTTCAAGAACATCAGGCTTCCTCTCTGTAGACAAAACATAACATCAAGAGGTCTTCACACAATTTGGCAGAACCTTTCCAACAAGACTTATACTTTCAGGCAACTCTATTTGCATTGGTGCCACTTATCAGTGAAGCTTTGTGTTTATTTTATCCAGAAAGCTAACATACCGGATAAAGTTATTCTAATTAAACTTAAATTAAAAAAAAAAAAAAGAATTGAAACAAACACTTATGTTAAGCACCAGCTGGAGCAATAGGAATCCAGGCCTTGACACGTCATGGAGGATTTACTCATAAATCTGGGAAATGTTTCAGATCTCAATCAACAGCAGAATGAATAAACTGTAGTCTCCAAATAACAGAAAACCATTCATCAACCAAAAGGAATGAACTAATACCCGCAACAACATGGATGAATCTCAAAAACAGTGTACCAAGTAAAAAACAGTGTGTACCTTATGCACACTGGATGATTCCACTTACACAAATGTCTAGAACCAGCAAATCAAATCTATGGTGGAAAATGAAATCAGAGCAGTGGCTGCCTCTGGAGAGAAGGATGCAATGGCCCCTCAGGTTTCCTGCTGTGCTAAGCAGAGTTGACCAATGGTTCAGCTGCTGCCACTAGGGATCCACCACCAAGATGGCGGCAAGTCCACTCTTCCCAGGTTTCTCCTGGCTAACGACTGAGCACACTGGAGGTACCCCTACTGCAGGCCCATTCCTGCCCAATGTGGTACCTCTCTAATGAAGCTGTGGTTTGAGGGCTCCCCATTGGACTGGCTGAAAATTTCCTAGGACCGCACTGCACCATAAGACTCTTACTATCCAATTCTCCCTCCTTGCTCCTCCCCTTCCCATGTGTCAGACCTTCATGGTGGTCTGCTGGAGCTCCCTACCTACTCTGCTTTCTCCCCTTTTATCTTTTACAGGCATCCTCCTGCTAAAGTTCTCACACATCTCATCCAATTGTGGCATCTGCTTTTCAGAGGACCTGAAGTGACACAAACATTTAATGCAAAATATAAATTCTGCAATAAAAGAAAATTGTCTAGGGGGGATGAGGGGATATTGGAGTTCTTTGTATGGGGTTTGTATTATTTTTGCAATTGTCCCGTATGTTTAAAGTTATTTCAAAATAAAAAGTTATAACAAGATGAAAATTGTAAGCCCATATTGAAATCTAGTTAATTATATGCATGTTAAGGTCTTTTTATGGGAAGTCTGCAATTTACTTTGACAAGCATCAAAAAAAAGGTGCACTGATGTATGGATAGAAGGATATGGATATGGATAAATAGATGTATATATATATGAAGCCAAGGGCAAAATAAAAGCCCACCAATTGCTCACATTCCTCTTGCTGACAGTTTCTTCTTCTGTGATTCAAGAAAGACAAACGTTTGACCAGAGCTGTCATTATGAGACTGGAGTTTGGCGTGTTCTTGCTCTACCTTCAGGGATGCCAGCCAACATGATGGGAGAGCTAGCTTTGAAGCCCCCAGTGGTTTGGTTTTGCAATCAGCAGAGCTGGTTCATCTCAGCACTGTTCAGTTGCTGGGAAGTTACTGGAGCTCAAGGCTCTCACGCAGCTGGTTTTCAGCATGATGCTAAGAAATGTCCTTGAGGTTTCAGTGTCAGGACATCTCCAGTAGAGTAACATGATTCCTACACATTGGTCATTTGCCATAATTAAAGCAATTCATAGTGTATTCTGAGTACAAGATGTTTTAAAGTTAGCAAGCAAAGTTTAGGCTCTAAGGCTAATAAAATTTTTATCCTTCTAAATTTTATATAAAATGTGGAAGAGATTAAAAGTATAAAAGAGCATGGCTTTTGATGCTGTTCAACTATAATTAACCGGCATGTTCTGACTAAACCTGAACATAGATGATCCCACATGCCAATCGTGAAACTTCAAGTGAATGAAATCATGTAAAAATCAGGGGGAAAGGGGCTTTATTTTGTTTTATTTCTTGCATTATTCAGCCAGATTTGAGCATCCATCTTACATGTGTGGGTTTGGCTTATCTTCGTGGGTGGTCTCCAACCATCTTATCTCTTGGTGGTTTGGTGTCTTGGGTCCCAAAGCATGGCTGTGGACACATATGGGGCAAACCAGAGTCCAGTACATCCCTGCCATGTCCCTATCTGCACTCATGGCCACCTGCACAAAACACAAGTTAGGGCACGTCTGTGTTTCTGCAGTGACTGATTTTATGGCACCCTCCTTTTCTGTATTTATTCAGGTTGTTTAATTTTAACTAAGTCATTATATGGAATCAACCCTGAGAATCCTGCTGAGAACCTCAAATAGTGCTCTTCTTGATTTTAGTCCATGTCATTAAACTTTATATGTTTTTAAAATCAGAGGACAATGGGTGCTATTTTAACACAAAGACAATTAACTAATTGGGCTTAGGATAACAATGCATCCCTCTGACATTTGATATTTCTATTTTTTCCCATTGCTTTTCTAGTAGACACTACACATCTTTCCTTTATGCTTGTTTCTTAGTCATATATAGTATTTGCTCTTGTTCATCTAAAGTTCAATTGCATCCCCTTTGTCTGGGTCAATGTGGTTTGTCATTTCTTCTCTGAATTCCTCAATAAGCAAATTGTATTTCTTTATATTTACCTCATATATTTCATATATTTGAATAAATTGTTCTTGTATAATTTTGTAAAGTACTCAGTGTATCACCAGTTTGTAAATTTCTCCAGAAAAAATATTTATGTGAGAATAACATTCATAATACTTATGTTTCAATATATGAGTGTTATATGTGATCTGGATCCATGCTTTTTTCTAAGATTTCCAAAGATTCCACTAGAATATTTGGTTAGATATCTCGTTTTATTGCATCTCCATTTTGTCCTCTGCCTTTTTAACAAGGAATTCTGAGCTAGTGATGCTTTTTGAGGCTTACACCTGACAATCAAAAACATCTTCTGGATACTATGAACAGCTCTGCTTTCTTCATGGTATTGTTTGCTGGCCCACAGTCACACTCTCAGCACATGCCTCTGATCACCCCCTCCTCTGTCTAAAGCCTCACCCTCCAGAAGAGGACAGAACACTGAGAACCCAAGGACCTCATCTCAATTGTCAGTGAGCTCAGCCTGCTCCTGGTTCTTCCCCTCCCCTCCAAGGAGAACCAGACGATTACATCAGTCTCTCCACCTGAGCATCTAATGCAGCGTTCTCCTCAAGAAGCATATCTCAAGTTTCAACCCACGTTTTCCTAAGTGAATTCTGGACTTTGTCTCTAATCTGCCAGCCATTGCTTTTTTTTTTTTTTTTTAAATTCATTTTATTGCGATATATTCACATACCACACAGTCATACAAAACAAATCGTACATTCGATTGTTCACAGTACCATTACATAGTTGTGCATTCGTCACCAAAGCCATTGCTTTTTTAATGGAAAAATGACAGGTGAAATATTGAGTATATTCCTCTCAAGTCTTTTATTGGATCCCTCTCAATTTTATATGGGAAAAATGACTTTGCTATTCAGCTTTTTTATCGAGACCTGGACAAAAGAAGGTGAGCCAGTTTGAATGTATTGTGTCCCCCCAAACACCGTTATCTTTGATATAATCTTGTGTGGACAGACCTATCAGTGTTAATTAGATTGTAATTTTTTGAGTATTTCCATGGAGATGCCCCACCCAACTGTGGGTGATGACTCTGATTGGGTAATTTCCATGGAGGTGTTGGCCCACCCATTCATGGTGGTTCTGAATTAAATTACTGGAGTACTATATAAGATCAGACAAAAGGAACAAGCCAGTACAGCCAAGAGGGACACTTTGAAGAACGCACTGGAACTGAAAGAGGTGCTTCAGCTTACAGAGACATTTTGGAGATGGCCTTTGAAAGCAGACTTTTGCTCCAGAGAAGCTAAGAGAGGACAGATGCCCCAAGAGCAACTAAGAGTGACATTTTGGAGGAACTGAAGCCTAGAGAGGAACATCCTGGGAGAAAGCCATTTTGAAACCAGAACTTGGATCAGGCGCCAGCCACGTGCCTTCCCAGCTAATGGAGGTTTTCCAGACACCATTGACCATCCTCCAGTGAAGGTACCCTTTGTTGATGGACACTTTGTGGCCTTAAGACTGTTAATTGTGCAACCAAATAAACCCCCTTTTATAAAAGCCAATCCATTTCTGGTGTTTAGCATTCTGGCAGCATTAGCAAACTAGAACAAGGGTGAAACAGGCTACTCTGCCCATGGATCTCTCCCCACTGACCCCTCACAGGTTGAGCGCACCAAGCCCGGCCCTCGGGGGAACCAAAAGGGATGCTGTTTAAGCCATTGAGTTTGGGGGTGGTTTCCTGTGCAACAATAGCTAACTGATGCAGAGTTTGTGAATGTATGGAAACAACTTCTCCTTGAACTCAGCAATCCCAGCAGCCTGAGCAGCACAGCAGAGTCAAGAAAGCTTTGCTTCACTCGATCTTAGAGTTTTATTTGTTCTTCTAGAAAATCTTAGACATGTGGGTGGGACATACTGTGTCCCCTCTCGAAAGGGTTGACACTGGCATTACAACACATTAGGGAATACAAGGAGACTCATGTGACCAAATTGAATCCACTGAGATAAAGAGATTGACATGAAAAATTCGGCTCACTGTGCCTAAAAACCATTGTATTGACAACAGGTTAACATCAGTTTGTTAAAAATTGCTTCAATGGTCATTCAATCTCGAGTGAATTTTTTATTTCAAACATGGGTGCTATGTCAATATCACATACTTTATTTGTAAAAGTTATGATTCAAGAGAAAACAAATGAAACAATATTTAATTAAGGGGTCTATACTTCCAGGATAGCAATTGCTGTAAGCAATATATTTTATTTGTATTAAATAGCCAAGAAGTGGACCTAAAAACATGTTCTCAATTTTTCCTTCTTCTGACTCACATTAATTAAGTTTCGGCTGTCTTGATCTTTCTGTTTGCGGACTCAAGTTTATGGCTCCAGCTAAGTTTTCATAAATTGTAATTTTCCCCCTTGGTCATAAGATTTTTTTAATCTTTCATGACTGACACTTTTACTAAAATAAAGCCAAGTATTTTATAAGATTTTATTAAATCTACACAAATTGCATATACTTATTTCTGTATTTCATATTAAATATGTTCCAAGAACTAAGTGTGAAGGATGCCCCTGTGCATCTAACCAGGGTAAAATAATTCAATTCACTTGATCTCTTCATGCTGTCAATTTCAGTAAAGGCAAAATGCAGACACTCTTCTATGAAACTAATTAGAATAAGAGCTCAGAATTATTTCTACCGTACCACCGTAGAATATTAAATTACATTTACATTTTAAGATGGAAGAGTAGCTCTTGATTTCCCAGGGAAAGCACAGCAACTTTACTTTCAAGAATTTGCATTTTGGGAGTATCAAGGCCTGAAATAGGCAGAAGCCCAGCTTGTGGAAATGATCATAGTCATAGGAAAAGCAGGCATTTCCCCAGATCACTGTTTCCATGGAAGGTAATTTCCCTGAGCAGTACTTCTCCAAGAAAAGATGGACTTCAAAGCCCCAACTGTTTTCTTTCCTTGAGGAAATAAGTCATTTCTCAAGAGAGTCTTCTATTTCATATAGTGAGGGATATGTGCCTTCTTTGGTTTCCTTTTTTTTTTTTTTTCAATAAAGAAGTCATTTCCTTGAGACATCTTGGACTTGATCTTGAGAACATCTTGAGAACATCTTGACATCTTGAGGATCAGGGTCATGCAAGTATCTCGATTCCCAATGACCCTGATTGCATCCTCAGACTGCTGTTCTCAGGGGTTACTTGGCAGTGGAATATTCAGGAGGAGTTTTCAGAAACTCCCGGCTTGAATAGAAAAGTCCTTCTTGATGCTTAAAAAAATACATGTCCCAAAGAAGCAATAATTCTCTTTAATAACATTCATGGCTTATCACATAAATCAGAAAGGTAGAAGAAAAGAGATTGTACTTTTTGTCTCACTTCCCACTCTCTGAATACTCACTATTTTTTTAAAAAATTCTGCTTCCTTTATGGAAAATACTTGATTTTATAAATTTGACTCCTTAAAAGCCTCTCTCTACTTAACTTAGACTCTGTAGCCACTTTATTCCTATCTATTTACATTCCCTACTCTTTATATGACAATATATGCCCATCTTCTAAACGATTGATACCTACTTTAGATTTTAAAATAAAAACAAATAAAAAGAAAACACCTACATAAGGAAAATCTGGCAAAGGTAAAACAAACAAACAGAACAGAAGATGACACCTGGTCATCAGCAGCTGCCAGAGTGGCCAATTAATTGTCTGTTAATTTTCTGAGATTTGGTGAAAAGGGATTCCCCAGCCACACAACCACAGACAATTGTGACTGGGTCCTCAGATGTCACACAATTCTCTAGGTCTGTGCTCATAACGGAACCCTAGGCTGATACTGAACAATGTTTTAAACAATGAAAGTGCTGCCTCGGTTTGCTTCTTAAAACATCCTTCAAAATCAGGCACTGGCAATGAAACAAAAGTGCATTTCAGAAAATGCAGCTCTCTGATGGGACCAAAATGAGGTGGTTCATATCTATAGTTCCCCCTCATCTGGCTTAATAGAAAAGGAGATTTAGAGGGTCCAGAGAAATGGATGGATTTTACTTCCTCTAGGCCATCTGTTTTAGTTTCCTGGTCTGTTCAAGAAAATACCAATGCACAATGGTTTGGCTTAAACAATGGAAATTTATTTTCTTATGATTCTGAGACTACAAGAAAGGCCAAATCAAGGCATCATCAAGATGATGCTTTCTCCCTGAAGACTGTGGATTCTGGCACTGGCTGCATAGATCCTTGGTCCTTAGTTTGGTGAATAGCACATGGCGGTGTCTCTTGGTCTCTCCCTTTTCTTCCAGGTTCCACTGATGTTCAGCTGCTAGCTGCTCCCTCTTTGGCTTTCTCTCTGTCTGTCTGAATTTCATTCCATTTACAATGGACTCCAGGAATAGGATTAAGACCCGTCCTGATTGGACTGGGCCACACACACCTTAACTGGAGTAACTTCATCAAAATGTCCCCCTTACTATGGGTTCACACCCACAAGAACTTTTTAAGTTTAAGAACATGTATTGCTGGGGCACAAAGAGCTTCAAAGCACCACACTCACCTTTCACAATTATTTTTTCACTCAAGCATAAGTTTGTTCAAAGAACAACAACAACAGTGAATTCACTGCTAAATGCCCTGAAATTGAATTGGAGTGTTGATGCTCTATCTTGCAAATGGGAGAAATGGAGAAAAGCACAGATCTCTTACAGGGTGCTTGTGAAGATTAAATTAAAAACGAAGAAATGTACTTCAAGTGCTCATGGCCCAGCTGGGCTGAAAGGAAGGGTTAATCAGTACCAGCTGGTTGTGAATTTTCACACTACCATATATAATACATCAACAAAAGTCTGATTGTGAAATGTTCTAGAAGAAAAAAATTCATGGTATTCTCAGAGGTTTGAATATTTTGAAGACTCTCCAGCTCATTCATTCTTTAATCAAACAATTAGTTATTAGGTACCTGCTCTGTGCTGAGTATAGCATTTAGTGTTGGGGACTTATATAATATAACATTTTTAAAAGATAACAAAAAAGACATAATTGGGTTAAAAAAAATGTGAATACCACCAAGGATGACAAAAGATACAGAAATGCAAAGCAATGGATGGAAGTACAGCCAGAGGCCCACTGGACTCTAATTTCAAAGTGGGTAGGGGATGGAGAGGGGAAAGGACAATCAGGAAATGGTCTGAGGGCTAAGGAGAAAACAAGAACCCTATAGTGAAAGTCTGACCACAGCCAGGCTGCAGGTGCCGAGCTGTGGGCAAGGCCCTTCTCAGAGTCCCGGAGTCGATGGAAGCTGTCAGTGTCCAGAGCTTGTTCTGCCTTTCCAGCAGCCGGTGGTGGGTCCTTCAGTTATTGAGCATCCAGTTGCAAAGGACACACAGGGAACCCTGGAGGCTGCCCAGTGCCCCCTCACCAGGGGCGCATTTATCTGCTCCCAAGGATGCAATAGTGATGGGTGCCTGTGTGATCAGAGAGCAGAGACTGCATTGGCCCATCCTGTGGGGTGACGGGACACCATTAGAAAGGCCCTTCTCCTTCATAAAAATGGAGCTGGACAGATCACGTTGGAATTTGGACTACATACTACCATGCAATAAAATTATGTCTTTTTGAGAACCTAGGAGGAATTTGGAATTGCCGATATGAATGGAACATGTATCATGATTGTGGTTATGATTTCAGGTGTGTATACGTATGTCAAAACTTATCAAGTGTTACACTTTAAATGTATGCCATCTATTAACATCAATTAAATTTCTATAAAGCTGTCAGAAACTAATCTCTGCTATACTGTACAACTCTCAATTGTTGTAACTGCCTCCAAAGGTCCCTTTCTCATAAAGTATTCCCAAAAGCAGAGTACAGGGAACCCTGCAAAGACTACCAAGCACCTGAGATCACCTCTAGAACTTAAGTTCATTGACAGGCTGTAACAATTCTATCTAGTTTATGGTTTTGTTCATATAATTTGAATAATTATAACATTTTGTGACTTGATTAACACTTCACATGCTTCAAGCTATGGACATACTAGATTCATTTCTAAACATTGGGTACTTCTTTTCTTCCCAACAGTCAATGAGGAAGATTTGAAAACATATTATACTAAATCAATAAACATAATTGAAATGCTTTGATTGTGTTTAAACTTAATTTGCATTTTAAATTATATAGTATTTAAAATTATTTGGTATTTCAAAATCAATACTAAATTATAGGAGGAGAAATAACACATTCTCCAGATTCTGAGCATCCCTCAATTTCTTCATCTTTAAAGTTGCCCTGCAGGTGCCAGAGCTCGTGTTGATTTTTGCTGGTTGACCTGATTGTTGAGCAAGTCAATTATTAATTTACCAAATAATCATCAAGCACCAATTGTGTGCAAGAGGCTACGGATACAGGGGTGAAAAAAAAAACGTACATTCCCTGATCCCCTGGGGCTTATAATGCAGATATTAAAATGTAATTTACACAAACAGATATATACTCGCAATTTATGATAAACACTATCAAAGAAAAATACTTTAAAACTCAAGGAACTGCTCTCTGAAGTCTTATCAGACATTACTCCTGCAAAGAGCCAGAGAAAAGCGTTCACTGGCAAAAGCTTGGGTCAGACGAATCTTGTGGGATTCCAGCAAGTGGGAGCACAAATCTTGATTGAGAAGAATGGTGATTTTTGCAGAAGCACCATTGATTAATTGTCTGAAATCCTGCCACATTTTCTGTCAATATAAGATATATAATGCATGTGTATTTTACAAAACAAGTGTTTGTAACTGTATTAATCAAGTTGCTGTCTGCCATCTATACTAGCAGTATTTCAAAGATCATTATTTCAAGACATGATTTTAATTAACTGAAAACTTTTAAGCAAGACAATAAAGCGCTTCATAACCAGGTAGTTATGTCTAAGTGTCACTGAATTTCTAAAACTGCACTGTTTGGGATTTTGAATCTACATTACTCCTTCATATTAATCTCCAAATGATTCTCTGGTTTAGGAACCCATCGAAGGCTTCTCATACCTTTCTCTGTTTGCAGCTGCCTGGCTCCTGATTAAAATATCCTTCTTCACTCACTTGATTTTCGAGTTGATGTCATATCACTTTTCCATAGTAGCTGCTCTATCTCCTTATTTCTTTCAAAAAGGAAAAAAAAAAAAAGGAAATAAACCTGAAAACTGATGATGGCTGAAATATAAAAGGATCAAAGGGCTGGTTGGTTTTGAATTGTTCGGTGAAGGTCTGATAAGCTCCCTTCAATTTGATGGACCAGAAATGTCTGAGCCTGTCAAATTTCATAAATAGGTAGAAAACTCTCAGGGGGTGTGGTAGTCTGAAGCTGTATGTATCCTAGAAAAGCATATTCTTAAAGCCAATCCATTCCTGTGGAGTGGACCCCTTGTAAGTAGGATCTTTGGATGAGTAGGATCTTAACTTCAGTTGAGAGATGACCCACCTCATTCAGGGTGAGACTTAATTTTCTTACTGGAGTCCTTTATAAGAGGATAAAAGACAGAGAGAAGACACAGAAAAAAGCCACAGAGAAGCTGAAAGAGAAAAGCCAGAGAAGCTAAAAGGGAGAAACACAGAAAAGCTCAGAAAGAAAGGCAGAGACAGGGAAGCTAGAAGCTGAAGGCAATGCAACCCAGGAAGAAAGCACCAGCAGATGCCATCATGTGCCTTCTCATGTGACAGAGGAGCTGAGGATGCCAGCAACCTTTCTTCAGGAAGAGGGTATCATCCTGATGATGCCTTGATTTGGACATTTTCCCAGCTTAGGAACTGTAAGCTTGTAAATTAATAAATGCCCATTTAAAAGCCAACCCATTTCTGGTGTATTGCATTTCATCAGCTTTTGCAAGCTAAAATTGGAGACAGTTTGCTGGGGAGGCTTTGACTCCTTTGTGGTGAGCTTGACATCAAATACTTTATTATCTTACAGTTTCCAAGTGTCAGGTGTCCAAGCTAGCTTAGCTGGGTCCTCTGCAAGGCTGCAGTGAAGGCATCAGCCACAGATGTGATCCATCAGGATGCTGGACTGGGGAAGGACCCAATCCCAAACACACACATATTGTTGGCACAATTCAGTTCCCTGTAGTTGCAGGACCGAGGGCCTGCTTTTCTTGCTGGCTGTCAGCAGGAGATCCTTGCAGGCTATTGGTTGGAGCCCATCTTTGATTCTTAGAGATCACCACCTTTTCCTTGCCATGAGGTCTTCTCAACATGTTCATGGCCACCGGCTACCTCAAAGCCAGAGTGTGTGAATCTTTTAGCGTGATGGGTACAGTCATATTGTAACGGAATCACATACACACAATCATGCACCTCCCATCTACTTCACCGTATTCTGTAGTTTAGAAGGAAGTCATGGGTCCTGCCCTCACTTAGGAGGGGAAAGAATTACACAAGGGCATAAAAACGAGGAGGTGGGGATCATGGAAGTCATATTCAGAGTCCATCTGCCACAACTTATAGTGAGATTTTTCTAAGGGCAAGCACAATAATCCTTAAGACATACCAACCATCCAGAGCTACACTGTCTAATAACTAGAGCTTTTGTCCAATGCAATAGCCACTAGCTGCACATCATTATTTCAACTGAAATCTCAGTGCATTGAAACCCAATTAAGTTAAAAGTTGATTTATTTGGTCACACAGACCACATTTCAAGTGCTTGGTGGCCACATGAGGTTAGCAGTTACTCTGTTGGACATTGCAGATTCCTTTATCACAGAAAGTTCTCTACTGTGACTTTCAGGCTAGTCACCTTGTTATGGTTCTTGACAGATGAAATTGGCTTTTGCAAGTTACAAACATTCTTCTTATTTTCTATTGATGATAGGTAATCCAGTTGTTTTCTAGGGTATGATATACAATAAAATGTTCTATCAAATTTAAATATGCAAACTACAATATACAAAATTATTAAAACATATTTAAAATATTTTTAAGCAAACAAAACACTAGCAGCTGTGTATTGTTGGCATGTGTAGATAGAAGTGACTTTACCACCCATGATATAATTCTGAACAAATGAAGTTTAATTTTCTTGATTTTCCGTCAATAGTTTAACATATATAATCATATTTTCAAATTATTCCCTTTTTTCCTTTCTTCCATCTTTCCTTCTTTCTTTCCTCCCTCCCTCCCTGCCTCCCTTCCTTCTTTCCCTACAAAAGTATTTATTTAAGCCTTATGTGTGCCAGACTATCTTGCAGATGCTTGGAACACATCCATGCACAAAAAGTTCTTCAAGTGATAATGACTTTTCCTGAAAAATCAAAATTTTTGATTCCAGATGACCAGTGTTGACCAAAGGTGACAAAATAAGATTCCTTTGGTTTGTGGACCTTTTCAGCCTTCTAGACATACATGTCTCAGCTCTTGGGACAATGTCCTCCAGGGTATTTCTGAAGAGCTGCTTGGCCATGCCCAAATGGGAAAATTCATACAAGGCAATTCAACATCATGTTAAATGTTGTCCTGATTTTAAATGAGGAAAACAAACACCAAACAAAAGAGAAAACCCCCCAAAAGCTAGCAAGGGAGTAAACAAACAAAAACAAAGTAATGTTGAAGTTCTCAATGTCTGAACATGTGACTTCAACGAATTTCAAAGTTTTCAAACTTATTTATAATGTTGTTATCTGCATTTTCAAGTTACTACCAAGAATATTCCAAAGTATATTGGTAGTTCAATTATTTTTAAGTGTTCCTTGATACTATGGGATTTTTTTTTTCAAACATAGATACTTTAAGATATGAGCAAAAGGCCAATTCAGAATATAGATGCAGGCATATGTAACTGATAGATCACAAATGTCTTGACCATGAAGAATTCTATAGCTGCTTATTGCTTTTATTGATTAAGTGATGAGATGATAAATCCATTTACTAAAGTCAAAATAATTTTACTTATGGAATCATTAACCAGATAAAGGATTATAAGACAAGAAAAGGGACTAAATGTTAAAAAATGTTCATTTTTGTAACATCATAAAATAGTAAATATATTGAATGAATATAGAGGTTAGTTTTTATGACTTCCTAATCTTTCTGGCTTTAATTATCACATTATTTTGTGAGAAAGAAAGCTCCTTGAGGACAGTCATTTTATCTTTCTCTCTCCCTATCCCACATAATAAAAGCCATAAAATCCTCATTTCCATCGAAGCTTCCATACCCAAAACTCAGGTGTTACTTTTTTAATCCATTATGTCCTATTAGAAATATCTGCAATCCAATTAAATATCATGGCCTACAATTAGATATGTATGCCAACCAATTACATACTCTCCAAATAGATATGTGTGCCCTCCATTAGATATCTTTGCCCCACCTATTAAACTATGCATGCCCTCCAATTAGGTATATGTACCCTCTAGTTATATATGCCTGCACTCCTATTAGACTTGTGTGCCCCCAGAGATAATAGATCTAACTTCCAATTAGATGTCTTTTCTCCTATTAGATGTGCATGACTCATGAAGTGAAATTTTAAAACAAAATCTAATAGGAATGCAGCACGGAGAGAGACATAAACAACCCCATCAAATGGGCACAGAATTTAAAAAAGTCTTAAGATTGCTATTGTAGTTTTATTTGAGTCCTTGATCCATCTGCTCAAGAGATTGACAAAGGAAACATTTTTTTTCAATACAACAGGGCTCAGATTTTCCAGGTACTGGAGTTATATGGTATAAAAAAGGTAAATAGTTTGCTGCTGTCTACTTTATATAAGCTTAGATGCCAGAAGGCAAAAATATAATGGAAGGAGGGTGAAAAACAAACAGCATGAACTAATGCCTGTGTAATATTTAGCACAAATATCTACCAGTTTCTGATATATAGTGATTTATACCTGTAAATCTTTAATACGGATAAGGCTGCATCATGTGGGGCCTAGGAACTTTTGCTTTTGGGGCTCTGTTCTAGTTTGCTAATGCTCCCGGAATGCAAAACACCAGAAATGAATTGGCTTTTATAAAGGGGGGGTTTATTTGGGTACACAGTTACAGTCTTAAGGCCATAAAGTGTCCAAGGTAACACATTAGCAATCAGGTACCTTCACTGGAGGATGGCCAATGGTGTCCGGAAAACCTCTGTTAGCTGGGAAGGCACATGGCTGGCATCTGCTCCAAGTTCTGGTTTCAAAATGGCTTTCTCCCAGGATGTTCCTCTCTAGGCTTCAGCTTCTCAAAAATGTCACTCTCAGCTGCTTTTGGGGCATTTGTCCTCTCTTAGCTTCCCTGGAGAAAAAGTCTGCTTTCAAAGGCCATCTCCAAAATGTAAGCTGAAGCTCCTCTCTCAGTTCCAGTGCATTCTTCAAAGTGTCCCTCTTGGCTGTAGCTCCTCTTCAAAATGTCACTCTCAGCTGCACTGAGTTCCTTCTGTTTGTCAGCTCATTTATATGGCTCCAGTGATTTAATTTAGACCTACTCTGAATGGAAAATATCCAATCAGAGTCACCACCCATAGTTGGGTGGGTCGCATCTCCAAGGAAACACTCAAAGAATTACAGTCTAATCAACACTGATACGTCTGCCCACACAAGATTACATCAAAGATAATGGTGTTTCGGGGGACATAATACATTCAAACTGGCACAGGCTCTTTTCTCCACAAAAAACACTAAAATACTAAAAATTACATTTAAGATTGTTGGTACAGAGACTAATAAAATCTTCTGATCTTAGAAGACATTAAAAGTCCTTTTTATTGGGGGATGGGCCCCTAAAAGACAGGAGGGCCCAGGCACTGTGCCCACCCCGAGTGCTCCACCCGGTCCTTTCTGATGCAGGAGCCCCTCCTGCCCCTCATCTCCAAACTTGTGTCCCATTTTCTCAGATCCTTAAAAGAAAATTAACTTGCTAGTTACTAAACTGAATTAAAGGAATTAATGACTTAGTAGTTAGTAATAGCTTAAAGTACTTCTCTCCTAGAGTATCTGCATTGTAACAACTATCATTCATTGCACTCTAAAAGGTGAGTTTGGTGGGGATTTTAGAGAGTATCGCAACTCTAATAGAAGATGTTGTTCTGAAATAATACGAAATATGCAAGCACAGAGCAACTCCACCACAGGGACTCAACCAAAACACATTTTCAAGATTCCCCTTATATAAATTCAACGTTTTTCCATACTTTTCATGAAGTTTGTGATGGGCAGCACAAAGCAAAATTAAAAAGTTATTTTATCAATGTAAAGGATAAGAATTATAATGCAGTCTTTTAAAAAATCCACAATGAATATTAATCTCTCAAATACTCAATTCCCTTGATATACCTCATAATTGTCTGTAAAGCAAAGGGTAAGGTGGAAATTGCTTGAGAGATAATTTAAAAAGAAAATACTAGCAAAGAGGGTCTTTGTTATCAGGGAAAAGGCTAATGTGTAATGTCACTTTTTTGACAATTTGAATTTGAAGAATCAGATATTTTTAATAAGTTTCTTATTCTAGAACATTTAAAACATCTAGAAAAAGTATATTATCAGAGAAACCTGGCGACAGCCCATCAATTGAACTTTTAGCTTTAGAAATCATCCTGATATCATGTGTTGTTAGCTTGTGTTCCGGGGAAGTTAGGAACACACCCTAACGTAGGCCATCTCCCAGCCCTTGCCTCCTTTTCTATCGTGTACAGATGTTTCAGTGTGTTTCCCTTCACAGACCAGGGATGTTAGTTTTGTCTAATGTAAAGGGTGGACCATATCTTAAACCAGGAACGTTGGAGCAAGCAGTCCTAGCTGCTTATCAGGGCAGGAGCTCTCAGTGGCAGGGCCCCCTCCTCCTGGGGTGTATAAATACCTAACACTTGAACAGCTCAAGGTCTCTCCTCTCTGACAGGAAGTGGAGTATGCAGAGCTGCCAGCCCTGACCTGAGCAGCTGGCCTCCCTGGGAGACCAGTCATGATGGAACCTCTTCCCCTGCTCTTCTGGACCCTTTGTGCTGTGTAGGTAGTAAAGTTGTCATTGGCATAAAGTTTCTTTCACGCCTGAGTCTGTGTTCCCATGATGTACCATGTAGCAACTTGCTCCATGTTATGTTTGGCAAAAATCAGAATATATGTAAGAACATGCATGGCCCTGAATAAGCAGTCATAAACTTAAACCAGGTCTAAATGTCACTAGAGTTGGCTATAGGTTTAATGTTAAGTGATTCAATGACAACAAATTTGACCTGATTTGAATTAACCATTTGCTGATAGGACAATATATCAATTGTAAATAAATCAATTTTTAATGGTGTATCAAGCTAGTAAATATTATTCAGTTGGGGCATTTTATCAAAACAAAGTTACTTACCGTGCCAGTTTGGATGTATTATGGCCCCCAAAAAGCCATTATCTTTGAGGCAATCTTGTGGAGGCAGACATATTAGTGTTGATTAGATTGGAATCCTTTGATTGATTGTTTCCACGGAAATGTGACCCACCCAACTGTAGGTAGTAACTCTGATTAGATAATTTCCATGGAGGTGTGGCCCCACCCATTCAGCATGGGCCTTGATTAGTTTACTAGAGCCCTATATAAAAGCACAAACAGAAGGAAATCAGAGGAACTAAGAGTGACATTTTAGAGAAGCTGCAGCTGAGAGACACATTTTGAAGAGGGCCTTTGGAAGATGTCACTGACATTTTGAAATGCAACCTGGGAGCAAGCAGATGCCAGCGAGATGCCTTCTGATCTAAAGGAGGTTTTCAGACACCACTGTCCATCCCTCAGTGAAGGTACCTTGTTGATGCCTTACCTTGAACACTTTATGGCCTTAAGACTGTAACTTTGTAGTCAAATAAACCCCCTTCATAAAAGCCAATCCATTTGTGGTATTTTGCATAATGGCAGCATTAGCAAACCGGAACATTTGTATTGATAAACTTGTACTGGAATGATCAAGGTTTAATAGGATGCTGGCTTCAATGTCCGATTTTACTATATGTATATATATCCTTCTATAAAATAATATATATGCTGCTAACATCCATTTATTCAAAATAATTGCCCTAAATCTTTGAAAATTTAGTAGTCAATAAGCACTTTCTCAATATTGATGACTGGATAAATTTCCAGTTAGATTTATATGTGCCTATCTCCCTTTATTTGATACCAAAACTAAATAAGGATGGTACAAGAAAATAAAATTAAAGACTTTTCACATTTATAGACATATATATGTAAATTTTCAATAAAACATTGGCAAATCTGATTCAGCAGTGTATGAAAAGAAGAATAAATTGCCATTACGTAGGTTTTAGCCCAAGAATGTCGGGATTTTTCCAAATTAGAAAACCTAACAACATTAACAGATTAAACAAAACATGACATGCAAATTGATATAGATAAAAACATTTGGTACAATATGTACTAATTCATACAGAAAACAACAATCAACAGCAGCAACAATGAAAGCCACCTACCAAGTGCTAAATGGAATTTATGCTGATAAATAGAATCTACCAAAATGCACTATAAACTTCAAACTTGGAATAAGACAAAACTGCCTGGCACCACTCCTCCTCAACATTGCACAAAAAGTTTTAGCAGCGAGACATAAAAAAGAAATGTGATAAAAGTTTTAAGAGTCACAATTGTCAAAATTACAGGCCATATGATTTTCCTATATGTAAAATCCAAAAGAATCATGATATTAGGACTAATACGAGTTTTCCCAGTTTGTTAGCTACAAGAGCAATGCACACATATCAACAGTATTATTGTAATTAGTGATAACAATTAGAAACTGTATGAGAAAAAAGATCTTAACAAAATAGAAATCACATATTTATGGCTAGATTTTAATAAAACAAAAATACAAAGAATCTGAACAAAACCTGAATAAATGGAGTGATATAACATGTTATGAATTGGAAACTCAAAGTTATAAGGACTTAAAATAACTCCAATTAACCTTTAGATCTAATATAATTCCAGTCAAAATACCAAGATAATATTTAGTTAACAAAGTGATTAGGAAAACTTAAGAAAATTCTGAGATAGAAGAATAAGAGAAGAAGTGTGACTATCAAATATATAAACATATCCACACACACAACTATATTCATTTATTTTATTACTTTATTTTACTAAAATTTATTTTATTATTTAAATGTTTTTATTTTTAATATTATTTTTTATTTTTAAATATTTTATTTTAAAATAAATTTATTTATTTTATCATTCATTTATTAAAGTGCTCTGAGAATTAAGAGACTGTAACCTTGCAACAAAAATAGAAAAATATACCCATGGAAAAAATATATAGCCTACAATCAGATGCATTTCTGTATAAGAATTAGTACATGAAACAAGTTGCATAGAAAATTAGATGAAAAAAGATGAATGGACTATACAAAATATATTGCCAGAAAACTGGTTTTCCATATGACAAGAAAGTAAAATTGGACTGCAACTTCACATCATCCTTGATTAATAAATTTCAGGCAGACAACATAAATAAATGTTAAAAAGAAAGCTTTAAAACTATTAAGGAAAAGGGAGAATTACAATAACCTCTTGACTTTGGGGTTAAAAAAGGATTTTTTAAATGAGTCACAAAAAGTCACAAATCATAACGAGAAAGATGAACTTGTTTCAGAAAAGAGTTTGTGCAACATAAACTAAGAATAAAATTTTAGTAATTGACTATAAAGTTGCATAGACATATGTACACAGACACACAAATGAGCGCAAGTGAAACTGGTGAAATCAGAATAAGATTTGTAGATTGCACCAATGTCAAACTGCGGCTGTGATACTGCACTACGGTTACGTAAGATGTTACCACTGGGAGAAACTGGGTGATGGTTTCATGGGCTCTCCTTGTATTTATTTGGTAACTTCCTGTGAAGCTATAATTATTATAAAATAAACAGTGATATAAAAAGCAATTGAAGAAAAAACATTTGCAACATAAAGGGAAAAATTTGATGTCAAATAAAGACCTCATAAAGTTCAAAGAAGAGAAAAAGAAAAAGAAAATGGAGCGAGGGAGGGAAGGAAGGAAGGAAGGAAGGGAGCAAGGAAGGAGGAGAAAAGAAAGAAAAGGGAAAGGGAAGGAGAGAAGAGGGGAGGGAAATGAAAAGAAGGAGAGGGAAGAGAAAAAATGGGTGAATGCAGTATTTTTCAGTTATGAAACAGGCAGCTTGGATTACCAATAAATCCATCTAACGATGCTCAGATTTATTAGTAATCAGAGAAATATACATTATCATAATAATGAGATTTCAGTTTTCTCCATCTGGACTGGCAAAAGCGAAAATGTTGGGCAAAATCAAGCATTGCTGTAATGGGGACAGCCACGCTCTTCTCCCAGATGCTGGCGAGAGGACGAGCAGAGTCAGACACTAGGGTCTTATGTGATATTGGCGCTTGCAAGTGAATGCGCCCTGCACACCGTCTGCCCGGGAGGTCGCTCGGTCTCCCAGGATCCCACCCAAACGGGCGCGAGGGTCCTAGGTGGCCCCTCCCATCATGCTTGTGCTCTCCTCCCTACAACATAATACTATTCTAGGTTTCCTGGTCTTTTCCGGGCACTGTACAATGACCCCAGTGGACACCCTACCATTGTCTGAAGAAAAGCAAAACCTTGATTATATGTTATATATCAGTTTAAAGACAGTTTACAAAGAGCAGAAAAAAGCCGATGTATTTGTGCCAGGGTATAGACGCGCTGAAGCCATCTCTGGCCTTCAGTTTAAAAACTTCACCTAGAATTTAGCGAGTTCTTTGCCATTCATTGAGATATGGTTATATAATTGGAATTGGGTGTAAATAATGGCACACTTATTCATGGTCACACTTACCCAGACTCTCACACTTGCCAACAGGACTTCTGGTGGAGTTTTCAGAACATCTTAAAAATTGTGAATGAAGTAACTTGGCAAATGAATGCTGAAGGTAGAATATTTTGAGATCATAAAAGTTGGCATTTTCTAATGGTTGCCCTTCAAATGCTTCCTCCTTTGCAAAGTACCTTACCCTTTTTGTGGTTTAAACCTGTATTAGATGCAAATAAAGTACAAGTGCACTATTGATTTGTGAAAAATTAACCATGAAATTGTGTTTATACAATACTATTCCACTTAGAGTATAGTTTGCCTCTTCACTTGGTTCTTCTTCAAGTTTTCTTATAATATCCAATTTTACACTAATTTTTAGGACTAAGAAAATGCTTTAGAGAATAATTTCATTATTTGTCTTTAAATGTTTATGACATATTTAATAATAATTCTTAATATTTGTAAAATAATATCCAATTTGGAGGTGCTAATTGCTTTTTTGGCTAGGATTCACACATAATGTAAGATATATAAAATTTTTATAATTTATTATTATTTAATAAGATCATAACATATTTTGCAAATAAATTTTAAATCAGAAGCAAAAGGTAAGCAGCTTGAAGTCATTTTTAAAAAGCAGCATAATCCCAATAAATGTATTATTAAAGTTACTTAGAAAATAAAGTATTTGTTAATCTAGCTCTTTCTCATCATGTTTTATTACTTCAAAACAGCTCCTGTTCACATCCCAAAGTAATTTGGGCAGAGAATAAAAATATATATGCAGGGCCCCCCTGAGGATCTGGGTGAAAATGCTGAGGTGTTGGACTTCCTCACCTGGATTGTTGCTAATGTTCTCACAAACACTGAGGACTAATGGTTAAGTATCCCGAGCCCTGTCTTGGGGCTTGCCCTTATGAAGCTGGTTACTGCAAAGGAGAGGCTAAACCTGCTTATAACGGTGCCTAAGGGTCTCCTGCTGAGTACCTCTTTGTTGCTCAGATGTGGCCCTCTCTCTCTCTCTAACTGAGCCACTTTGGCAGGTGAACTCACTGCCCTCCTCTCTACGTGAGACCTGACTCCCAGGGGTGTAAATCTCCCTGGCAACACAGGATATGACTCCCAGGGATGAATCTGGCCCTGGCATCGTAGGATTGAGAACATCTTCTTGACCAAAAGGGGGATGTGAAATGTAACAAAATCAAGTTTCACTGGCTGAGAGATTTCAAATGGAGTCAAGAGGTCACTCTGGTGGACATTCTTATGCACTATATAGATAACCTTTTTTAGGATTTAATGTATAGGAATAGCTAGAAGTAAATACCTGAAATTGTCAAACTCCAACCCAGTATCCTTGACTCTTGAAGACAGTTGTATAACAATTACAAGGGGTGACAGTGTGATTGTGAAAACCTTGTGGATTGCACTCCCTTTGTCCAGTGTATGTATGGATGGGTAGAAAAATGCGGACAAAAGCTGCATGAAAGATAGGGTGGGATGGGGGGGATGATTTGGGTGTTCTTTTTTACTTTTATTTTTTATTCTTATTCTGATACTTTCTGATGTAAGGAAAATGTTCAAAAATAGATTGGGGTGATGAATGCATAACTATATGATGGTACTGTGCACAGTTGATTGTACACCATGGATGACTGTATGGTATGGGGGTATATCTCAATAAAACTGAATTTAATTTAAAAAATAAAATTTAAATTAAAAAAAACAGCTCCTGTTATATGCATGCTCTACTCCATGTGGATGGCAGGAACTTTGAGGTGAAAAACTGATTTCAAATCACTCAAGCACAAGCCATCTCTCTCTCCCCATGCACTAAAATGTCACCAAAGAAGAGAGAAATGAATGCAGCTTTGTTAGGGAGCTTGTTTATAAATTGGGAATACCCTATGGCTCAGAGCACAAATATGTATCCTCATCAGATGCCTGCACCTATGTCTGTTTCAAATTGATGATCAATACCAACTGAGATTTACATTTTCTTGGTCTTTCCTAACCATGAAGAAATATTATTAATTTTCAAGATGATTGTTTAGAAGACTGCTTACTCACAGATGCCAATACAATGGCAACTATTTGATACTATATAAATTAACAAGAAGGAAAAAAAGATAATTGATGAATTTCAAGACAAAAGATGGAATTGCAGAATCAAATGTCAAAATTATAGAGAAGAGGAGGCAACAATTAAAGTTAAAAAAAATAAAAGCCTGATACTCTTTTCATATTGAAAGTGTAGCGATATTCTGCACTCCACAAGCAGGCCTCTCTTTTCTATGACTCGTCAAACTCCTTCTCTCTCAGTCTGTGATTTTCCTACATATATTAAAGATATGGGTAAAAGAAATACTTTTTAATTCTACTGTAAGAGAAAAAATAATTTAAGTGTGGTGACAAAAGGCGACTACTACTTGGTCTCCATGGTGGAAAGACTGGGGCTTGGTAGGGACAGTGACAAATTGGATAGTCTGTTTTCCATGTTGAGGATGAAGCAGCTACTCAGCAATAGCAAATTGTTTTCACTGAAGAATGTTCATTTATTTATCAAACAAGCATTTACTGAATGGATACTATAAGCCAGTCACTTTCAAGATAGGAAAACACCAAATAAAGCAAAGCTCTTGCCCTCTTGGAGATACACTTCCAAGGGAGGGAGACAGGCAATGAGAAAGTACAGAAGGAAATACACAATCTGTCCATTGTTCTCTGCTGTATATGCACAGGGTGAGACACACAGGGAGAAGTGAGGACTGGGGAGCAGAGTGGCTAAAATTTTTCATAAAATAATTAAGGAATTCCTTAATGATAACATAACTTTTAGGCAGGGACATAGACTAAGAGGAGGACATCGGACTCAGTGTTTCCAGATCAATACTTATTCAAGAAAGGCCAGAAGTCTCAATTTTAGGTCAAGTTTCCAAGTATTTTAAGGAGCAACCAGTAAGAAAAATTAGTTGGGCCAAACCAAACATGGCCCCAGGCAGAATTTGGCACTTGCACCATCATTTTCAACCTCCACCATAGTAGAAACCCATCAAATAGTTAACCAGTAATACAGTTAACCAGCAAACTCAAGGTCCCTTAGGCTGCAGGGCTCTTTGATTGTGTGTCTTTACTAAGTCACCATCCCTTCTGGATTCTGGTTTCCTCATCACAAAAATAAGAGGAATGAACTAAAAAATCACACAATTCTATGATGGCATATCTATGAAGTATGATGAAAGAGGAAGTAGAAAAGCTTACTTTTTTTAATTTTTTTAATTGAGATTGCTCACATACCATACAATTATCCAAAGATCCAAAGTGTACAATCAATTGCCCATGGTACCATCACACAGCTGTGCATCAATCACCACAGTTACTTTTTTTTTCAATTTTTAGAACATTTTCATTTACTCCAGAAAAGAAATAAAGACACACAAGAAAAGGAAATTCAAATCCTTCCATACCCCTAACCACCCCCCCTCCATTATTGATTCGTAGTATTGGTATAGTACATTTGTTACTGTTGATGAAAGAATGTTAAAATACTACTAACTGTAGTATATAGTTTGCAATAGGTATATATATTTTTTTCTTATATGCCCCTTGTTCTAGTTTGCTAATGCTGCCAGAATGCAAAACACCAGAAATGGACTGGCTTTTACAAAGGGGTTTATTTGGTTACACAGTTACAGTCTTAAGGCCACAAAGTGTCCAAGGTAACAAATCAACAATCAGGTACCTTCACTGGAGGATGACCAATGGCATCCAGAAAACCTCTGTTAGCTGTGAAGGCACGTGGCTGGCGTCTGCTCCAGAGTTCTGGTTTCAAAATGGCTTTCTCCCAGGTCATTCCTCCCTAGGCTTCAGCTCCTCAAAAATGTCATTCTCAGTTGCTCTTGGGGTGTTTGTTCTCTCTTAGCTTCTCAGGAGCAAAAGAATGCTTTCAAAGGCCATCTCCAAAATGTCTCTGTAAGTGGAAGCTCCTCTCTCAGCTCCTGTGCATTCTTCAAAGTGTCCCTCTTGGCTGTAGCAAGCTCACTCCTTCTGTCTGAGCTCATATAATGCTCTAGTAAACTAATCAAGGCCCATGGTGAATGGACAGGGCCACACCTCCGTGGAAACTATCCAGAGTCATCACCCATATTTGGGTGGGTCCCATCTCCATGGAAACACTCAATCTAATCAACACTGATACATCTGCCCACATAAGATTACATCAAAGATAATGGCATTTTGGGGACATAATACATTCAAACTGGCACACCCCTCTATTATTAACTTCTAGTTATAGTGTCATACATTTCTTCTACTTCATGAGAGAGATTTCTAATATTTGTATAGTTAACCACGGACGTTGTCCACCACAAGATTCACTGTTTTACACATTCCCATCTTTTAACCTAAAACTTTCCTTCTGGTGACATACATGACTTTGAGCTTACCCTTTCCACCACCTTCACAGACCATTAAGCACTGTTAATTATTCTCACAATGTGCTCCATCACCTCTGTCCATTTCCAAACGTTTAAGTTCACCCTAGTTGAACATTCTGCTCTTAATAAACAATCGCTCCCCATTCTTTAGCCCCGTTCTATACCCTGATAACTTACATTTCATGTCTATGAGTTACATATTATAATTAGTTCATATCAGTGAGACCCTGCAATATTTGTCCTTCTGTGTCTGTCTTATTTCACTCAATATAGTGCCCGCAAGATTTCTTCATCAACCCATTTTTTTAAGACAGTTTTGTTCACACACCATACATTCCATCCTAAGTAAACAATCAATGTTTCCCTGTATAGTCATGTATTTATGTATTCACCCACATCACCACTATCTGTATGAGGATATCTCCATTTCTTCCACAAAGGAGGAGGAAGAGTCAAAGAAGGTAGAGAGACAGGAGAAAAATAAAAAAAGAAAGAGAGAGAGAAAAAAAATAAAAATCACAACATGGCAGCTAGGAAGCCACAAAAGGAAAGACAGCATTAAACTAAAGTAGGATAAAGAGTGAGACAACATCATCAATGCCAAGAGTCCCATACCATTCCCCTATGTCCTCCCCCCGCCATATGCATTTAGTTTGGTATATTGCCTATGCTATATTAAAGGAAGCATAATACAGTGTTCTGTTAATTATGATCTCTAGTTTGCATTGATTTTATTTTTCCCCCAATCCCACCCCATTTTTAACACCTTGCAATGTTGACATTCATTTGTTCTACCTCATGTAAAAACATATTTGTACCTTTTATCACAATCGTTGAGCACCCTAGTTTTCACTGAGTTACACAGTCCCAGTCTTTATCTTTCCTCTTTCTTTCTGGTGCCCCACATGCTCCTAACCTTCCTCTTTCAACCATACTCACAGTCACCTTTGTTCAGTATACTTACATTGCTGGGCTACTATCTTACAAAACTGTGTTCCAAACTTCTCACTTCTGTCTTTTCCTTTCTGTCTGCATTGCTCCCTTTAGTGTTTCCTATAGAACAGGTATCTTGTTCACAAACTCTGTCATTGTCTGTTTTTCAGAGAATATTTTAAGCTCTCTGTCATATTTGAAGGACAGTTTTGCTGGATATAGGATTCTTGGTTGCTGGTTTTTCTCTTCAAGTATCTTAAATATATCACCCCACTTCCTTCTTATTTCCATGGTTTCTATTGAGAAATCCACACATAGTCTTATCAAGCTTCCTTTGCATGTGTTGGATTGCTTTTCTCTTGCTGCTTTCAGGATTCTCTTTTTATGTTTGATGTTTGTTTATCTGATTATTAAGTGTCTTGGCATAGGCCTATTCGGTTCTATTCTGTTTGAGGTATGCTGTGCTTCTTGGATTTGTAATTTTATGTCTTTCATAAGAGATGGTAAATTTTCATTGATTGTTTCCTCTATTATTGCTTCTGCCCCTTTTCCCTTCTTTTCTCCTTCTGGGACACCCATGACACTTACATTCCTGCATTTCATTTTGTCCTTAAGTTCCTGGAGACGTTGCTCATATTTTTCCATTCTTTTCTCTATCTGTTGCTTTGTGTGTAGGCTTTCAGGTGTCTTGTTCTCCAGTTCCTGAATATTTTCCTCTGCCTCTTGAGATATGCTGTTGTATGTCTCCATTCTGCCCTTCATCACATGTGTTGTGCCCTTCATTTTCATAGATTCTGTCAGTTGTTTTTTTGAACTTTCAATTTCTACCTTATGTATGCCCAGCATTTTCATTATAAGCTTCATCTCTTTTGCCATATCTTCCCTAAACTTTCTGAATTGATCCAGCACTAGCTGTTTCAATTCCTGTATCTCAGTTGAAGAATAAGTTTGTTCCTTTGAATGGGCCATAACTTCGCCCCTCCTCATGTAGGTTGTAGTTTTCTGTTTTCTAGGCATCTGGCCCCCTTGGTTACCCTCATCAGGTTTTCCTAAACCAGAATGGGGTCAGGTCTTGGAAAGAGGCAATAGTTTCAGGTCTCCCTGTGGGTGTGCCTTAGAAAATTGGTATACCCTTGAGGCCTCAAGTCACTGTCCTTTTATGACCAGCAGGTGGCACCTGTCAGCCTGTCACTACTGACTGGTGTAAGGAAGTGTGGCCGGTGGCAGGCTCTGGGGTTTGGTTCTGAATGGAAGGCGAGTAGTAGAGCTTGGCACCACATCTTTTCTCTTAGGGAAGATATACCCCTTGGGGAGAGGTCATTTGCATTTGAATAGTCTGTGACTCTGCTATTTCCACCCTTGTCTGTGTCTGAGCACTGGGAATTGAAAACGACTGGGGCTTTCTCCGCTGAGCTGAAAAAGGGACAGAAAGACCCCCTTCAAGGTCAGTCAGTGGACCCCCTTAGTTTTACCCATTGGCCAGAGGCAGGACCCAGTTCTCTGGGCTCCCCCTCCCTCCCAGAGAGATCCTCCAGCTCTCTAAGATCAGTCATCCCCAAAAGCCTCTGTCTGCTTGGGGATTCATAGCTTGTATTGAGCAGTCCATGTTTGCTAATTAAAACCCTAATTGGAGCTCAGCTGAACTATATTTGCTTGCTCAGAGAGTGCTGCTCTCTAGCACAGCAAGGCTTTGCGGTTCGGGCCATGGGGGGAGAGGACTCCCGGCTCAGATCTGCAGTTTTTACTTATAGATTTTATGCTGTGATCTCAGGCATTCCTCCCAATTCAGGTATGATGAGTGGACAGTCATGCCCCCCCCCCCCCACAGCAGTTATTCCAGATTATTTGCTATTTGTTCCTGGTTGCTTATTAGTTGTTCCAGGAGGACTAACTAGCTTCCACTCCCCTCTATGCCGCCATCTTCTCCCCGCCAGCTTACTTTTTAAAGACAATCTTTTTATACCGTGCCTTTTAAAGCTAGCAGAACTATTTAATTCACATTGAAAAAAAACATGGGATGAAATCTCAAATTAGTCTCTACAATACTTCCACCTCCCGTAATGATATCCAACCCCTCACTCCACCTCCAGTAGCTAAACCCTTCAAAGCAGAAAACACAGAAATCCTCTAATAGCAAAAGAACCAAGCAGGCAAAATGGTGGAACAGGAAGTTTTACAAATCACTCTCGCCTCTAGAAAAATGAAAGAGCTGGAAAAGAGACTGGAATTCACTAGATGGCAACCCTGGAACCAGAACGGGCATTAAAAACAACTGCAGGAGTGTCAGAGGAAGTGGCAGGCTGCAGAGTTCAGGTTTTGTAAGTGAAAGCATGAACCAGGGACCAGCCCCCATTGCTCAGCCCCGTGGCAGTGACTGTGGGAATGGCTGTGGCTGCAGAAAAGCAGCATCCAAGCCAACCAGCTCAGGCCAGGGCTGGAGAGGAAACCTCCTTCTCTAAAAGTCGGGGTTGAGGTCAAGGTCAATCTGGGGGATTCCTGAGGGACCAGCGTGGAAGTTGGCCTCAGTTTTGGCCCTGGGAGGCAGCCCTTCCAGCCTCTCCCCAGTACCCACCTGGACATAAAAAGCTTGCGTACCTTCTTTGGATGCTTTTATTTTTCCACCTTCTGTGTGTATGTGGGTGTTTCCTGGTATGGCAGATCTCTGCGGGCACAGCATATCCTCTGGGCTTGGTTTTAGTTCTCTCCACCACAGTGGCTTCTTCTCAGTATCTACCCAAAGAGAGGGAAAACAGGATCACAAACAGATACTTGTGCACCAATGTTTATAGCAACATTATTTACAATGGCCAAAAGTTGTAAAAAACTTAAGTGTCTATTAACAAATGAATGGATAATCAATATGTGGTACATACATACAGTGGAATATTATTCAGCTACAAGAAAAATGAAGCTATGTGACAAAGACAGGCTGTAATATGGCAGAACATTGAAAACATTATGCTAATAAAATAAGCAGGACACATAAAGACAAAAATTGTATGGTAGCACTTATGATAGATGACTCAAAATAGCAAATTCACAGAGACAGAAAACAGATTAGAGGTTATCAGGGAAAGCGCAATTGGAAGGAGGAAGGAGGGATGTTTTTAAAAAATAAAATAAAATAAAAAAAAGAACCAAGCACCAATCAAAAAGGAGAATGCAGGTAAGAATACAAAGATGGAAACATGAAATTTGTGCTCTAGGTTTTTATTCTTCAAAAGCTCATGTCCATATTTCCCCAAAGACACCTACCATTGGCTACAGGTGTCCAACACTTGATTCCACTACAAAGACCTGTCCTTACAGCCTCTCCTTCAGGAGAAGAGAAGGAACCAGCCCAATGTCCTTGGAGGAGCTGCTCACTGCCCCATCTTACTCTCTGTACCCACTATGTTTAGTCTGAGTCAAAGGACAAAACGCATCAAATACTGCATTGAAAGGCACAGTTCCTTACAGTAACTTGTTAAGCATTTCCCAAGTGAAGATTTTGATCACATCAACTAAGACAGACTAATTAAAACAAATTTTTGTGTAATGTGCTCATAAATTTGAATTTAGCATTTATAAATTTATCACATTTCTTCTATTTCTCCATTTAACTGTATTGTTAGTAAAACCTACAAAATCTCTTTTTTTCCCCTGCGCTCGCTTGTCATAAATTAGAGCATTCTCTGAGGAAAGGAGAAGAATCACTCATATTGAGAGTTATTTCTATGGAATAATCGCTTTGATGACATTACCCCCTAAACAAGAAAAGATTATCAAAGGCAAGCAACCTTGCAAGTTGGCTAAGAGCACGGACTTAAGTCAGATCACCTGGAATCAACACCCAGATCTGCCATTTAATACTTAGTCTCTCTGTTCCTCAGTTTATTCATTTATAAAATGGGAATAATGATGATAGCCCACCTCATAGAGTTGTTATTTGGTTTAAGTGAAATCAATATATTTAATACACTTAGAACAATGCCTGGGGTATTTTAAGCATCATATAAGAATTTGTAAATATTATTAGCATTATATTTACCCCACAACAATCCTTTTTCTTGGTTTTGTAGAAATAAATGAAGATGATCCCAATGAGAAAAAGCAAAAGTTCTTTATTCAGAGCTTTCTGTAGCAGGGGAGTCAGCAAGCGTTTGGCAGAGACTCAGACAGACACAGAAGTGGGAAAGCTTTATAGTGGAGAAAAGGGCAGCCATATATATGCCTTGACTGAAGGCTGTTGACATGTGGAAGCTGGAGGTGGGTGGACTAGAAGTCACCCTATGTGATAGGTTAGGGGAGCATAGTTGGCTTTCTCTGCTTGGTAAGATGAAAGCAGGACAAAAATTAGGGAAACTATCAGCTATGCATCACGTCCTGGCCATTTGGGGCCAATAGCTACAGGGATTGTGGTTTGGCATCCTGGACTGGTTGTTGCAGAGTTCTGTTTTCACATAAGGTGTGGTCATTGTCCATTTTGGTATTCAGCCTCTCAGCCTTCACATTTCTCTTATTGGCTGAGAGAAATCTTGAGAATCTGTCTGAACAGTGTTTATGCATTTTCATTTGTATAGGCCAACTGTAGTCGCCTTATCATGCCGAGGAATAGAGACTCTCATTCTAATGGAAAAGTTGGTTTTATTAAGGAGCGGGATTGAAGGGTTAGGGATGAGATTTGACTCTTGAGCCAAGATCTGAAGGACAAGGAGGCTTTAATTAGAATAAAGGGGTGGGGTGGGTGTTGGAGGGAGGGGCAGAGAATTTTAAACAGAATAACCAGCAGAGCCCAGTCGTTGTGGAAAGAGGGAGCAAGGAGTAACAGAAGAACTGAAAGAGGACACACGAGCCTGGGATACAACCAAAACATCTGGGGAGGCACAAAACCTTGCCCTACAACTGGAGAGCACAATGAAACCGGGGTCCCCTAGGCCAAGAATAGCTCATGTCAAGTACCCCTGAGTTAGAGGAAGTATAGATATTCATAACAGGCAAGAGTTCCCCTGGGCATTGGCCATCAGAGATGCTGAAAGGGGAAATCTGTCTTATTTATGGTGCTAGCCAATGAAAAGCTAGAGCTTTGTTAGACACAAAAAAGAAATTGATGTATATTCTAAATCCTGAACACCAGGCAGCAAGCCAGTGTTCCAATATCTGTTTAAACAAATGCATGTGTTACCATTTCACTGGTAAATTGGGTGATATGTTTGCCTTATTTCAAATCACTGTTTTATATTATAGAGATGTACTCACAGTGCTTTGCCTATCAAGCCAGAAAGTCCATCATGCCAAGTCCATTTTCCATGTGAAGTCTAAATCCTTTTTTCTGCACAACCAGCCTGGTCTCTGTTAATGCAATTCCTTTGGACACAATTGCCAGGCTAGAAAAACAGAGCACAACCTCAGGGGATGCTGGGCACATAATGGTAACAGCTTTTTAAGAATATTTGTTTTTCACAAAGGTGAAACACTCCTTACGAAAATGTGTGTTCTAGGATGCTAAAGATATTTAACTAAAATTGAACACAATAGTTGTCTATTTATCCACTATGAAAGCCTAGGTGCTTTCCTCGAACAGCTCTTGAATAAAAATAAAGTGAGAATTTAAGTTTAATATCAGGTGTCCAAACCACCCCCTCCTAAATTGCTAGGCCTGACATTAAATGTATCATATACACAAGCACAAAGAATAGACTTTATTTAAAGTCTGTTTCCAGGTACAGCAATATAAATTTAAGGAAATGTGTGTTAAGTTGGCATTTAATATTTCTGAATTTTTCAGATTTTTATTTTTCTGGCACTAAATTTCCCATTTATCGAAGTCTTTTGATTCTTTTTTAAAACATGCAAGCTTAATTAGAAGTAATCAATTATTAGTCATAGATTTATATTCAGAATGAATCAGAATAAATTATCAGAACCCATTGGGGAAAAATGCTTTTATCAATAAAAATTATTACTTTTTAGTTATTATCCCAGCAAAATAAATAAAGTAGCAATTCTGAAGGGGGCTCTCATTAGAGAGGAAGAAGCATATCTAACATGGTTTGCTTTCTTAGTACACACAGAACATTTTAAACAATCGTGAAAGCAGTCATTTTTTCCCCATTTCCAATGAATGAGAAAGAGTCCTGGGTAGGAGAACAAGGAAAATCTTTTGTATAGATTGAAAGGCTGATATCTTTGAAAATAGTACAAATATCTTTGGAAACACATGAAAGATTGAGAGCTATGGCAAGAAGGAAAAAAAAAGCATAAATTTCATTATATTCCAAGGAGTTGATTTAAGTATTATTAGTTTTGGGGTTTTTGACTAGTTGAATTTAGAGAGATCAGGAAGGAACACTAAGGAATGAAGAAATGTTCATTTATTTTGTGATCCTCATGATGCTACTTTATATGGAATCATTGAAATTTCTGCAGGTTGATTAAATATATGATCGATGATACATAAATAGATAAATAGATGGTGGATAGTTAGAGAGAGATAAAGATAGATCAATTTCCTTTGGATGTACATGGTCACTTCCTTTGGAGTCACAAAACCAAAAGCCCAAGGCCAAATGGACATGTTTGACAAGATATTGTAGGCTTTGGGTCTGTTCCAGTTTGCTAACGCTGCCATTATGCAAAATACCAGAAATGGATTGGCTTTTTAAAAGGGATTTATTAAGTTATAAATTTATAGTCCTAAGGCCATAAAAGTGTCCAAACCAAGGCATCAACAAGAGGATACCTTCACTGAGGAAGGATTGATGGTGTTCAGAACACCTCTGTCAGCTGGAAAAGCAAGTGGCTGGCGTCTGCTGGTCCTTTGCTCCCGGGCTGTGTTTCAAAGTGGCTTTCTCTTCTTAGCTTAGCATCTCCAAGTGTCCTTCTGACCATCTCTGTCAGCTCCCAAGAGTCTTTCCAAAACTCTCTCTTAGCTGCTCTTGGGTCATTTTGTTCTCTCTTAGCTTATCAGGAACAAACTCTGGGCTAGCATCTAAAGTGTCAGCAAGCATCTGGGTCAGCTCCTTTTAAAGGACTCCAGTAAACTAATCAAGACCCACGCTGAATGGGTGGGGCTGCACGTCCATGGAAATCATCTAATCAAAAGTATCGCTTACAATTGGGTGAGTCACATCTCCGTGGAAACAACCTGATCCATATATCCCACAAGTTTGGATTAAACCATGGCTTTTGGGGGTACATAATATATCCAAACCTGCACAGGGTCTGTCCAGTCTTCTATCAACAGAGCAACAACACAAAACAGGCAAGCAGCCATATCTTGTCCCCAGAGAAGCTTTCCAGAGCAGAGCCTCTACTTAGCATGACTCAGAGGCTTAATGAAGCTTCCACAGTGCCTCAAAGCCTTCTCCTTGGAGACACATACTGCTTTAGTATTGTCTTCTTCCAGTAGACCTAATTCCCTTGTTTTCCTGCCCTCTAGTCTCTCTCCTGGAGACACCTCCAGGTGTATAGTCACAGCAGGTGTCCTCCATCTACCCAAACTTCCTGGGTCCCATGGCTCAGGTGTTTGGCCAGCTGGGAAGCAGCCCATAGTCCCAGTCCTGACATGGGCTGGTGCTCAAAGACCCAGGCTTTGCCTTCCCGCTGGGTGCACCAGGGCAGGTGTATCCACTGTCTCAGTCAAGGTCATGGCCAAAATCTGGCCTCCAGGACATCGGGTATTACTGGCTCACCCCGACTTCCATTACCATCTGCTCATGATGGAATATCATGGACCTTCCCAATGGAGAAGGTCACATCCCAGGATGGTAAAGGGATGAACAACAACAAGGACGAAGGGTAGTGCCCCTGGGGCTGCAGGACCTAGGCCCATGAGGCCAGTCCTGAGCCTCTGCCCGCATCAGGGCCAAACTCGGTGTCCACCACACTACCCTTAACAGAGTATTTATGTCACAGTTTTCTTCTTCCTCCTCTCCCATCCCTGTGTGGACTCCCCTCCCCACAACAAACCCACTCATGTGCTTATTAACTGTGAGTTTATTTTTGAAAATATAGTTTTGCAGGTGTTTTCATAAAAGCACTGTGCTATAACCTCATTCATTGTATATTGTCACTCAAGGTTGTACTTTTAGGATTTATTCACATTTAATTTCGTACCCTGGTCATTCCTTTAGGGCGGGGGTATGTTTAGTGTATGAAATACAGACTCTTGGAGTCTGGCTGACTGCAGACCTGGGCTCCCCTCCTCACCAGCTGAGTGGTCTTGGAGAAATCTCTAGATCTCTCTGTTCTTCTTGTGTCTTTCCTACAAAATGGGAATATTGATAATATAAGATTGTTGTGCTGATTAAATAAGTTAATATACACATAAATATATTAAAACTGTGCCTAGCACTTAGTAAGCTCCATATAAGAATTAGCTATAATTATTAGCTTACAAGTATGAGAAATCATGTTCTCAATTTTTGTCTTAAGATATTGAAAACAGCATGTTACACTCCTCTGATGAAAACTCTCCAATGGCTAACCATGGCAGTTACAATAAAATCCAAACTCCCTACCTTAGCCCTCAAGGCCCTTGGGATTTATCTCATTGCTTACTCTCTGACAATTTCTCCTTTTTTTTTTTTGGCCCCTTACTCAATCCTGGTGCCTGGTGAATATTTAATAAATACTGGTTTAAGGACTTGTGGTGTTTTTGAGCTGTTATGCACCCCAGAAAAAAATCATGTTCTTAAAGCTAATCCATTCCTGTTGTGTAGACCCATTGTAAATAGGACCTTTGGGTGAGCAGGATCTTAACTTGAGAAGTGAGCTACCTCATTCAGGGGTTCTTTATTAGTGGATAAAAGGCAGGGAGAAGACACAGAAAAAAAGCCACAGAGAAGCTAAAAAGGAAACACACACAGAAGGTAAGACAGAGAAAAGATGGAGAAGCTAATGACCAGAGAAGCTGAGAGAGAAGGAAACACAGAAAACAGAGAGAAACCACAGGAATTGACAGGAAGCCACTGAAGCCAGAAGCTGGAAGCAACAGAGAGAAGCCAGAGACCAGCAGACGTTGCCATGTGCCTTGAGGATCACCGGTAGCCAGTCTCAGGGAGAAAGCATTGCCTGTTGATGCCTCGATTTGGACATTTTCTCAGTCTCAGAACTGTAAGCTTGTTAAGTTGATAAATCCCCATTGTAAAAGCCAATGCATTTGTGCTATATTGCATTTAGTCAGCTTTAGCAAACTAAAGCAAGAATGAATGAATGCAAGGCCAAGGTTTGCCTTCAGCTTCTTCCTTCTTTGTTTCTTTGCATGTCAGTTGCAAACTATGAGCTTGCTTCTATCTCCGTGACCTAGTGGTCTCTTCTGGCTCACAGTGGCTTCCAATCTGATACTCTGTCTTTGTGCTTCATATGCACAATCTTTCTAAGGAACAGAGATCCCAGGCAAGCACCCTTCTGGTATAATGAAGATCATGATCATTTAGCACAGGGATCGGCTCACCCACACATTCCCCCACCAACCTCATCCTCCTTGTTCTTGTTGCCAGGCCAGGCTCACTGCCCAAAGCATATAACAGCTTATCAATGACACCAGAGTTTCAAAGAAAGAAAAAGCTTTATTACAAAGTACGATACAAGGAGAACAGGGGGCCTGCAGCCCTCAGCCCTGTCTCCCCAAATTGCTTCTGAGAGTTTTATAGCATCTTGGAATAGGTGACCTTATGATAATGAGTAAGTGGTTTGAGATGAGGAGGTTAGAGATAGTTTAATTATGGAGCATGCACAGACAGCTTACATACTTGGTCATAGGACACAGATAAGGAAAATATTGGCTCAATATGGTTATGGGCATGATTTTTAGTATTACAATGAGGTATATGCTACTACAGGTTAAAGTTATGTGCCCTTGTCAGGGCAGCCAATTTTTGTTAGAACTGGCCCTATCTAGGGCGATAAGGTGGGAATTGGGGTGAGTTGCCTCAGGTTTCTTCATCAATGTTTATTAACAAAACCACACAAATTTTAAGTTACAAAACAAGCTAAATACAGGCTCACTAGATTATCATGCGGTTATTCAGTTACAGTTACAAAGCAAAGCATCAAGCTATCCAGGCTATAGTTCAGTGATGTAACAGTTACAAGAATTTGCCTTTTGGCTACATTACAATATATCAGAAGATTAATAAACATCTAAGTAAAGTTTAGTGGGTTATAATTATATTTGTTATTTCTTCGTTACATTCTGATTGGTCATGTGGAGCTCTAGGACTGTGAACCACACCTACCTTCTGGAATCAATCACATAAATGACAGAAGTGATTAAGGATTTTGGAGACAAAAAAAGGATCTGGGTTTGAATTGTGAGATTGTCAATTTCTAGGTGTGTGCCCGGAAAAATAAATAAAATAATTTGCCAATGCAAGTTCACCCTGAACGAAGAAGACAGATGCTCCTCCTAGGTGGCTTGAGTACTTGGATGCATCAACCACCACTGCTTGATGACACCTGACTCTACAATTACCCACTACCTATCCTGACTCCCTAAGCTTCCTATGATTATGATGTGGCTTTTTTGTAGCTTTGCTTATAAAGAGAGAAAATGCTGATGAGAGAATATTGGTATTCCATCTCCTTCATGGTTTGATTTCTCAGTGTAAATCATGCCATTGGTTTTATGGCTTCTACCCTGCCTCTTTAGTTCCATTAGCATGTTCATCTCTGATTACTTGGTAATTTCTGGGTCACTAGTGAGGAGACCTTCACAAGTCTCCTGAGAAACTCCTCCATTAGTCTCCTAGTCACCTTCTCCAAACAAGCACATTTTCTGTCTTCCTGATATTTCTGCTTCATCTTTACCCTTGGTTTCCTCTTGGAATAATCTTTGACCACAGCCCTGATACATTCTCTGGTTGTTCCTACATTTCTAGAGCTGGAACCCAAGTTCTTTCAAAACTGGATATATTCAAGTTAACATTCAGAGCACATCATTTTTTTAATATAGTTGAAGCTTTATGGGGTACACTGTCTCAGTTATTTGGGATGGAATTTCTCCTGAGTGATTCAAAAGGGGTTTTGGTTGGTGACACACATCAACACATGTCATGTTAATGAATAATAATGTAGACATTCTGAAATATGAGGAAATTCAAAGAATAAGAAAAAGGATGATGTGATTGTTTTATCTCAGAAAGCCATATGTAGTATGTATAACATCAATCAAATTAATGATGTCATTGTAAACATTCAAGTCAAGGCTCATCAAGTACATATTAGTTTGCATTTTTGTGTAGAATGGGAATTCTTAAATATGCAAGCTTATAATAAACCTAGGTTTGTTGAGTGCCTGTTTTTAAAAAAATATTACTTCACTTTTCATTTTGAGTATGTGAACTTGACCCTGGTTTGGTTGGGAAGTTAATCTGTTTGGAATCAGGACATCAGGTATGTCACAAAAGGATGCAGAGAGAGAGCTTGGGGATACATTCGGCTCCTGACATATGGAATACAAAGAAAGGATCCAGTGAGAATTCCTTGGACTCCTTGTTCCCAAGTGACAGGAAAACTCAGCTGAGTGATCAGTGTCTTATAGACCAGTTTATCAAATAAGCAATGTGCCAACATCTCTAGTTTCTTTTAACTCTTTGGTTTTAATTGGCCCATTTTCTTTTTTTCTTCTGTTTTTGTTTCCTGGCTGCTAAAGCAAATACCCTGCAATGGGTTGGTTTAAACAATGAGAATGTGTTGGCTCACAGTGTCAGAGCCTAGAAGGCTTGCTTCCCATGGGGTAGGTATCTTCCGGATGGCCAGCAATCTTGGGGTTCCTTGGTGTTTCCATCACAAGGTGATGTGTGTGGCATAATAGTCTCTTTTCTCTTCTGTGTTCCATTCGCTTCCAGCTTCTGGCTGTTCCCCATGACATCTCCTTCCATCTGAGTTTCACTCTGCATATAAAGGCCCCCAGGAATCTAGGTGAAAGCCCACCTGGATTCAGTGGGGCCACACCTTAAATGAATTAACATCTCAAAGAGATCTTATTTATAATGGGCCCATACTCACCAGAATGCAGACCAAGACCAAGAAAATGTCCAAACAGGGGTATACATTTCAATCCACCACACCTTGTTAACCATATTTTAAGGAACATTTGATTTGTTACTGCCCCCTCCCAACCCCCAGCACTAATTCTGGAAATTCAGAAATAGAAAGTGAAAGCACAGAAATGTATTTATAAGATTATTGACTAGAAAGAATGCTTATGCCTATATTTTCTTAATATATTCATATTCATCAGAATACATTCACACACATGGTATTCTTCATAGTTGAGAACAGATACATATGTAAAAGAATATGTTCTTTTTTTATTATTTTTTTTTTATCCAGGTGAAGAAGCCCAACACCTCTGCATTTTCCCCCGACTCCTCAGGGGGGCTTTGCATTTTTTTTTTCATTTTTTTTTAAATTAACTTTATCAAAAAATTCTTAAAAATGATGATAAAAAAGAATTTCAAACAAAACCAAAACAAAGGAATAAGAAAAAACTAACCTAAAAAACTACATTACTTCCAACATGTTTCCTACTCTACCCCAAGAAAATATACAGACTATAACCCAGGAAAGGAATAAGAAAAACAGATAACCTAAGATAACTACATTTCTGTGAACATGTTCCTACCATTCCCACTAGAAATTAACAAACCATAGTTTTTGTTCTTTGAGAATATATTCCTAATATATGTATTCTTTGTGATGAGAGTTACAACAAGCATTAATCAGTGAGAAAAATATGTTCATGGGAAGTGTATATTAAGGAGAAGTAATCTTATTCAAGAAAATAGTCATATGAATGTGAATGTATTTATTTTATGCCCCATCCACTAGCCCCTTTCTCTCTTTGGCATCTAGCTGCAACAACAGGGAGCTGGTATAGATAAATTAGACATTCTTCAACATGCTCTCATGAAGATAACATTTAAAAAAAGAACCAACCTCAAATACTTTAAAGAAATGCATTTGGCTAATAAATAATTCAGCAAATTGGCCACTCAGCAAGCTGGCTTTGTCTGTTGGCAGGGGTATGAGCAGGTGAGCCCTGTTGTCATGAGAACTGTCATGGCTGGGAGAGACACCCCATAGCAGAAACTGAACATAGGAAACCAGGATGGTAGACCAGACGGGAAATGGCAAAGTACCCATTGATTATTATTGCCCAGGGTATCACAACACTGAAGCCCATTTTTACATTTGCAACCCTAATACTGATCATATGCAAGACCCAAACCCATACCATCAACCACCCATATGATGTTTCTGGGTGAGGAAACTACCTTGAAACTGAGCTCTCCCTTCACTACCTAAAAGCCAGAGATTGCTTCAGTTGGCCATTTCCTTACTAACTTGGATTGGATTGGCCAAAGTTACTATCTCTGACTTTTCTGCCTAATTTATGTGGTGGAGGCTAAGATGACTAGATCAGTATTGGACAAATGCAGTCACATGAGTTAACTGAATGACATTTCTTCAGGCCTGATGCCACAGGATGACAAAATATAAGCTTCTAAAAAGGAGAAAAGATTTTTAAAGCAGAATATGAATTATGGCTCTTCATGGTGATTCCATCATTAAATTTCACAATTATATTATTTCCTTCCACATCTAAGCTATAAACATTTGTCAATTAGAGATAATTAAATCATGTTACATAATTTTACATACAAATGATCTTCTGAGTTGAAAGTTAGATAAGTCTTTTCTACCCCATAGGTAGTCATAAAAAGACAAAGACATAATTTTTAAATTATTGAGCTTGATATTCTCTTCTTTGTTTTCTTTGCAGTGATGCTTCATACAACTTGAAAATTTTTCAAGTGCTGTTTATCTGTATCGGGATATAACTAAACTGCATGTGAAAATGTCTTGAAAAATGTTTAAAAACATATAAAAATAATTGAATGGATATTGTGCATCCCTCATATCTTTCTTAAAGATTATCATTGTGTCACCTCTGAGGCAATGTGTGCAGTATCGCACAATTGCTAAGTAATTAATGACTCACGTCAAAATCAATGCTTTCTGTGAAAAATATAACTCTAGATCAATGTTATCATTTTCACTACCAACTGGTTACATATTTGTAAAATATGGTTGATACATTAATAGTATAAGCTGCCAGTAATATATGATGACACAATTGATTCTGTCTCTTATCATATCAGCCACCTAATCACCCAATAGTGTTGCTTCACGATTTTTTGTACCTCCTTTTTATTCTTTTTTTCTTTAAGGATACAATGAAGTCCTAGTTTAGTCTGAATTCTTAAACCTGTTCAAGTCTATGTTACATTTAGGTAGGTTCATTTGAAATTTATTTTTAAATGTGTTCATGCTCAATGATTGTCATGTTATTTTAAAATATATAAATTCTCAGACAGTCTACTTAACTTGAAATAGTCTACATAGAAAAAGATCTTACCCCCATAAATAAACATTTCTTTTATATCATCCATAGCAACATGCTTGCTAATAAATTCCTGATCAAAATACTAAAAATGCCATCTTTCTTCATTATTCCATAATTTAGAATATGTAGTGCTTATACTGACTGCATAGAGCAATGCATAGTCAGATGCATTTAGCATCTGTCTCAAACAAGTCACTTCATATGAGAATAAAAATCCTTCAAGGTGTATATGTGACAAATTAAAAAGAACAGAATGTATTTTCCTTCTAAAAGTAATACTAGAAATTTGAAGGAACTCCTGAAGCTTAATCAGGACTTTATTCAATATCAGATGGATGTGCTACACACAGCAAGCATATAGTGTTGTTCAGGTCTCAAAAGCCAAATGGAATTTACACATCTGCATAGGATTTCTATGGGTCATTGCCCCATTCATGCACTACATAGAAAGTTTTAATGTGTGGGGGATACACCTTACCTTCTTGTCTCTGGTTCTCCAGAGGTATGTTTTTATTCACTGATTGCTGAATATAGCCATTCTCACTCACCCACAACTGTGAAGACTCAGGTGCAATGTGTGCATCAAGAGAATGCAACTACTTAGTACTGTAGAGGGGGCACTTCCAAAATCTGGGTTCCTCACTCAGTATGGCCAATAAAAGTCATACCCAAACAGGCTGAGGAGGAAAAGAGGGTTTATTTACACCAACAGGAGAACAGGGCAAGATTTCCCAAATCAATGCTACCTTTACCACCACCACCACCCCCTGAAGTGATTTTTCAATTGCCTTTTATACCCATCAGAGACAGAGAGAGATAATCATCTTATTTAACAGGTAGCAGAGATCTGGAGAATTTCAGTGGTTTACCCTACTTCCATCAGGATTTACATCCTGTGACACCTGGGAAAGGTGCCTCCCAGTCTAGGGAAATAGATGAAAGACTTATTCATATCTGGGAGGTTTGGTGCAATAGATTAAAGCTTACTCGGGTCTGGGTGCAGACTTTACACATACATATTACTCCTTTGTGAGATTAAGAGCTCTCATTATTGCCTGCTTGCAGCTTTGAAAGTTACAATTTAAGGCTACTCTACAATTTCCAGCTTGCTTACAGTGTTAAGATTATAGTTAAAAAGTCACTGTTACAGTACTTTCCATCTGAAAGGAAGTACTTTATCTCCCTTTTTATGATATTGCCTGTGTTAAAGGATAATTTTCAAAAGGTTAAATCATAGCTTTCATATAAGTACAAATGAACGTCTGTCAGAGATTTTATTTGGTTCATTAATTAATGAGAAAGTCAGCAAGATGTTACAACCAGTTTACAAAAAAAAGTAAAATAAAATCCAAAGAGCAGAGATTTTATTTGGTTCATTAATTAATGAGAAAGTCAGCAAGATGTTACAACCAGTTTACAAAAAAATAAAAAAATAAAATCCAAAGAGCAGACACATATAAGGGCCATTAAGAAGGCTGAAATGAATTTTGAGGGAGGGAAATCAATTGCACTTTCACAGAACAAAATTCATTTGCATGTCTACGGACAAAAATCACTTGCATTGCTTAGTTGCCTGTAACTTACAGAGCATACAATAGCTCAAAAACAATGAAAGGCGGAGAGAACCCCAAGGGATGTGCTGGTATATATCCAGTAATCTTTATTGCCCAACTAGAAGCCATTTACAATTTTTTCTGACACCTTCCTCTTGTAACTATTAATCACCATGTAAGTATAAGCAAATTACATGTTTTGGCTACTTAAAGAGGAGATTCAAATTCCTAGGTAAATATCTCTCAAATAAATGTGTTTTCCAAAGCCCCCTCAGAGATTCAAATATAAACTGCTCTTTTAAAGGAATATACATTCAATAAACTTTACAAATTTAATATCTTTCTTTAACAATTCTATTTTTTTAGTAATTCTACATTATTGATAGAAAATTATTGTTTAGTAGAACTTGTCAAAAATAATAAACCTTATCCTTAGGAAAAATGGTGGAGTAGAGATCAAATTTGCAGGAGGAAAATATTTTACATCAGTAATAATCTATTTTAAAGATAAATAGTTCACACTAAAGCATATTTAGAAGCATGAGGATAGCACGTAAATAAGTACTGTCACTCTGATTTGATTAGGTCATGCTGATTCATACAGCTTGCATTATAACTGCATCTTTTAACCAGTTACTACCTCTCCATTGGCGTTACTGAAATATAAGATCTCACAGACCCGTTCCCATTATAGATCCTAAATGACCCTCTTGGTTTGCTATGAACTGAAAATGATGAACCATCTCCTGTCTGGTTACCTGGAATATGATATCTTTGCCAAACTCTGAAAATCCTTTTAACTCTGGCACATAATGTGAAGGTGAAATTGTCTGTGCAGATTCTCCGAACCTGTGAGGTTGGTTACTCTCTCTAAGCCCCCACTTCCCTATGTTCAACATGGATATTATTGCAGAATCATCATTCTCAAAGGATTGTTGTGCCTTTAAATGAGATAATCCACGAGAGAAGCTTAACATTATTAACAAACTTAACATTAAAGACTTAGCATTAATTGTTTAATTATTGAAGTGAACTAATTAATGAAATGAAAATTCATTATTATCATTGTCCTTAGGGCTGAAATACTGAATTTATAAACAGACAATGGCCAGACTATAAAGAACAATAGAACTCTGGCTTGCAACCTCTGCACCCCATTCCTTGCTCTTAATTCAAATATGTCCTGCTTCTGGTTAATCTGTCTCCACCTTCAGCTTCCCCATGGCAACAACCTGAGCTCCCCCTGCTTTTAACTTTTTCCCTAATAGAAAGCTTTCCCTCTGTCCTTACTGCCTTTGAGTCTCTGCCAAATGCAAGTAAGCGTGGCTAACTCCCTTGCTATATAGCAAGCTCTGAATAAATAGCCTATGTTCTCATTTGGGTGATTTTTTATCTCCAAGGAACACTTAGAAGAGCCTAGAACATATATGCTTGTTTCTCTTTCCAGCTAGTGCATCTCTTTGCTACCTGTGGCCACATCTAATTTACCTTAGCATATTTAATGCTTGACACATACCAAGATATGCTAAATACATTTTGCTGAGAGAGTGAGGATACATGTGACCGAAAGTTCAGAACCCTACATTTTCACATCTTTTGGATCCTGAGCTAAGAGTACAGGGACAGTTGACATTGGTCTGTTCTACTGAACTGAAGTGAAAAGAAAACAACAGGCAAGAAGAAAGTAGTGAAGTAGAATATTTGTTCTGGGGGATGGAATGGATGGAGGGAGTGATCAATTAGACTGTGAATTTTGCAGGTTGGATTTGGGGAGGGGCAAGTGTAGGTTTTGTAGGGCTTGATGTGGAAGCAAATTTGGGGCCCTCTGTGAGGCCAACAGTACAGAATTAGGTACCAGACTGATGCAAGTGGGCCCTCAAACTGAAGCTCCATTAGCTTCAATGTAAATCTGCCTCGTGATCTGTCAATGGCAGAGGCACTTGCAATGCTGGAACATGGGCCTCTCATTTAAGCTGACTGAACTGTGGTGCTAGAAACACTGGGAGTCAATCCAGGATCTCGACATCCTCCTGAAAAGATCTTAGGACCAGGTGAACAGCCACCCCATACCACTGTTAAAGAAAAATTTGCGCCGAACAATGTTATGAAGGCCAAGACGACTTTATTGAAGGGCTGCTTTTGCAGGGGGAGATAGAGAGCAGAAGCCAAGTCTGAATTTGACTCTGTTGAGACAAAGTACAGCAAAGCTGGGGTGGGCCAATGAAAATACTGGAGGAGGGGAAGGGGGTTGATCACTGGGATGGGTGAGTGATTTTCTGAGTTTGCATTAGGGCCATTTGGTTCAGAAGGTGTTCTTTTGCTGTGATGAGGCTACCTGGAGCTTGGAAGGGTGGGGAGAGAGAAAGAGGGAAGAGAGGAACTTTCTGTTTAGGGGTCTGAAAGGTGCCTGGACAGTGTAAGGGCTGCGTTGAAGGCCTGAGGTCAGGGAGAAGTTCTAAAGTTTAGTCAATTGCCCTTGGGAAGACTGCTGCTGCAAAGGAGAGGCTAAACCTGCCTATAATTGTGCCTAAGAGTCTCCCCCTGAATGCCTCTTTGTTTTTCAGATGTGGCCCTCTCTCTCTAGCTAAGCCAACTTGGCAGGTGAAATCCCCTACGTGGGATCTGACACCCAGGGGAGTGAATCTCCCTGGCAACGTGGAGTTTGACTCCCGGGGAGGAATGTAGACCAGGCATTGTGGGATGGAGAATATCTTCTTGACCAAAAGGGGGATGTGAAATGAAATGAAATAAAGCTTCAGTGGCTGAGAGATTCCAAAAGGAGCCGAGAGGTCACTCTGGTGGGCACTCTTACACACTATATAGACAACCCTTTTTAGGTTCTAATGAATTGGAATAGCTAGCAGTAAATACCTGAAACTATCAAACTACAACCCAGAACCCATGAATCTTGAAGATGATTGTATAAAAATGTAGCTTATGAGGAGTGACAATGGGATTGGGAAAGCCATTTGGATCACACTCCCCTTTGTCTAGTTTATGGATGGATGAGTAGAAAAATGGGGGCAAATAAAAAAAGGGCACCCAGTGTTCTTTTTTACTTTAATTGTTCTTTTTCACTTTAATTTTTATTCTTATTATTTTTGTGTGTGTTGTAATGAAAATGTTCAAAACTTAATTTTGGTGATGAACGCACATAACTGCATGGTATGTGAGTGTAAGAAAGGAATAAGTTTCGTTTTCACATAGAGACAGCATGGAATAAGGGAAATGGAGGCAAAACCAGTTTAAACAAGCCCCAGACAAAGAGAAGAGAGAATCTGCCTGATGTAAAGAGATATGAGGTAGTATCAGAGGCGGGAACTCACAGCAAAAAAATAAAAATTTGGGGGGGGATTGGCTAATCAGTTCAAAATCTCAATAATGAGCTAGTTGGCTCTCTGGGATTGGCTGTACAAATTAAAATCTCAAAAGATGAATTAGTTAGTGTTCTCGGATAGGCTGTAACTTCTGTAGTACCCAGTCAATGGGGAAACAGGGGAGGGACTTGCGAATTAGGAGTAGGAGATTTAAAGATCGCCATTCTCTTCCTCTGGCATGCCAGCCTTCCTTCCATGTGTTTGGCTGGACGCCCCATCTTGCAAGATCGTAAATAAATTCTTTTCTCCTCCAGAACCGAGAGAGCATTTATTCCCTTACAGGTACCACTTTATTTCCGACAACTTGGGGGCTCGTCCGGGATCCAAAGCTTCGGAGGGGGACCCACGAGGTGGACAAAAGGAAGGCGCGCCCCGCTGATTGAGCGGTCTCGGACTCCGCCATTGGGGGCCCATCTCTGGCAGCTAAAGGGCCCGAGACCAGGCGCTTGGATCTGCCGGTTGTGGATGAGAAAAGGGGGAAAAGGCTTGCCTCTGTTTGACCAGGCAACTCCGTGCATGGACCAAGATAAGGAAAGTAATATATTGCCTTGGTGGTCGGGAATTCCTGATGAGTCTTGAGCTGCTTGTGTGTGACTGAGAGGTGTGACATACTGCACGAAGCGAGTGTGGAGTCTCAATCTGCGGTTCCCTTCTCCCGTGAGGGAAAGGGCCAGAGACAGACGAAGCGAAAGGAACTGAGAGAAAGAAGCCCAGACAAGACTCAGGATGGGAAATAGAGGCAGTTGGCTGGCCAGGGAAGAAGAAAAGGGGGCACCTATAGAGTCCCTCGGGGACATCCCTCCAGATAGCCCACTAGGTAGGATGTTAAAATATTGGACCGATAGCGATCGGACCAAGGGAAAGGACAAAAAGAAAATGATTAAATATTGTTGTTACATTTGGACTGAAGAAAGCATTTCACCGCCAGACGTATTCTGGCCAAAGTATGGGTCAGAGGAGGACTGGCTCTGTGCCAACCTTGTAATTTATGTTAATGAGAAGAAACCCTTTTCTAAGGAGGAGTCTGATTATGCCATGTGCTGGCTAAAGAACAAAAAAACTCCCCTTTACCCTGTGAAAGATAAAAACCCAAACTTGGAAGATGAGTTGGTAGAATCTAAACCCTGGGACCCCTTATTAAGCCTTCCTCCTCCCTACTATTCCCCTCCTCCCCCAGGGCAGAGATTGTTAGAGTCTGAGGACCTAATAAGGTCTGCACAGGTTCCAGGGAAATCAGGAGGCCCATCGGCACCAACTGCCCCACCAGATATGACCCATCAATGGTTGAGGAAAGAATTAACACAGTGCAAAAAGGATGTACAGAATTTTCCATTTCCAAAAACTCTTGAAGGAAAGAGAGTAAGGGAACATCACCCCATTACATCCCTTTATCCCTTGAGGGAGGTGCCTATGGGGCCAAAGGAAGTCAGGTATGTAAATGCCCCATTAACGAGTGCAGAAGTAAGAAATTTTAAGAAGGAGATGAAATCGCTAATAGAGGACCCAATGGGGCTGGCTGAGCAAATAGATCAGTTCCTAGGCTCTAGCCTATACATGTGGTCTGAACTTATGTCCATATTAAACATCCTCTTTACAAAAGAGGAGAGAGGAATGATAAGAGGGGCTGCTATGAAAGAATGGGAAAGGCAACACCCGCCAGGGCAAGGGGTGATGGCAGCAGAGCAAAAATTTCCAAATACTGACCCTGATTGGGATAATAATGATAAAGAGGATAGGGCACAAATGAAGGATCTCAGAGACCTCATTGTAGAGGGAATAAAATTGGCGGTACCCAAATCTCAAAATTTGGATAAGGCCTTTGAGGTAAATCAAGAGAAAGATGAGTCTCCCTCTGCTTATCTACAAAGATTGAGAGAACAAGTAAGGAAATATTCAGGTATGGATCCTGAAGACCCTGTAGCCCAGGGAATGTTAAAGGTCAGCTATGTGAAGGGATCTTGGCCTGATATTCAGAAAAAGATTCAGAAAATAGATGGATGGATGAATAAGCCATTGGAGGAGTTATTAAGGGAAGAACAGAAAGTATTTGTAAGAAGGGAGGACGAAAAACAAAAGCAGCAGGCTAAAGTCATGATAGCCACTGTTGACCACTTGGTCAAGAAAAGATTAGAAATAGGAAATGGGGGATGCAGACAGAGGCGAGATAGGGGAGGGGGCTGGGCTGATTTAAAAAAAGGAGCAAGGAAAATGCAGAACTCTGCAGGGAGTTATCATTGTGAAAAGCCTGGCCATTTCAAAAGGGAGTGCCCAGACTTACAGAAGGAGGGTCGAGTTATACCGCTAATGAATTTTGAAGACTAGGAGAGTCAGAGGCTCCTCATCTCAGAAGCCCACCGGGAGCCTTTAGTAAATTTAAAGGTGGGCCCATATCAAGAGGAAATTACATTCTTGGTAGACAATGGAGCAGCTTGCTCCTCTGTAAATCATCTTCCAAAGGGGGCCAGGCTCTCTGGCAGTTCCCTCACCATCACAGGGGTAAAAGGGGAGGGATTTAAAGTTCCCATTCTTGAACCTACTAACATTTGTTGGGAAAATAATCAAATCATAGCTCCCTTGTTGCACATCCCAGAAGCTGGGAGTAATTTATTAGGAAGAGACCTAATAATACCTATGGGACTGGATTTAGAGGTAAGGAATGGACGGATTGAGGTTTTGGCCCTGCTCACTGAAGAAGATGAAAAAGACATTAAGGAGGAGGTATGGGTAAAAGAAGGAAACAGGGGAGGGTTGCAAATTCCCCCAATTAAAATCAAGTTAAAAAAGGAAGGGGAGGTCGTGTGCCAGAAACAATATCCTATTCCTCCTAAAGGAAGACAGGGACTCCAACCCATCATTGAGGGTCTCCTTCGAGATGGACTCTTGGAAACCTGTATGTCCTCTTTTAATACTCCCATTCTCCCCATTCAGAAACCAGATGGTAGCTGGAGAATGGTGCAGGATCTAAGGGCCATTAATAAAATTGTCCAGGTTCGACACCCTGTAGTTCCTAATCCTTACACTCTCCTGAGTAAAATTCCCTTCCATCATAAGTGGTTTAGTGTAGTAGATTTAAAGGATGCCTTCTGGGCCTGTCCCCTTGATCCAGAAAGTAGAGACCTGTTTGCCTTTGAGTGGGAAGATCCCTTCAATGGGCGAAAGCAGCAATACAGATGGACAGTCTTACCTCAGGGTTTCACGGAGTCCCCCAATCTCTTTGGGCAAGAGTTAGAGAGGGTACTGGAAAAATTTCCAGTCCCACCTGAAATCACCCTTCTGCAATATGTAGATGATCTATTAATATCAGGTAAAGAAAGGCAAGTGGTGGCTCAAGCTACGAAAAATCTACTGAACTTTTTAGGGGAACAAGGATTAAGGGTATCTAAAAGTAAACTGCAATTTGTAGCAAGGGAAGTTAAGTACCTAGGCCACCTCATAAGTGAAGGAAAAAGAAAAATCCATCCAGAAAGAATCCAGGCCATAGTAGAGTTGCCTCTTCCTCAAACAAAAAGAGAGCTAAGAAAATTCCTGGGATTGGTAGGGTACTGTAGATTGTGGATAGATTCTTTTGCATCTCGAACTAAAGAGCTATACCAAAAATTACTAGAGGAAGAGCCTGACAAGATAGAATGGGAGGAAGTGGAAATAAAGGCATTAAATGAACTCAAGCAGACACTGGTGCAAGCTCCTGTTCTAGCACTTCCTTCCCTCGAAAAACCCTTTCACCTGTTTGTTACAGTAGATAAGGGAACAGCTTTGGGGTTCCTAACCCAAATCTGGGGAGGCCAAAGAAGGCCGGTGGCTTTCCTTTCGAAGGTTTTAGATCCAGTCTCTAGGGGGTGGCCTGGGTGTGTTCAAGCCATTGCAGCAACTGCCCTTTTAGTAGAAGAAAGCAGGAAATTAACCTTTGGAGGGGCATTAGTAGTTAGTACTCCTCATCAAGTGAGAACTATTCTGTCTCAAAGGGCAGGGAAATGGTTAACTGATTCTCGAATCTTAAAATATGAAGCAATCCTAATGGAAAAAGATGATTTGGTCTTAACAACAGATCATAGCCTAAACCCGGCCTCCTTCCTCTGGAAGGGGCCTGAGCAAGTAGAGACCCCTGAGCATGACTGTTTAGACCTAATTGAATACCAAACTCGAGTCCGACCTGACCTAAGGGATCTTCCCCTGCACTCGGGGGAAAGACTGTTCATAGATGGATCCTCCAAAGTCCTAGAAGGAGAAAGGCACAATGGCTATGCAGTTGTGGATGGGATAACTTGTGAAGTAAAAGAAGCTAGCCGATTGCCCAATAAGTGGTCGGCTCAAACTTGTGAATTGTATGCACTAAATCAAGCCCTCAAATTATTAGAAGGAAAGGATGGTACAATATACACTGACTCTAAGTATGCCTTTGGGGTAGTCCACAGCTTTGGAAAGATCTGGGAAGAAAGGGGATTAATCAATAGCAAAGGAAAAGAACTGGTTCATGGGGAATTGGTGAAACAAGTATTAACCAATCTACTCTTACCTAGAGAAATATCAGTGGTGCATATAAATGGACACCAGAAGGGACCTACTTTTGAGGCAAAAGGCAATAGGTTGGCTGATGAAAAGGCTAAGGAGGCCTCTCTCTACCCCCCTTTAAAAATAATGGTCCTAATACCCTCTATCCCTAAGGAATTTGGGGTCCCTACATTCTCTGCCAAAGAAGTAAAAGAGTTGAAACAGTTAGGAGCAACCTTAAATGATCAGGGGAAATGGTTTCTCCCAGATGGCAGACAAATGTTAAATAAACAAATAATGAGGGAGATATTAGCAGTCCTACACCAGGGGAGTCATTGGGGGGTACAAGCCATGTGTGATGTAGTACTTAAACAATTTGGATGTGTAGGACTTTATACAGTTGCTAAACAAATCTGTGAGCGGTGCATAATTTGTCAAAACATTAATAAAAAGGTTTTAAGAAAACAGGTACAAGGGGGAAGAGAGGCGGGCTTGAAAGAACATACTAGGAGGAAGGAAGGGCTGGATTAAACCCTATGTTTGCATTGTGCTCTGTGTATAGCTTAATGATGAAATTGCTTATACTGATCATAATGTTCTATATTCAAGGAGTAACAGGTTCTGCTAAGCTGGTTATAAGTGTAGTCAAAGGCTTAAAGTCTCAAACTGTACAATTTGATGTTTGTCAAGTAATGAGCTGTAAAAATCTAAAACATCAGCAACAACTGAGGGAGGAATATAAGCATTTATGTAAGCAGACTGTTCAAATAGAAAGCAAGATTGTTGGGGGGCGAACATTTGAGAGTATAACTTATGAGACACCTAACCCGTTATTCTTGGAACACTGCTTGGTGGACCACACAGTATGAGGGACGGGTCTTACCCAGGTTGGAGGAAAAACCATTAAGGGAAACTTGGCTGTAATTTAACTCTCCAGTTCAAATTGACCCCAAGGTCATTAGAATTCTTAAGGCCAAAGACTTAAAGCAAACCACAGAAATAGAGACAGGTTATGGAAATACAAATGCCTGGGTAGAATGGGGCAAACATACCATCCAGAGTCTAAACAGAAGTGACTGCTATGCTTGTACAACCAAACAACCCACTGCTCAGATTATGCCCTTCCCCTTGGGGATGAAAAATCATGAAAGGGAGTTTAAATGTATAACACTCCTCTTTCAAAATGCTACTCCTGGTGAAAGTTGTAGTACGTTGTCCTCCCTTTTCCCTCCAGTCCAGAAGGGAAGTGTCAAAGCCATACCAGCGTCTTCGCCTTGGTCCCGGAAACCACTCTGCCTGTCTCTCCAGATGGGAAGAAGGGCTCCAGGATCTTGGTACCATGGCTTTGTGTACACAGGTGTAGAATGTGAGCAAGGATAGTACTGGCAACTTCTCCAGCCTCACTATACCCCGAGCAGACCTCTGGTGGTACTGTGGGAAGGGCATCCTCTGGCCAACACTACCTGAAAGGTGGGGAGGAACCTGTGCTCTGGTTCAATTGGCTATCTCATTTACCCTGGCATTTGAAAGTAATAAAAAAGTACCAACCCAAGGCAAAGAGAAAAAGAAAAATGTACAAAGTGTACCTAGTTCCTTCAATAAAAAAATGTTTGTAGATAGTATAGGGGTTCCCCAGAAAGTTCCTAATGAGTTTAAAGCTAAAAATCAATTAGCTGCAGAATTTAAATCGTCCTTATTTGCACCTAATGGAACTATCACCAAAGCCCTACAAGGCTTAACAGCCTTATTTCAGAAACTAGAAAAGAATTCTAGCATTAACAACCCACTCACAGAATGGTTGGAAAATTGGTTCGAGAAATGGAAAGGAATTGCAACATCTATTTTAATTTTCCTTATCATTCCAGCCAAAATGTTTATAACAGCTGGGTGACTAACATAATCCCGTGTGCTCAAAGGCTAGTTCAAAAACCCATCAAAACCACTAGAATCAAAAATAAGAAAGATCCCTATGATGAGGAATGTGAAAAAGCCCTTAGCAAATTTGAGAATCTAAAATGTGAAAACTAAAAGTGTTTAAAAAGAAAGAGGAGGGAATCTGTAAGAAAGGAATAAATTTCGTTTTCACATAGAGACAGCATGGACTAAGGGAAATGGAGGCAAAACCAGTTTAAACAAGCCCCAGACAAAGAGAAGAGAGAATCTGCCTGATGTAAAGAGACATGAGGTAGTATCAGAGGCGGGAACTCACAGCAAAAAAATAAAAATTTGGGGGGGGGGATTGGCTAATCAATTCAAAATCTCAATAATGAGCTAGTTGGCTCTCTGGGATTGGCTGTACAAATTAAAATCTCAAAAGATGAATTAGTTAGTGTTCTCGGATAGGCTGTAACCTCTGTAGTACCCAGTCAATGGGGAAACAGGGGAGGGACTTGCGAATTAGGAGTAGGAGATTTAAAGATCGCCATTCTCTTCCTCTGACGCGCCAGCCTTCCTTCCATGTGTTTGGCTGGACGCCCCATCTTGCAAGATCGTAAATAAATTCTTTTCTCCTCCAGAACCGAGAGAGCGTTTATTCCCTTACAGGTACCACTTTATTTCCAACAGTGAGTATATCTCAATAAAATTGAATTAAATAAAAATAAAGTTTAGTCAAGCAAAAGGGAAGTTAAGGCCATCTTGGCCATCCTGAACATATGGCAATGACCACATTTTAAAGCACACTCTGACTCCTTGTCCAGTGCTACATTTAGAGTTAAGTTCCCATAGCTCTTTCTCTTATCTGGACTGCTCATTACACTTTAGGAAATGTCTTGCCAGGCAATATGCACAATTGTCCTTGAGTTTTCTCAGACGCAGACCATTTATCTGTGGTTCTAGGGAGGAATATTATAACAGAAAGAGGCATTAGGATATTAAATTAAGCTCCTGTAAATCCCAATTCCTAACATGCAATTGTTCTAGCATTGCTTCTTCACTGTTTATAATAATTCAAGAGCTCAGCTGCAAGATTTTCACTACTTTAGGAGATGTTTGTTGTTTTTCTTTGAATCAATGGTGTTGTTTAATTACCTCCATGCAGTTCACAAAAACAATTCTCTGGTATAATAAAAAGACACACACAAAGCAAGGGAAGACAAGAAAGATATCTAAAGATGCGATTGTTTTGCTTGGGGTTTTACTTCTAAGGAATAGATATGAAATCTAAGGAATAGATATGAAAAATACAATTGAGAGATCTTGTAGGAATTAAGTTTACCTGTTTCTACAGTAAATATTTTAGCTGTGATGATCCAGATAAGGTTTCCATTATTTCATACTTTCTGCATTAAGGCTTTTCATGTCAAATGTTATCACAGAGACATGTGAAAATAAATAAATAAATAAACTAGAACTGATATGCTTATAATGAGCAGACTCCCCAAGGACCTAAATCCCTGCTCCTTGTCCCTCTACCCAGATGTACCCATTGTAGTAAAAATGTGAGTTTCAATAGAAAACCATGCTTTGTTTAGAGCAGAACAAGCCAGTTTATCTGATTCTGATTCTATGCTTGCTGCAGGCTTTTCATTGCCTAGGAGCTATTTTACAACTCGGAAAGATGTAGATAACTGATAGCAATGCAAAATTATTCTTATCTATAGGTATGCAAATAAAGTCTTTCAGGTGGAGGTGAAAAAAGCAGTTTTGCCTCCACTGGTAAATTCATTTCAATACTCCTGATGTATATATGTGTCTATGTTTGAATTCTCCTTTGAGTCAGCTGTTATCAGCTGCCTAATTTCCTCATCAATGAGTTAAATTAAATCTTTAACACGTATTTATTCTGTATCATGCAAGACATGCTTTTTTTTTTACCTTTTACCTTTTTTTTGAAAATTATTCTTTTATCCTTGATGAGGATCTATAGCAAAGAATGTTTACATACATTTTAATACTGGTAAGTTGGTTCCAAATCAGGAAAAAAAATTGCCCTACGCTTATAAAACAGATTTTAAATGGTCTAAAGTTTGACTATATAAAACCAAGATATAGCTGAACGAAGTTGGAAAGTAAGTAGAAAGTGCCAACCATTTTGTACCTTTTTTTGTGTGTAGGTCTTCTAGTGATTATACACGTAGTTTAAAACAACTTGTTTCTGTCAATATGTCTTGAATTTTTTCTTTAGAAAATATTGAGTTCTCCTTATTTTTGAAATTTTCTTTTTCATTATATTGCTTAATTTTATAAATTTAATTAACATATGCGAACCTGTTTTTCTCATCGCCACTTGTTTTAGAATCCCCAGAATATGATGAGAAAGAACATAAATGTCCTTATTGTAAGGCAGTTTTGGTCCAAAAGACGAGAGACAAAGTCAAACACTAGGCATTAAAAAGGTTATTAGAGTTAATTGAGATAAGCTTCAGGATGTCCCTGAGCCAGCAGGGAAAGTCTGTTCGAGAACCAAGTGGATGGGTGATGGGATCCTCTTTTTATATGGCCTTTTGTCCACTAGAAGGTCACACGGTGTTTGAACATGTAAGATACATGACTTTTGGCCAATTGGGAATTACAGTATTTTATCTTGTAACTTTTGGCAGTGCCTGATTTGCAGATTCTAACAGGAGAAGTGAGAAAGGGAGGGAGTAGCTTGTGGCATGAAGTGGGGAAAAGGATGGGAGGGGGCGATGAACTTTAAACAAAGGCAGTAAAGTTGTGGCTCGAAATGGGAAAGGAAATGGGGGTAGGCAGCGATAAGCCTAGCAAGGACAGTGAAGCCGTGAATGGGAGGGAGGAGGCTGCAAAGGAGGGGAGGAGACAGCAGCAGAAGGCCTGGCTTTGCATCAAAAGAAATGGGGGGAGGGTCCAAGACTCAGACCTAACACTTATCATCCCCTTTTCTTTTCTTCCTCTCCGTTTTCCAACTTCAGTAATTAATTTTTTAGATCTGAAATAAATTTATGTATTGCAACTGTATTTAAACATTCTGTGCTATGCAACCTCCTTAAAAACTTTTGTATGGATCCAAGATCATGACCCCAGGCCACTCAGAGAAGAATGCTTTTTGCCCTGAGTTAATTGGGTTTTCACACTTTCTAACACTCAAATTTTGCCTCATTTTAATTTGCATCACAAATTACATTTAGACCATTATTTTCTTTGTCAAATTTTGTTCCTCTGGATTTTTCATTGTTTTTCTTTTGTCCTTGTTGCCAAAGGTGAATGTGGCTTCAACACATCAAAATCACTCAGCCTGAGTGTCTGAATATACAAAGGGACAATGGACAGAGTTCTATTTGAAAATAGAACTGCAGCCAACTTCACCAGGGCATAAAGTTGCATTTGCCCTGACCTGCTAACTGCAGCAATCAGTGCAGGAAGCAAAGCAATATCTGCAGTAAGGAGTCCAGGAAGATAAACCATAATCCCTGTGACAATTGACCCCCCAAAGCCAGGAGGTGATAAATAACTGAGAGCCTCACCTTCCACCTTAGGACCAATCAGAGAGAGCCACATATCCTCCTATCCAATCACATAGCTGGCCACTTCTGGTTAACCTGCCTCCAGCATCCCCATGCCAACAGTCACCAATCAGCATACAGCTAAAGCCTTCTCTTCTTCCCACTGTAAAGTTTTCCCACTCATTTGCCTGCCTTTCAGTCTCTGGCAAACACAAGTGATGGTGGCCAACTCCCTTGATATAGCATGCTTTTAATAGATAGCCTTTATTTGCTCTCATTTAAGTACTTTTTATTTATTTCCACAAGAGTCTCATCATATTTTCTATTGACAAGAATCCACTTTATTTTTAAAGTCATCCCTTCCGCAGCCCACCCCAATCTTCATGTATCTCTGTTTGTTTGAATGTTGAGATTTTAAAATGACATGAATAAGACATGGATCTTTTATCACCCGTGCCTCTCAGAAGTGGATAGGCAAGGGTGGAGGGGTCCTTTGTGTTAGGTCTGGGCCCCGGGCCCTTCCTCCACCTCCCTCCTTTGTAAAGCCAGGCTGTGCTGCTGCTTCCTCCCATCCCCCCTTTTTGCGCCACTGCCTTTGTATGCGCCCATCACTGTCCCACCCTTCCCTTTTTTTGAGCCACTGCCTCGTGGCCTTTGTTAGAGCCCATGACTACCCCCTTCCTTTCCCCACTTCACAGCATACCGATGTTCCCTCCTGTTCTAGTTTGCTAATGCTGCCTTTTCACAAAACACCAGAAATGGATTGGCTTTTATAAAGGTAGTTTATTTGCTTACAAATTACAGTCTTAAGGCCATACATTGTCCAAGGCAGTGCATCAACAATCTGGTACCTTCAATGGAGGATGGCCAATGTTAGCTGGGAAGGCATGTGGCTGGCACCTGCTCCAGAGTTCTGGTTTCAAAATGGCTTTCTCCCAGGATGTTCCTCCCTAGGCTTCAGCTTCTCTTCAGAATGTCACTCTGAGTTGCTCTTGGGGCATTTGTCTTCTCTTAGCTTCTCTAGAGCAAAAGTCTGCTTTCCAAGGCCATCTCCAATGTGTCTCTGCAAGCTGCAGCTCCTCTCCTCAGCTCCTGTGTATTCTTCAAAGTGTCCATCTTGGCTGAAGCAAGCTCATTCCTTCTGTGTGAGCTTTTATAGGGCTCCAGTGAACTAATCAAGGCCCACGCTGAATGGGCGGGGCCACACCTCCATGGAAACTATCCAATTAGAATCATCACCTACAGTTGGGTTGTCGCATCTCCATGGAAACACCCAAAGAATTACAATCTAATCAACACTAATATGTCTGCCCACACAAGATTGCATCATAGGTAATGGCATTTTAGGGGACATAATACATTCAAACTGGCACACCTCCCTCCCCCACTTCTCCTGCTTGAGTCTACAAACCAGGCATTGCCAAAGTGATAAGATAAACTGTGTGTAATCTCGATGGCCAAAAGTCACATATCTTATATGTCCAAGACACCATATAGCCTTCTAGTGGAAAGAAGGCCATATATAAAAGGAATCCCACCACCTGATTGTGCGGTTCCAGAGCAGCTTTCCTCCGCTGACTTAGGGCCACCCTGCGACTTTTCTCAATAGACCTTAATAAAACTGTTTTGTTGTTGCCTGCTGTTTGCCTTTGTCACCTGCCTTTTGAACCACACTACCTTATACCTTGTGGTTAGCAATTTCTTGGAACACCAAAAGGGTTGGGGATTTCTCAACAATCACTGTTTCTGGAAATATGCAGTTTAGGTAAAGTTCAACATGATCAACTCTTAAATTGATTTCATATTTTCTCGGTTTAGTCTTGTGCTGGTTTGAATCTATTATGCAACCCAGAAAAACTATGTTCTTTTAATCCAATCTCATGGGAGCAGACCTATTATGGGTGGGATATTTGATTACATTGTTTCCATGGAGATGTAACCCTGCCCATTGAAGGTGGGTCTTAATACTTTTAAGAGAGCTCACAGAGAAAGACAGCTCAGAGAAGCTGAGAGAGACATTTTGGAGAGATTATCTTAGCTTCTGTCCTAAATCTCTCTCTCAGCTTCTCTAAGCTCCTTGTTTCCATGAAGCCTCTTAAAGGACTCCAGTAATCTAATTAAGACCTGCCCAGAATGGACAGGATCCCATCTTCATGGAAATAATTTAATCAAAGGTCTCACCCACAGTTGGGTAAGCCTCATGTCCATGGAAACACTCAGTCAAAATATTCCAGCCAACAAGTTTGGATTAAAAGATCATGGCTCTTCTGGGGTCCATAACAGTTTCAAACTGGTACAATGCCTTAACTGGGACATTTTCATGGCCTTAGAACTGTAAATTTGTGAACTAATAAACCCCCATTGTAAAAGCCAGTACATTTCTGGTTTATTACATTTTGGCAGCTTTAGCAAACTCAAAACAGGCCTTGTCTTGACTCTTGAAGATGACTGTTTAACTATGTAGCTTACAAGGGGTGACAGTGTGATTGTGAAAGCCTTGTGGATTACATTCCCTTTATCCAGTGTATGGATGGATGAGTAGAAAAATGGGGACAAAAACTAAATGAAAAATAGGGTGGGATGGGGAGTGGATTTGGATGTTCTCTTTTACTTTTATTTTTTATTCTTATTCTTTCTGGTATAAGGAAAATGTTCAAAAATAGATTAGGGTGATGAATGCACAACTATATGATGGTACTGTGAACAGTTGATTGTACACAATGGATGATTGCATGGTATGTGAATATATTTCAATAACACTGAATTTTTTTAAAAGCAGGCCTTTTTTTGTTGATAGTGAGATAATGTGCCAGTTTGAATGTATTATATCCCCCCAAATGCCATTATCTTTGATGTAATCTTGTGTGGGCAGACATATCACTGTTAATTAGATTGTAATTCTCTGACTGCTTCCGTGGAGATGCACCCCACCCAGCTGTGGGTGATGACTCTAATTGGATAATTTCCATGGAGGTGTTGGCCCGCCCATTCAGGGTGGGTCTGAATTAAATTACTGGAGCACTATAGAAGATCAGACAGAGGGAGCAAGCTTGCTGCAGCCAAGAGGGACACTTTGAAGAAAGCACAGTTGATGCAGATGAGAGACAGTTTGAAGATGGCTGTTGGAAGCAGACTCTTGCTCCGGAGAAGCTAAGAGAGGACAAATACCCCAAGTGCAACTAAGAGTGACATTTTTGAGGAACTGCAGCCTAGAGAGGAACATCCTGGGAGAAAGCCATTTTGAAACCAGAACTTTGGAGCAGACACCAGCCACGTGCCTTCCCAGCTAACAGAGGTTTTCCGGACACCATTGGCCACCCTCCAGTGAAGGTACTCGATTGCTGATGTGTTGCCTTGGACACTTTATGGCCTTAAGACTATAACTGTGTAACCAAATAAATCCACTTTTCTAAAAGCCAATCCATCTCTGGTGTTTTGCATTCTGGCAGCATTAGCAAACTAGAATAGATAAGAACCTGGGAAATTGCTTTAAATCTATCTTCCACCTCATTTATTAATTTTTTTTGAAAGACTCACTATTTTAAAAACATTTTCCTGTACAATTTTCCAAGTGCAGATTTTCTTGATATCTTTTTTTTGGGGGGGGTAAGGATTTCATAAATGCAATATTTTCTTGAGTCACTTTGAGAACACTAACTACAGTTTTTAATTAAACAATTATTCTCAGCTTCCTGAATTATTTATCTTTCCTCAGAGGGTCAGTTTTTCACTTTCCCTACCTTGTTATTTCTCTTTCATGTTTCTGTCATATGTCTGATGATCTCTAATTGTACATTTATTTTTAAAGATTAAAGATCAGAAATCAAGTTGAGAAACTAGGGCATGAAGTTGCATTTGCCCAGAATGTCACAAGACTGGGAAAACTGTACTTGCCTGTCTGAGAACTGGGGGAAGCTGGTGCATATGGGGAGATAATGGTTCCAAGTTCTCCACCAGAGCTGACTTGAGTTTCTTCTGCTATGCTGAAGGTAGAATTTTTCCCCAAGAATCTTTTCCCTAAGTTGATCATCTGTCTGGAAACTCATTCACAGGGACTAGGTAGAGCAACGTTAGGGTCGTAATGTATATGCAGCTGTCATAACAATTCCAAAGCAGATCAATATCAAAAGAAACAGCACTTGAAAGCAGATCCCACAGACTACAATTTGAGTGCTCAAGGCAACTTATTTGCTTGTTGAATCTCAAGCAGTCAATGTGACCAGCGCACAATAACCAGGCCAGGGTATGCAATACCTTCAAAGGTGGAGGGTACCGGGATCTTGACAGTCTATCCACCCAAAAGCTACTGAACTGCAGGCAGATACCTTTTGATGGGTAGGTTGGGAGCCAGGTCTAATGTAGAAGTCAACAGAGGTTCTAATGCCAATGATGGGAGGCACAGTTCTGATCACAGTGTGTCAGCGAATCTCACAGCTCAGATGTTAAAGCCCAGAGTCAGAGAACAGAATGGAAATCTGCTTCAACCTGATGCTTGCCAAAGCATCTCCACTGGATTTTTTTAAAAAGTGCCCACCTGGCTGGCATTAAGCCAGCCCATTATCATCACTTCTTCATACAAATATCTGGTTATCACTTACTATAAAAATATGTTTTTCTCAATTTGCTTATATTCTATTTGCTATTCACATGTTTATAATATATGGTTTTCTAGATTGTTTACATTCTGATTGTTGTCAACAGGTGTTTACTATGGCTTTTGAGAATCAAGATCATTAAGGTCATTTCAATACACAACAAGGATCTACCTGAATTTCTATAGATGGGGAATCATCTCTGAGGAAAACCAAAACCATCTACACACACCCAGTTTATTTTCTACATTCAAATAACTTTACTATTCTAGTGTCTTCATTAGTATAACTTTATGGTTCCAAGAGACTCTTGCCTAGGAAGACAAACATTGCAATTAACATTATGGTTCATCCTAGGAACTTTTTGAAAGACTCATTGTTTTAGTTACTTAGGCTGTCCAAGCAAATACCATGAAATGGATATGGTTAAACAATGGGAGTTTATTTGCTCACGGTTTTGAGGCCAAAAGAAAGTCCAAATCAAGGCATCAAGGTGATGCTTTCTTCCTAAATACTGGTATTCTAGGGCTGGCTGCTAGAGATCCTTGGTCCTTAGCCTGTCACATGGCAAGGCACATGCAGCCTCTTCTGGTCTCTCCCTTCTCTTCTGGGTTCCATTGATGATCAGCTTCTGGCTGCTCCCTCTGTGACTTTCTCTCAGCTTCTTACTTCTTGTTTTGTTTTGTTTTTTCCTCTCTGTCTGAATTTCCTTCTGCTTGTAAAGGGCTACAGTAAGAGGATTAAGACCCATCCTCATTGAGATGGGCCACTCCTTAACTGAAGCAACCTCACCAAGAGGTCTTACTTACACCCAGAGGAATGGATTAAGTTTAAGAACATGTTTTTTAGGGGTACATATAGCTCCAAACCACCACACCATCATCTTTTGTTATAGAAAGACTCACTTCCATGAAGCCATGGTGCAAATTCTGGGATGAGGCTTTCCCACTCAATTATTTATATTGCTGTTCAGGTTTGCTAATGCTGCCATTATGCAAAATACCAGAAATGGATCAGGTTTTTAAAGGGGATTTATTAGGTTACAAATTTACAGTTCTAAGCCATAAAAGTGTCCAAACTAAGGCATCAACAAAAGGCTGCCTTCACTGAAGAAAGGTCAATGGCATCTGAAACACCTCTGGGCAGCTGGGAAGGCATGTGGCTGGTGTCTGCTGGACCTTTATTCCCAGGTTTGGTTTCAAAATGGCTTTCTCCAAAATGTCTGTGGGCTTCTGTCTCTCTAGCTTCTCCCTCTCAGCTCTCTGTTTGGATCTTCTGGAGTGTTTCTCTCCAAGCATCTGGGAGTCCTCTCTTAGCTTCTCCAGGGCAAACTCTGGGCTTCAACTCTTAGCTTTGCATCTCCAAACATCATTTTGTCTGCATCTCCCAATGTCTCCAAACATCCGGGTCTGTGTCAGCTCTTAGCTTCTCCTGGGGCACACTCTGGATTACATATCTTAGCTTCTCTCTAAAATCTCTCTCTCAGCCTTTTTGAGCTCCTTGTTTCCATGAGCTTTCTTTAAGGACTCCAGTGATCTAATCAAGACCCACCCTGAAAAGGCAGGGTCCACATTTCCATGGAAATGATCTAATCAAAAGGTCTCACCCACAGTTGGGTGAGTCACATCGCCATGGAAACATTCAATCAAAAATTTCCACCCAACAAGATTGAATTAAAAGATCATACCTCTTGTGGAGTCCATAACAGTTTCAAACCAGCACAATCACCATGCTGCCATCTACACTGTGGAAACTATTGGGAATCTCATCAGCCACAAGCCCCAGTTATGCCATCACCACTGTAAAAAGTAAATTCCCTTTAGAGTATCTCTTCTGTCACGGAAACAGGTTCATGGTGGAAAGGGAAGATGCACATATGTGTGCATTCAGTCATTTTCTACCAGATGGTGATAGCCCCAGAGTATGGGAATTTGCCAAAAGCCAGATTTACACTGAGATTTTTAAAGATAAACTTATGTTTAAAGATGCCAAATGGTATTTTTCTAAACATAAATTTCCAAGTTTACAAATTCTAAAGCCTACCTATTAAAAACCATTCCATCACCCCAAGGCAAAGCCATTGTATTGATTCATCTTAAAGTCACTTTGCTCCTCTGTATTTCTTCTCTGCCTCTTCCCTCCATGACCTGCACTGATCTGTGTGGTTCACATCAATGAGCTCCTGTGCCCTCTGGCTAATGGGGGAGCATGAGGTCCAGTTGTCTATTACTTCATTCCAGCTCTGTGAGGGTTTTTCAGGCTGGATTTATCTCAAGACAGAAGGCCACTGTTCCTCTCAAAACAGCCTGTTCTACTGACTCTTTCCCCTTCCAGATTCTATAAATCTCTCCCACATACCCTCTGACCTAAGGGTAGTGACAGCTCTGCTGCTGCCAGCCCCTGATCCCCACACTGCCCTCTGTGGCTTCCCTTAAGCCTGCCCACACTTTGTGATTAAGTCCTTTGTAAATAAAGCCTCCTTGAAGATTTCTCCCTGGCATATGCCATCTGTTTCCTGTTGTTCGCCTGAATGATATGTGTGCCTAGTTTGAAAAAAAAATAGTGCTTATGTGCATAATGAGGAAGCCATGCCATTGGGATTAGCCTGGAAATGTGTGTAATTTATTCACTAAATAATCATGGTGTTTTTGCTCAACATGACATCAAGTAACATTCTGTATGTCTTTATGTTTACTCAACTATAGTATATGTATAAATCCAAGATAAGTGTACTTAGTATTACTGGTTATGACTACCATTCCCCTACATTTCTTAATACTCAAACAGAGGCCTCCACCTGCCTTCTGAATCACAGGATGACTTTCTGACACTTTGTGATTTTCTTCTCCTCATTGTCGTAAACTTGCCAAACTCAGGATCTGGGATTCTGAACTGCCTAAAGGAGGCAAAAAACATCCCACCTTGTAAGGCTATTCTTTCCACTATGTGATGTTCTATAGGGATCATATATTGGATTATTCAAATGTCTGCTTACCACCCTATATCAAATAGGAAGCCTCAATTTCCACCCAGGTATATCCTGTCCTCTCCATACTTTACCCTGCTTAATATTTTTCAAAGCATTTATAGAAACTTTATCCATTTATTTGTTTATTTTATGTGGTGATATTTCCTCTACTGGAATGTAAGCTTTATAAGGTGAGGGCTTTTCTTTTGTTCTCAGCTCCATCTGCAGCACTTAGGACAGTTCCTGGTGGCTATCACTTTAAAAATTAAAAAAAAAAAAATCGAATAAAAGAATAATGGATGTAGCTTTGTAGCTCAGGTAAGAGATCTGACTATATCTATCTGTCTGTCTGTCTCTCTGTCTATCTATCTATCTACTTCATAATTATCAGCAAAGAGATGGTGGTTGAAAGCACATCTGTTACTGGACCAAGGCAGTGGAATTTTTTGCCCTATGTGCTCAAATGACCAATTCCTCAGACACTGGGGTTTCAAAGAGAGAAAGAGTATTATTCCTAGGCACAAAGCAGGAGAACTGCAATAATTCTGATAGTTTTATAGTATCTAAAGATGGGCAGGTTTTAGGCTGAGTACAATGGCCCCAGATGATGTAATTTGTGGTGATTTACTTATTGAGCCTGCACAGGTTGATTACATGCTTAGTCACAGAATGTATTTAAGAAAATGATGATGGGCATGATTTTTAGTATTATAATGAGGTATAGGTCACTTATAGGTTAAAGTCTAAGCTACTGTGCATGTCAGGAGGGCCCATTTTGGTTAGATCCAGCTTCAGTTATCAAGGTAACTTTGGATTTAGTGTGGGTTAATTCCAGGCTGACCCAAGACCTTTCATTAATAAACAGTAGGAGCTGTCTTCAGTGATCACAAGACTTGAAAGTTAAAAAACTGGATAAATGGGTACAAGTGAACATTAGTCACAAGGCTTTTACAATCACAAGAGCACAAGATAAAGGCTACACAGGCATTATCAGAGATCAAGGTGGCTGGATTACAGTTCAGGTTTCAGGCATTTCCCTCTGTCTACTCTAATATACCAGAAAGTAAAAAGGAATATCTATATAATGATTCAGTAATCATAATCAGTCCTTAAATCCTAACTTCTCAGTTACACATCTATTAATCTGACCACAAGGAATGTCTGTGTAGGGTAAACACTGAAAATAGAAAAGGAAAACCATGGGAGGTCCTGAAAATGATGAACCAAAGAAGAAGAGGGAATCTGGTGAGAGTGGTGTCATGGGAATTAATGAAGGAAACTTTTTTGAGAAGAATGGAATAAGCAACAAGTTATCAAATGCAGCAGAAAGATAAAGGAAAATGTCCACTGGATGTGTTTCTCTAGTAATCTGTCTCTCCTATTAGTAGGGAGAACACTTTGATATCTTATCTAATTTTTTCAATTACAGACCAAAGTCACCTTTACCTGAATCAGCTGACCTTGCCCGACTGTTCACTAAGAAAAAAAGGACATCAGGTAGAAACTTGATGTTACCTTCCAACTAGCCTAACCAACACATCTACATGTGTCCTTACCTTTTCTCTCCTTTTCCTACTTTTACTGTAGCCAGAAATATCTATCAGATCAGAGCCCAGCCCCTCACTGAGCATGGGGTCCTCACCTCTCCTGCTTTCCCAGGGACCTTGTCCCACCCACTCCTTCAATGACAGTGCATTGAACACCTAATATACGTCATGCACACTCTAGGACCTGGGATTGCACTGAGTCAGGGGCTTATGGGCAAGAGAGAAGTGTAAGAGCAGTCTCCAGTTGTGGTGATTCTGTAGAGGGTGGTGATGTTGACTAATTTAGGAAAATGCTGAGAAAGAGCCTGGGTTGGAGGAAGGGGAAATCGAGCAACTTTATGGATTTGGGAGTCATCAGCATACAGTTGACACTGAGAGGCAGTGGACTAGATATCTCACCCGGTGGAAGGGGTTGGGAAATCTAGAAGCAGGCTCCGAAGGCCTCTGACATTCAACAGAGAGGCTTCAGTAAAGGAAACTTAGAAGTGGCAGCCATAATAGAGGGGGAAAACCAGAATGTGGTGAGCAAGATATTCTGTACTTGCTGAGTCCAGCTGATGGGAGCATAATTGCTTAGAGTATAGTTTTTCTGTTGGCATAACCCAGATTTCAGATGACTGGTAATCATATTACTCACGTATCTCTAGAGTGTTCCTAAAATCTCATTAACCAGATTCCAGATTGCATCCAACTTTCATATTATAAATAATTTACAAGAATGGTTAATGTTTCAGACTTTAATTAGAAATTATAGTCCTTTACTAACCACTCTCCAGGAGTAAAGAGTATTTAAGATGGTGGGATCCAGACCATTCATAAAAACAAATGCAAGGTAAGCTGTAATTAACATGAGCAAATGAATGCATTCCTTGATCCATGACCTGCACCAAGAGCTGATGAGGGCAGCCATGCTCTTTAGAAATGTGCATTATCTTTACTTCTAAACCTGCCTTTATTAATAGACATGACTTTGCCCTCCCAAAGAATGCGCATATAATAGTATACATAAATAGGGTCTAACACTAAATAGAAACTATACATAATCTGCTTATTAGTTCATAAATTCCAAGTTTTTTTGAAGCCTGACAAATATGGATGTTCTTCAAGTTTTGTTATATCTACCTACAGACTGAATGTATCAAGAGCAAAGTGTGCTTTATTCCATCAAAGTAGATCTAATCAAAAAGTCATCAATATTTTATACATTTTATTCAATTTTACATTTAATTTAACTTGTATCATACAAAAATGAACCTCAGGTTTTGGATTTTGGTCTGGAATGGAAAGAATAGAAGCCATGAAATCAAAATTCATCTTTATTCATTTGGAGATAAACTTCTCTATAACACAAAGTGACTCAAAGATTTAGTATTTATCCCCTAAATTTAGGTGATTTAATCTATCAAAACAAATAATGTCATTAAATCCACTATATTATTATTCCCTTAACATTCCATTATATTTTAATTATTGTATTATATTTATTATATTTATTTTTCTAGTATATTTATTATTCCATTATTTTAATTCCATTATAAATCTCATATTATTATTCCACTATACTTATTGTATCTATTATCCCATTATTATTCCACTATAAATTACATATTATTATTACTACTACTACTATAAATAAAGAAGTTATAATTTGGGGGAATAACCGAGTTTGCATCAGATGCAGATCTCATGGCATTTACTAAAGAGGAATTTTCAAAAAAAGGGGAAAATAATAAGTCTCATAAAGATGTAAAATAAACACATATTAAAGATTTTATTTAACTCATTAATTAAAGGAAGGGACCAGGCTGATGTAACCAATCAAAGGAAAAGCCAAAGAACAGACACATTTGTAAATTAAGAATGCTAAAATGAATGTGCAAATGGAGGAAAAATGTCCTCCATGGGGACTGGCTGTCCCTCAATAGGGCATAACTAATCTGCATGTCTACAGAATCATTCTGCATCATCATCAGTTATCTACAATTTACAGAGTTGTAAAATCGTTCCTGTAGAATCAGAATCAGATTGCCCAGAAGGGTGTACTCCATACATTTTCCACGGAAGCATGCATCTTCCCCTGCACAGTCCATATCACAGATAGGCTTGCAAGTGAATCATATCAGGAGGCCACGTTGAATCAGTTTCCCGCTGTTCTATTTCCATGCATCCTTCGGCTGAGCTACAGAACTTCTCTATTTGTTCAGCAGGTGGCTCATCCAACAACGTGATACTGAGTAGTCCTTGTGTGCTTGCCCATCATTTTTTAAAGATGACAGACTGGTGCCTTCAGGGTATGAGTATTTCCATGGAGGCTTTCCAAAATCTGTCTAGGGCTCCTGGCATCCCTTTGGACTACAGATGTATGAGCAATTCCAGATGGCACATCAGAAGAGCGTCTACTTGTAGGGCTTGTCACCATTGTGGAAGAAAATTCTAATCCCTTTAGATATCAAATCCTTTTAAAGAAGGCACCATGCAGTTCTCCTGGCATAATATCCTCAAGCTGGATAAAGAAGACTCCAGATTTGATTGCAGTATAAGAAAGATGGTAGCAGCAATGTACCATGATGTAAGCATAGCAGAACTCTGAACTCTACAGATAACAAGTTATGAAATGTTCACACTGACGTAGACTGGCATAAGATGGCCTTACAATGATGAATCCCTTCATTCCCCAAGGGATTTCCACCAATTTGCAGGTTACACGTTTAGAAGGCATATTACAGGATTTTAAAAAGTCAGATTAACTAACTCACATATTCTGGGTGATGGGGAAAGGGGATTCTTGGAGTGAAAATCGTCTTTTACTCACCCTTTCCAGTTCTGAGCAGCTAATTATTCTGCACATGTTAAAACCAAGAAACGAGAGCATGTCTTTGTCTGGGTAACTGCAGTGTAGTTTAGAAGAAAACAAAATTAAATATTCAACTAACAGATTAGAAAGATTTCAGAAATCCTTCCAATAGAAAACCTGTGTTTTAAACCAATTAGTGACTGTGGCCCTGAAATTTAACATAACAATCTATTAAACATGTAATGGTAAAAACCACTATGTACATAAGGCAAAGTCAATAATAACATTGAGGTCTAGAAATATAAAGTTCCCATTCACTTTATGGCAGTCAGGGTCACAGCAACAATGGAGAAAATGTGGTTTGCAAGAGAAAATGGTTATTATGAACCATATTTTACAGATCAAATTGAAAATTTAAATTCCCTACTAGTAACTGTGAGATGTTGAGTTGAGGGGTAGAGGTTGGAAAAAAGCAGCTGTCACCTGTTCATGACAAAAAAGAATGAACTGACATCACCTTGGAAAAGAAAGGGAAGGAAATCTTTTTTTACAGTGGGTGGGCAGCCTTGTATTACCATGTATCTGCCTTATTCTATCCCTCTCCTCTGTCTTAGATGACTAAAGATCTATCACATAGGATGCAAAGAGACCTGGAGGCAGGCAGCTCCTCAGCCCATGAGGGTAAATACGCCTATTTCAGTGGAGCACAAACTTACAGAAACATCTCCATTATAAAGGTTCTGGAGACAGTGCAGAATGGATGGCAGTAAGAAAATGTTGACAGATATGTTGAAGGAAGTAGATGACCAGAGAAGGAAAAACAATTGGAGGTCTTCAGGCTTCATGGTCTGCTTTCTGGCTGTTACTGCACTCTTTGGTCCATCTCACTATGTCCCATTACCATCTTTTGGGGTAGGGGTCATTTCTCTTTAGTGATGCTACTGTAAATTCAGGTCCTCGGCAGCATGGTGGAAAGAGATCCCTCTGGATCATGGCCAAAAGCACCCACATTGGATACCCAGGGGTGCTGTCCTTTAAAGGATCTTCTCGTTCTCTAAGTCTTTTCAGCCTCTGTCCTATGCCAGTATGTTTACAAATGCACAGAATTATTATTATTTTGTAAAATCATACCTGCTTGATGACATGAATGCAAAGCTGTTCCTTGCTGCACCTTCACTGCCTACCTTTCTCAGCTTGCCAGAATCTTCTTATTCTACCTATTTCAGTGCATTATAATAGCTTATTTCTATTTCCATGCTTAGTTCTTCATAAATTGAACTCATAGTAAATACAAATTATTGAGGTATGTGCCCTAGGGTATGAAATAATGAATTTTAATACATATGCCCTTCTCACATATCTCCAATATTATCTTTGAAGAGCACCATGAATTGTTGTTAGAATAAACCTGGAGTAAGTCAACCTATAATTTGTGCTAAGTAAGATGGCAGCTGAAATAACAAGGTGCAAAGGTGTAGGGAAATTAAACCTAACAGAGGAAATGTATTTTTTCCTGTTAATTAGGAAAATGCTACTCTTTTCAATGCTAATGGCAGAGCACTTCTATCAAGTTCAGAAAATATCAGAAATTAAAAAGCAAAAGCAGCTTATGGGGCATTGTGGGAGGATCACTAATTTAGTCCAACAACAAAAATAAATGGGCATTGGCTTCTTGTAGAGTGGAATGGAGACCTCAATGAAATCATAAAAATACCAGCTGCACAACTTTAATTTACTATTTTCTTAACTCTGGAAATTAACCAAAGTCACAGACCAAGCTGAAAATCATGTCTTTAAGAGGAACTACTAAACCTTGTTAAGACAGTGTGATTTAGGATATTTTAACTCGGGGCTATTCCCATCTTCTCTCCCTCCCCAGCTCAGTGCCAGGAGGCCTGTGAAAACTCAGCAGTCTCACAGCCAATATAGATTATTGATCTATTTTGGAACTCCACTAAAAGCACCATTCTCAGAGCACAGTTAAAATTTTGTCTGACCTTCCAGATCCCTGGTAAATCTCTATTTCCAGGCTTCAGTGGCTATTTGATTAAACTTAGACCAAAGGGGAGAAGTCCTAAACCCAGGGCATTACCAAAACAATAGCAATCTGTTAGGAACAGTGCAGGCACCAACATCTGTAATTTTAGTTTGGATAAAAAGAGCCTGGCCAAGGAATTTAAAGGGAAATCCTGGAAAGAAGCGATTATAGGGAACTATGAAAAGGCCCACATATTCCTAGAAATCTAATAGGATGGTGTATATAGAGACTGTGAACATGCCCAGGAAGAGATCTGGGAAAGGACAAGACACAGGCCACTCATCTGACTAAACTTGAGGCCCTGTGTAAGCAGAAAATGAAGGTTAAGGTATTTGCAACCTGCCTGATGTTTGAAGGCAAGCTTTCTCACACAGATACCTTGGGAGAAAGGTGGAAGACATACAAGGAAGACATTTAAGGACATCTTCTCATTGACCATTAGCTGGCCGCTAAGTTAACTGATCAGGGCTAGCTCTGATGAAACCAGCCTTAAAAACAAAACCACAAAGTTAAACAAAGAAAAGAAGCTGGCAGAGAACTCAGTGACCACACATTGCAGAATCCAGAATCTACAGAAGTAGTCCAGGAAAGCATCTAAATAAATAAGCAGCAACAAGAAAAACAACATAAAAAATCCAGCAGCAATAACAAATCAGGAGAGAGAATAAGATCTGATGACAGAATTGTTGCAATACATTATCTAAAATGGCCAGTTTTCAACAAAAAATATATTACAAGATATGCAAAGAAAAAAGGAAAACAACAACAACAGAAAATGTCCCTGAAGGGATCTGGATTTAGGACTTAGTAGATTATGGTCTCCTAAAGAAAAATGATAAACCAATTCAGAGTATGTTTATTGAGTATTTCATGTATGCCAAGTCCTGTGTGAGGGGCTGGAAACACAGCATCAAGTGACAACATTTCTTTTGATATTAAGTTCATTTTAGAAGGGGAAACATACACAAATAATGAAAGTAGCAAGTGGTGAGATTGCACTCAGTATTAAGAAAGCGATGGAGGAGGGAAATTTCATTTTTTCCTGGAGTGAATTGTTTGCAGTTGACAAGAGGGCTGCAAATAGTATTCTTTATGAAGATGTAGGTTGGAGGTAACAGAATAGCTGTCTAAAAGTGGCATAAGTCAAGTGTGTGTGTTTTTTTGTATAACAAGAAGGTATAAAAGGGATTAAAGAATTGAGTCCCAAGGATTTCCCAGCTCAGTCCTTGAAAAATGGGCTCTCATTGCAGGAGGATGGAGAGGGGAGTGGCTGGACGGCATAAGATGGGAAACAAAAAAGGTGGTGAAAACACTTGAAGTGGATCTGAATCCCTGGCAGCCCCTGATTTGTTCTCCATTTCTATAATTTTGTCATTTCCAGAATGTTAGATATATAACTGGGATGGGCTTTTTTTCGCTCAGCATAATTCTCTGGCAACTTATCCAGGTTGTTGTATGTATCAATAGATGATTCCTTTTTCTTGCTGAGTAGTACTCCATGGCATGGATGTACTAAATTTGTTTAACAATTAACCTGCAGCAGAACATCTGGAATGTTTCCAGTTTGTGGTTATCACAAACAAACCCTTTGAGAACAACCGTGTATAGGTTTTTGCATGAATATTAGTTTTTATTTCTCTGGAAAAATGACCAAGAGTGCAATCACTGGGTCATATGGTGTCTGCATATTTAGTTTTTAAAGAAAAGCCAAACTATTTTCCACAGAGGCTGCACAATTTTACATTCACAACTGCAATAAATGATTGATGCAGTTTCTTTGTGTTCTTGCAGAGACTGGGTGTTGTCACTACTTTTCATTTTAGCCATTCTGAAAAGTATAGAGTGATTTCTATTTGTAGTTTTAATTTGTATTCCTGTGACAGATAATGATATTGAACATCTTTTCAATGCTTATTCACCATCTGTGCCAGTTTGAATGTATTGTATCCCCCAAACGCCATTATCTTTGATGTAGTCTTGTGGGGCAGACGTTTTGGTGCTGATTAGATTTGCTTGGAATGTGCCCCACCCAGCTGTGGGTGATGACTCTGATGAGATACTCCCATGGAGGCATGGCCCCACCCATTCAGGGTGGGTCTTGATCAGTGGAGCCATATAAATGAGCTGACTCAAAGAGAAGGAACTCAGTGCAGCTGTGAGTGACATTTTGAAGAGGAGCAAGCTTGCTAGAGAGGAACGTCCTGAGAGAAAGCCATTTTGAAACCAGAACTTTGGAGCAGACGTCAGCCACGTGCCTTCCCAGCTAACAGAGGTTTTCTGGATGCCATTGGCCATCCTCCAGTGAAGGTACTCTATTGTTGATGCATTCTTGGACACTTTATGGCCTTAAGACTGTAACTGTGTAACCAAATAAACCCCCTTTTATAAAAGCCAATACATCTCTGGTGTTTTGCATTCCAGCAGCATTAGCAAACTAGAACAACATCCATACATCCTTGTCACTTAAATACCTCTGCATGTCTCTTGCCCATTTTCTAATTGAATTATTAGTTCATTTATTATTGAGTTTTGAGAGCCCTTTTTATATTCTAGATATTAGACCTTTGTTAGATAGGTGGTTAACAAATACATTCTCCCACTCCAAGGCTTGTCTTTTCATCCTCTTCACAGAGTCTTTCACAGAGAAAAAAATATTTTAATTTTCTTGAAGTCCAATTGATGGATTTTTTTTCTTTTATGGATCATGCTTTAGAGGTCAAGTCTAAGAACTCTTTGCCTAGCTTTAGAACACTCGGATTTTTCCTTTATGCATTCTTCTTAAAGATTTATATTTTAGTGTTTCACTTTTTTGTCTCTGATCTGTATCTCTTCGTATTGCATTTTTAGTGATGGCTTTAGATATCATATCATATATGCAAAAGTTACCACAGTCTTACAGGTGTCATAATTTTTCCAGTTAAAATGAAGTATAGACACTTTGCCTCTATTTACATCCCTTCACTTTCTTCACTTATAATTGGCTCAAATATTTCCTATTCATACATTTAGAACCATATCATGTAATGCTGTAATTTTTACTTCCATGGTCAAATATAATTTAGATAACTCAAGAGGAAAAGGAAAATCTATTGTATTTCCCCATATTTTGGGTTACCTTGTTCTTTTTTCCTTCTGGATGTTCCAGATTCTTCTTTTATTATTTCCATTTCATTTAGGGAACTTCATTAAATGATTCTTTTAGGGTAGATCTAGTGGTGACAAATTTTCCTGGTTTTCCTTCATCTGAGCATGTTTTCATTTCACCTTCTTCCTGAGGAATATTTTTGCTGGATATAGGGTTCTGAGTTAGCAGTTCTTTTCTTTCAGAACTTACAAAATAGCTGTGGTTTCTTATAAGGAATATCCTATCATTAAAAATGCTTTCCCCTATATTTAAGGCATTATTTCCCTCTCATTGCTTGCAAGTTTTCTTGGTCTTCTGTTTTCAGAAGCTTGGCTATGATGTGTCTTGGTTTGGATTTTGTTTTCCTGTTTTCACTCAGCATCTTGTATTTATAGGGTTAGGTATTTTGTCAGATTTGGGGAGTTTTCTGCAAGCCATTATTTCTTTGAATATTTGTTCAGTCCCTCCCTCTTTCTCTTCTCCTTTCAGGGCTCTGATGACATGAATGTTAGATCTTTTCTTATATATAGCCCACAAGTCTCTGAGGCTATATATATAGCCCACAAGTCTCTGAGTGTTCATTTTATTTCCCCAGCGTTGTTCAGATTGGGTAAATTCTATTATTTTATCTTTCAGTTCAATGAGTCTTTCCCATGACCCTTCCATTCTGTTTGTGAGCAACCCATCCATGAAGTTGATTTTTTTTTTTTTTTGGTTATTGTTTTTTCCAGTTCTAAATTTTCCATTTGCTTCTTCTGTATTTTTTTCTATTTATTTATTGAGACTTTCTATTTTCTCATCTGTTTCAAGTGTGCTTATAATTGCTCATAGAAGCATTTTACAAAGCTGTCGGATAATTTCAGCAACTCTGTCATCTTAGTGTTGACATCTATTGATTGGCATTTACTCATTTAGGTTGATATCATTCTGGTTCTTGGTCTAAAGACTGATTTACTATCGAAACCTGACATTTCAGTACTATGTCTTGAGACCCTGGATCTTATTTAAAATTCCTGTCTCAGCTGGCTTAATCTGACACCAGTCTGGCAGGGGAAGTGGGAGGGAATGCCTTGTGACTGACAGGTGGGTTAGAAGTCCAGGTTTCCCACTTAGCCTCTGTGATGGTTAGGTTCATGTGTCAACTTGCCCAGGTAATGGTACCCATGTGTCCAGTCAAGCAAGCACTGGCCTAACCGTTACTGCAACGACATTTGTGGCTGGTTAATAAACCAGTAGGCTGGTTTATTAAATCATCAGTCAGTTGGCTGCAGCTGTGACTGATTACATCAATGAAGGGCATGTCTTCCACAATGAGAGAATGCAATCAGCTGGATTTAATCCAATCAGTTGAAGACTTTTAAGCGATACAAATAGAAGACATTCACTTCTTCTTCGGCTGACCAGCGAAGTGTTTCCTGAGGAGTTTGTCGAAGTTGCCAGTTCATTGCCTGAGTTCATCGAACACATTCATCAGAGTTGCCAGTTTGCTGCCTGAGGAGTTCATCAAACACCTTCATTGGAGTTGCCCGTTTGCTGCCTGCCCTATGGAATTTGGACTCATGCATATCCACAGTTAGTGAGACACTTTTATAAATCTTACATTTATAGATATCTCTTGTTGATTCTGTTTCCCTAGAGAACGCTAATACAGCCTCCTTTGCCACTTAACTAGGGGCTCCACACTTCTGCTAGGCAGGGGTGAGGTGGGAGTTCTGATGCCCTCCAGCCTCCGCTGTGACATCCCTGGCTGGAATGGGCAGCAGGACCTTGTTACTGTTACCCAAGTGGCCTCCAATGGCACCACTGGCAGGAAGGGTGAGTGGCCTCGTAGCCACAGTCAGGCTGGCGGTGAGAGTCCTGACTCTACTGGGCTCCTCTGGCACCACTCCAGCTGTGAGGGGTCAGGGTCTCTTGTCATTGCCAGGTGGAGGTGGGAGCACAGTCTCCCTATGTTTCCCACTGACACTATGGGTGGTGGCTCACCGCACCTGCTGGGGATGGTGATCCTGGTTCCCAAGTCAACCTTCCCTTATGCTACCCTCATGGGAGAACAGCTTAGGGGGCCTCATCCCCTAAAACAGTCTAGTGGGGGAAAAAGACCAGACTCCCGTTTAATCTTTCCTGGCAGGGTTGGGGATGTGGGGTTTGGATAAAGTACAGTAATGATCATCTAAATGTTTTTTATTTTGCTGCACTTCCCCTTCCTTGTCCTTTGGCTAGAGAAAGTCAGTTTTAGTTGATGCTTTATTCTTGTTTTGTCCATGCCTGTTGGCATTTCCAAAGTGCTGGTTCTTCAGCTCCAAATCTGGGATGTATGAGGTAAAAAAAAAAAAAAAAAAAATCTGAGGAACTCACCACCATGATGTTCGTCAGATCAAAGGTCCCTAGACAGTTTATCTTCTTCTATTCCCCTCTCAGAGTCTTTTAATAGTTGTGTTGTATAAAATTTTTAGGAACTTCGGGCACACTTAGCAGGAAGTATATGGAAAAGTATGTCGACTTCATCTTCCTAGAGCGGAAAGTCTGCATTTTAAGCACGTGGCATACAATAGCCAGAATTTACCTTTTTGGCTGGATGGGCAGTTACACACACAGATGTTTAAATCTATTACAGGTATGAAGCATGAACACTTCAGGCTTCTTTTCATTACTCAGTTGTCCATACTCCATCTGCATTAAAATCAACATCAGAATTTCAACATTGTTTTAGTTAGGGTTTTGTTCCTGTTGTAGTTATAGTTTAGTCGCACTAAATTCATGCCAGGTGTTTCTGTCGTCATCCTTGATTTCTTCCTTTTTTCATTGGCCCCCATCACACCTTTCTGGAAAGTGTGCAGTGCAGCTACTCTTTGAATACGATCAGGCAATCCTGGAGCTTGAAAGACCTAACTCTTTAAATTCACATATAAAAATTGAAGCAACAGCATCAGACCTTAGTTCCTCTGATTTTCCCATACAGTGATCTCCCCAATATTGGAAAGGCATTTCTAGAGGAGATATAAAGCATGCAAAATTGAAACTCCTGTCATAGGAGAATAAGAAATGGAGAGTAAAATATAAACATGCATGCAGTATCTCTAGTGGGGTACCTAGGTCAAGAGCAGGGGTGTGGGAGTTTTATAGGGATGCATTTGTAACCCAGATCTGCCATCAAAGAGCTGTATAGCCTTACATTTCTGAGCCTAAATTTCTTTACATACAGGGCTGTGGTCACATTTGGTTAGTTAATATTCATAACAGCATTCCATAGTGCCTTCCACAAAATATATCATAAATGAGATGACTTTCTTCAAGTTCAGATTTCCAACAAATTATGTTCTTGGGTAGGTTACATGACACATTGGCCTTTATCATGTACCAGCCACTGTAAAAATATTGCATGAGCAGTTAAACCTGCAAAGATCATGTGTGAGAGGTTCTATTAGAATCCTCTTTAACAGGTGAGGCTGGGAGAAGTAAAAAGACCTCCCCTACCCCACCCAAACTGTCTGACCCCAATGCCTCAACTTGAAACCTCTACATGCTTCTCGTGAGCCTAATATATCCCCTAAGACAGCACAATTGAAGTACGGTAAGCACATTTGCTTTAGAAGCCTTAATTACTAAAACTGACTTCATTTTTGTTTTCTAGGAGGCAAATCTACTCTGCTCCTTTTAAAAAAACAAAATCCAAACCTGTGTAATTCAGTCAGACAGGAAATTATACAGAGACTCCTATCACCCTTAAGTCCACCTTTGTCTTGTCCTGGTTCAGTTCTTTGGATGTGATCTGTATACAGGCTTAAAAAGCAGTTTCCCAAGACATGAAAGAGAAACAAACAGTGATTACTTAGAACCACAATCTAAAATCAGCCTGCTTTCTACCCTCCTAATAAACACCCATAAAGTAGTAGGATTGGATGAAAGATATTTTATTTAGGACCCAAGTGAATCTAAAAACTCTCTTTTCAAATGAAAATATAGATATCATGCCAACAAAAGAAAAAAAAATGAATGTGATCTGCTTGGTGGGCTAGCATGAACCTAAATGGCCAACTGCCAAGCAACTTGTCATTTCCTAAATCACACAGGAAGAGAAACAATTTTCTTTCTAAACATACATGTCCTTTCTTATTAAAAATGTGTTTTAGGAATAAATTAATTATTATTGTAAAACTCAATTTGATTTTTCACTTAAAACACTTAATTTAAAATAAATACATTTTGTGTGTGTTTTTGGAAAGTGCTTCAGAGAAACAAACTATACATTGGTGTGCTGGTTAGAATGTATTATGTCCCCCAGAAAAAGCCATATTCTTTGATGCAATCTTGTCAGGCAGACGTTTTAGTGCTGATTAGATTGGAATCCTTTGAGTGTTTCCATGGAGATGCACCACACCCAATTGTGGGTGATGACTATGATTGGATAATTTCCATGGAGGTGTTAACCCACTCATTCAGGGTGGGTCTAAAATCACTGGAGCCATATGAATGAGTTGACAAACAGAAGGAACTCAGTGCAGCTGACAGCGCCATTTTGAAGAGGAGCTACAGCCAAGAGGGACACTTTGAAGAAAGCACAGGAGCTGCAGATGAGAGAGAGTTTGAAGACGGCCGTTGAAAGCAGACTCTTGCTCTGGAGAAGCTAAGAGAGGACAAATACCCCAAGTGCAATTAAGAGTGGCATTAAAACAAGGAATCCTTGTTTTAAAGCAGCAGAGAATTTGGCAAAATTGAGTCCCAATGTTGGATGGAAGGCAGAATTTGAAAGCAACAACCTGGAATATTTAGCTGATGAGATCTCCAAGCAAAATATAGAAGTAGTAGCCTGGCTTTTACTTGCAGCTTACAGTGAAATGTGAGAGGACAGAGACAAGCTGAGAAATGAACTCTTAGTTTCAAAGAAACCAGAAATTGATGGCCCCCAAAATTCTGGGCTTCCAGGGAGTGAAAGCCCAGAAGCTACAGCGCAACATAAGGATGTAACCAAACATGGGACCCAGCTCCCATTTCAGTACAAGCCAAGATTGGAGAAGGAATTAAGCAGAAAGGATTTGTGGAAAGTCCTACTGTCCGATGGCTTTGACCCCTGTGAGCTTCATGCAAAGCCAACAGAATTTTTGCGAGATCTTTACAGACAGAGATGCTGCTGGTCTGGACTGCAGGAGACAGACAAGGAACAAATTGAAGGAAAAAATTCTTCAAAGACAGAGCCATGGAGGTTGAGGTCTGGAGTCAAGAGGTCTCGGGCTGGAGAGCAGAGTGGCCCACACCCATGGAAAGGGTGAGTTTGCCCTGGAGGTCAAGGGCAGGCCTTCTGCCTCGATGCTTAGGAAATGTTCTGCCACCCCAAGCCCCAGAGGGTGGAGCACATTCTCAGGGAATTGGGGAGAACCTGGCTGCCACCCCACTGTTCTGAATGGGTTGAGCATGTGCCCCAGAGAAGGAAGGGAATCTGTGTGCTACCTCGATGTTTGAGGAGGGTGGGGCCAAGAAGGTGGTCTCCCCAGTGCGTGGATATGTTGGAGAACCCACCCCAGCATTTGGAGAGGAAAGAGCTGCCGAAAAGGCCCTTTGGAAGGGTTATATTCCCGCTCTCTCAAGCCCCAAGGATGCAACATCATTCTGTAAATGACTCTCAGACTTTGAAATCTAATGGAGTTTGTCCTGCAGGTTTTAGGAACTGTTTTGGTCCTGTGAATCCTGTTTCCCTTTCAGTTTCTCCTCATGGCAATGGGAATGTTTATCCTATGAATGTCCCTCCTTTGCATATTGGAAGTACATAACTTGTTCTAAGTTTACAGGCCCACAGCCAGAGGGGAATTTTGCTTTACGACAGACCATGCTTATAACTGATTTTGATGGGATCTTGTACTTACCTACTGTTACTAAAATGATTTAAGTTTTTGCGATATTCTGATGGGATCAATGTATTTTGTATTTGGAAAGAATATGTTTTTCTGGGATCCAGGGCATGGAATGTGCTGGTTTCAATGTATTATGTCCCCCAGAAAAAGCCATATTCTTTGACGCAATCTTGTGGGGCAGACACTTTAGTGCTGATTAGATTGGAATCCTTTGAGTGTTTCCATGGAGATGCACCCCATCCAATTGTGGGTGATGACTCTGTTTGTTTAATTTCCATGGAGGTGTTACCCCACCCATTCAGGATGGATCTAAAATAAATCACTAGAACCATACAAATGAGCTGACAAACAGAAGGAACTCAGTGAAGCTGACAGTGCCATTTTGAGGAGGAGCTACAGCCAAGAGGGACACTTTGAAGAAAGCACAGGAGCTGCAGATGAGAGACAGTTTGAAGATGGCTGTTGAAAGCAGAGTCTTGCTCTGGAGAAGCTAGGAGAGGACAAATACCACAAGTGCAACTAAAAATGACATTTTTGAGAAACTGCATCTAGAGAGGAACATCCTTGGAGAAAGCCATTTTGAAACCACAACTTTGGAGCAGATGCCAGCCACATGCCTTCCCAGCTAACGGAGGTTTTCTGGACACCATTGGCCATCCTCCAGTGAAGGTACCTGATTGCTGATGTGTTACCTTCGACACTTTATTGCCTTAAGATTGTAACTGTGTAAACAAATAACCCCCTTTTATAAAAGCCAATCCATTTCTGGTGTTTTGCATTTTGGCAGCATTAGCAACCAGAACAATTGGAAAGTAAATCACTAAGATGAATCAGCTCAGTGAAGTTGTAGCAAATGTTTCTTAGTCTTTTGGAGTATATTTAAATATATATACACATACTATATATTCTACTTCAATTTAATTTTAATTACTTCAATTTCCTAAACAAAAGAATTCTTACAACAGTAGCCTTTCTAAAATAAATACTATTAATTTAGTGCTTCAAAAATAAATATTGTATGTAACAGAGCTCTTCTGTGTGAAAGTCAGTGAGGCACAGTGAAAGAGGAGAACAATGAGGGAAAGCAGTGGGAGGGGACCTCAGATAGTGTTTTATAACAGAGAACCAAACCAAGAGCAAGGAGAGAGAAAGCCAGATCAGATGACACCACCTGTAGAGTGAACTTTGCCAACAAAAGAAAAACTCAGAAGTTTGTGCTTCACATCAGAGGAATCAGGAAAGACACAGAAATGCTTCCCAAAGACAACAAACCAAAACACCATTGCTAAGTTGCTCTCCCCACACCATTCAAAGGTCTTGGAAGAAGTAAATGACTGGGAAGCTCCAGATGAGTCAGACCAGGCTATTGGTGGAGACACTATCATCTTCCACGGGGGTGCTACCTTGGCCCCGTCAACATCTAACCCTTTTTCATCCTCATGGTACAGACATACTAGTTGGATTTCCCTCTGTTCCTGCTCAGAACTGCCAGTAAACCCTTTCACCCCCTCTCCCAGTTTGGAAAGCAGTAGGAGCAAAGGAGTTCTTCACAAAAGTGATCAGAGAGGCCTCCTCCAGGCCAAGCAAGCTTTGGTGGGACAGAAAACACAATCAGCTCAATCGCTGAGCACTTGCTACCCTGCTGCTCCATGACCATGGACACGGCTGTCTTTATTGTTTTATTTTATATGGTTGCATTCATTTTGCTAATGTTTTGAGAATTTTTACATGTATGTTCATAAGTGAGATTAGCCAGTTATTTTCTTTTTTTAAAATATTATCCTTGTCCAGTTTTTTTCTGAAATATTCTCTAATGTAGACAACTTGGAAAACAGAAACATAAAGAAAAAAAAAAGAAAAATTACTCATATTTCCACTGTCTGGTGATAATCACCTTAAACGGTTTGGTCTATACAGAAAAATAGTATCATCCTGTACCTACTGCTTTGTCCATACATAATGAAACATCTCCACTTCTTTTACCCTTAACAGGAACATTTTCCATACCTGCTGTGGTAGGCAGAATAATGGCTCCCCAAAGATGTCCATGCCCTGATCCCTGCAACCTGTGAACGTGTTATGGTGCATGGCAAAAGGACTTTGCATATGTGATTAAAGTTTCAGAACTTGAGATGGGGAGATTATCCTGATGGACCTACTATCAATCATGTGAGTCCTTAAAAGAGGAGGGAGGTGGAGAGTAGGTCAGAGAGATGTGACGAGAGGACTCGCCCCAACGTTGCTTCCTTGTCCAGTTTTATTATCAAGAATATGCTTCATGGAAACAGCTGGGGATTATTCTCTTATTTTCTGTACTCTGAAGTATTTTGTATTACTATGTAATAATTATTTTCCCTCGAATAAGTGTAGAACTTGAGTCCACCAGTACCTAGATTTTTCTTTGTGATATATATTTGTTACTATTTATCCTGCCTAGGATGTCTGCTCTGAGAAGGGACATCACAGACCAAATCACTTCTGTAGCAATGCACTGTTAAGAGGGAGAGAAAAGACGAGAAACAAAAAGATAGGCTTTGCATACAATGCCTTCTGGGTGATCCTTTAGCCTTTTAACCCCAGGAAAAGAAAGGATCACTACCTTACTGGGGTTTTAAGTGGCTTGTTTCCTGCACCCAAAGGCAGAGGTCTTAACTCAGAAGGACCTAAATAAGGCCCTTTTGACAGGGCACATGGAGTTTCTAAAACATACGGTCCTTTATAACCATGTCTTTCCTGTCTTTCCTAACCATAAAAGAATGAAGAAAAAATCAACTAAGTTGAACCATATGCAATTGTCATGTTATTAATATTAATAGAGTCATTGAATATTAATAGATTTACCACTTCACATACACATGCTTTTGGTTCTTTTAAAAATTCTCATCAGACTTTACTATTCTTTGGCACACTCAATTCTTATTCAGGTTTATGCACATATTTGCTTTCTGCGTGCACTTCATTGCTTTCGGCATCTCACATCTTCAAGTACATACAATTACTTTTTTGTGCTTGTTATATATTCTTTAAAGCAGCCCTGTCCGATACTGTATACACTAACCACACATGGTTACTTAAAGTTAAATTAATTAACATTAAACAAAATTAAATTTCAGTTACTCAGTGATACCAACCACGTGTGTAGGGGCTGCTTTTCCACCATCACAGAAATTTCTATTGGACAGTGCTGCTTGAGATTCTCATTAATGAGAGTCTTAATGGGACAAACTCTCTCACTTTTTGTTTATCCAAAAATGTCTTTATTTTGCAAAGATATTTTAAAAAATATTTTCACGAGTACAGAATTCTTGGTTGGCCTGCTGGACTTGGACACAATAAGGTATTTCTGGTACTTTCCCAATAATGCAGCTTAAAAACCCAAGGGTCAGGGTTCCTCTTCTTAAGTTTGACACTAACCCTGCCAGTCCTGTGTGTGCAGCCCCCAAATCTTATGGCAATAGGGGCCCAGCCCTACATGTTCCTGTATCTGTTAGTTTCTTGTGGAAAAACCCTGCCACTCAATATATGGAGGACCACATCTGTTATTCCCACTATTTCCCAATCCCCATAGATATAATGGCCCAAATTCTTGCAGCATGGAAAAGAAATGTCAATTAAACAGTTATGTTCAGTTGATGAACTTCTCCATGTGGAATATATGAATCAACTTCCTATATTGAAAACACAGCTGAAGAATCACACTAACTTCCATTTCAGCTTCTATATATATTCAAAATCCCCATAGCATCAATTAACTAACTTAACCAAGGTGGTAAATGATGACAGTTTAAATGACGGGCATTTATTGGGTGCCAGGGTCTGTGCTAAATAAGCCCTTTGCATGGATTGGTTGAAATAATTAAACATTTTTTTTTAAATTTCTAAAATTTACACATACTCTGTACCCCACCAAGCAACAACTTTTTATTAGAAAAATATATGAACATATTAACATAGCCTTAAACTGGGAATATGACTTTGAATTCATTACCTTAAAACACTCTTTCCAATCCTGTCTCCAAAGTGGCTCAGCAATGATACAATCCTCCTCTCCAACAGGTTTCATGACAAGCACATCCTGTAGTATTCAGCTCTAATATTTACATTAAGTATGATAATTAGTATTAGTATTAAATGCAAGGAGAAATCCTATGATGGGTTATAGGAAGCAGTAATCTTTCCCGCAAATAGGGACAAATAACCCAGCAGGTAGCATATCAGACAACATGGCAAAATGATGAATCAGCTAAATGTCTGGAAAGGGCAGTTTCTGTCACAGGAATAGAAAGCCACGGGATGACCATCTGCAAGATGGAAAATGCAGCCACTGGGATTTCAAAGGGAAGGCCATGTTCCAGGAAAAAAACCTTGGGCCTGGGTGGCCTGATGAACCTCCCTTGAGGGAGGATGACGGACCACACCACCACCACCACCACCACCACCACCACCACTAAGGAACCCGGGTCCCTGTTTCACAGCCCAGCACCATGTAAGATGCAACCAGGTCCACACGGTCACCATGGATCCCCTGACCACTGACTGGCTGGTCTGAGATGATAGCTTTTCATCTGGGTGTGGCAAGTTATCAAAACTCCTGGAAGGTTGCCTGAGTTTTCTAGGGATGCCATTACAAAGTACCACAAGCTGGGTGGCTTAAAATAATGGAAACTAATTGTGTCACAGTTCTGGAGGAAAGACATCCAAAATCAAGGCATCATCCTTCCTTCCTCTTCTTCTGGTGTTTTCCAGCCATGCTTGAGGTCCCCTGGCTTGTAGATGCATCACTCCATATCCACCTCAGTGGCCACAGGGCCTTCTCCCCTGTGTCTGTCTGTATTTACGCCCAAACTTCCTTCTTCTTTAAGGACGCCAGGCATATTGGACCAGGGCCCTCACCCTAATCCAGTTTGGCCTCATCTTAACTTACATCTTCAAAGACCTTCTTTCCAAATAAGGTTGTGTTTACAGTACTGGGGGTTATGACTTGAAATGTCTTTTTAGAGGACACAGTTCAACACGTAACAAATTAACAATTTATCACATTTTTAATAATTTGCAGTAACCTCAGCAAATTAGAAACATTAGAAACAATAAAAATTAATCTGAACCACATTATCAACAATTTTGCAATAAACCGAGTATAAATGTCACGAAGATTTTTGCAATCACCTTCATAATTTGAGGTTTGTTTTCTGTTTTTAAGTTTAGTTTCAACATTTCAGGGAAGCTGATATAGTAAACATCTTAGCCAATAAAATGTTTAAGATAGTTTGATTAAAGGTCCAGTCAGCCTGAGTGGATTTCATTTATAAAATGTGGAATTTAATGTAAAAGTTGTGAAAGTAGGATTTAACTGTTCAGAAAAATTCAGTCCCATAGATACGTAATATATGCTCGATGTATACGTATTGAGCATTAAAGAAAGCACAAGTAGCAGAGTTATTTCTCTATATACAAGAAAGATTCTCAGAATTATTGAAAGCATAAATCTGGCAGTGGTAGGTAGAAACTTTGTGTGTGTGTACATGCACCTGGGCAGAATAATCAGATACATTTTTAAATATATAAATCATATCTTAAAACACTGGAACAAAAGAATAATGTAGCCATGGATTATATTTACTTGCTGCACAATGTGGGAGCAAATCAATAGGTAGAAATGTCAAGACTTATATTCTACTATAGTCAGTCAGTAATTAATTATCTGTGTGACATTTTTAATAGAAATGAAGGCCTTTTTGCCCCAGATTTTGAACCTATGAAAACAGGGATAATTATATCTATCTTACCACATTGGTTTGTTTTTAAGAATTAAAGTGAGATATTGTATTAGTGGTACATGCAGTTACAGAGGCTCTATTTTAAGAGATTTAAAAATAATTAGGTAGATTCATTTTTCAAATCTGAAGGCAAATTTAGACCTGATATAGGAGCATTTTTTGTTTGTAAACTGAATGATAAACTCTGAATCCGGTGTCTCACTCTTTTAAACACAAATGATACAAGAAAATTAAAATATATTATTTTTGGTTATAATCAAACTATGGCCAATTTATCACATTATTAGTAATTTTAAAAGAGATTACATAGGAAGCAGCACTTCTGCATATTTTCCGAGCCATGTGATTAATGCGTAAATCCTGCGACTAGTCCCAGTAATACAGCAACTCCGATACCTAACTAACCTTCCTAAAACACCATCCACACTTGCACTATGATTCTGAGAATTAAATTGTTTTTAAAACAACTCAATTCTTCCTTTGAAAGTAAATGTGCTAAACCAGTGTTTATGAATCAAAAGTTGGTAATAATCATATATGTAGGCTTAGGAAACCCCAAAGATCAGTCACTAATAATATTTTTATTCAGCTGAAGAGGAAATTATTTTCAATCTGCACTATTTAGTGTCCCAGAAATTGTGCATGTATCCATGGAATCTGGTGTAGCCACTGGCACACATACCTCCAAAAGCCACTGCCCCAACCACATTTTATGCAAATTATTTAATGCCTTTAACCTTCTTTCTCATTCTTTCTTCCATATCATTCTTAACTATGAGCCAGATTTTGGAAAAGGAAGAGACAATCAGGATCCATGGATGGTACCAAGGATTCCTTAAACATTTAGCACACGGATTGTAAAGCAATAGATTAAACAACCAACTAAGCATGTTTTAATATAAAAGGTGACCATTCATCCTCCTCATTTGAAGAATATTTTGATAATCCACTATGTAGGCAGGAGCTTAGTTATACTAACTGAAAAGTGCATCAGTCATATTTGTCTTCTTTCAAGGCAAGGACCACCAATTTAATATTCTAAAACTTCCATTGAAACCAATTATCTATCAAATGTTCTTTATGAAAGAATGTTGAGAAAGCTCCAGAACTAGTGGTAAGACAAAGAATGTAAGCGCTCAGTATGTTTTACTACCTTGCTAAATAATTCTGCGAAGATAGAAAGTGGGCTTCACGTCATCCTGAAGAGAAGTTCCCAAGTTCCACACCCAATAATGTGTGTAAATAATATGCTGTTTTCCTTTTTTATTTGAAAATATAATTGGGGGAATGATTCTCTTTTACCTTTTATTTCATAGAAGGATGGTACCTGCAACTGGAATCTGTGTATTCAAATAGGGCTTAGTAACCCAGCTCTCGGAGGAAAGTATGTTTAACTCATTTTGAGTACGTGGCAACCATTCAACAAATAACTGATTACTAAATGATTGTTATCTGGCATAGGTTTAAATAACTACATTCATAGGTACTTTGTAGTAAATAGTAAACATTACCTATTTCTTTCACTTTGTGTTTGATAATTTAAACACTTATAAAAATGTTAACAGATCACAATATTCATGCTCCCCATATATACAGAAGGGGTAAAATAATACACACAGCACTACAGAAAAGTATACACCTGCACATTTTATAATATTTTAGGGAATAAGCAATATGCTTCCATAATTCAAATCTCATCCAACTTCTCTTAAATATTTTCCTAATTTAATTCAAAAACGCTATTTTATTCACAAATAAGCAGGTAAAGTTTACAAATCAGTAAGGGAAAGTGGATAATATATCACTGCAATGGGTGCAACTATTTTGTTGTTTCTCTAGAGCAAAGAGCAGACTGCAGTGGGTTTCACTTTCTATAACTCTGTAAAATTCAAGCCATCAAAGTGATGAATTCTTCTGGGTCCTAAGATGATCACTTGTAAAATCTGCAGTGTTTTCACAATGTTTACGTTCAGCTATGCATTAAATAGAGTCTACTATATCTGTTTTGGATCTTTCCACAGCCTACATAGGCCTGTGGGGGAAAAGTACGTCTATCATTTTGAGATCTTTAAAATCCTTCATCATTCATTCAAAGAAACATCAATACAGATGCAGTACTGTGGTGGACAGACTTCGAGGTGGCTCCCATGATCCCTGCCTGCTAGTGCATGCCCCTAAGAAACTTACACCCTTTGAGTGTGGGCAGAACTGGTGACTTGCTTCTACCCCACAGAATAGGGCAAAAGTGATGCAATGCCACCCCCATCATTACATTCCATGACTCATGACACGAGTCTCCTTTTTGCTAGCAAGCTCATACTAAAGTCTCCCCCTCCTTAGTAATCTGCCATGAATCCCACAGCAGGAAGGAACCAAAGTTTGCCAACAACCGCATGAGCAGGGAAGAGAATCCTTCCCCAGTCGGGTGTCTGGATGAGAGCCCAGCCCTGGCCTACACTTGATAAGTGCAGCCATGCCCAGCTCTCGACCCACAGAAACTGTGAGATAATAAATATATGTTGTATTAAGTTCATGGTAATTGGCTACACCTTATAGAAAAGTAATACAAATGCTATAAGAAAAGACAATTGTTTTTTGAGAAAAGACTTAATAGAAAGGATATCTTTTTGCATTCCTTAAAAAGCACACAGAAAAGGGGGTGGACACTCAAAAGATAATAGCAAGGTTGAAGTCCTGGTGTGGACAGAGTAAATAATCTGATTAATACTTGGCAGGCACAGGGCAGATGGGATGTGGAGAGTGTAGCACCTTTTTATGATAATTGACGTACTGAATGCAAATGGTGGCTCCATGGACATCAAAAGTGGTTACTGGAAAAATTTCCATAGTTCAGATGAAGTCCTTGCTCTCCTAGCATGTGTATGCATCTTAAAATGACATGACCCAACTAATAGCATATGTTGCTTTAGGCTGCTGTGTAAGAAATTGACCCATAATCCTAGAGACATGCAGAATGTCAGACTTAGTTCGAACTGGATAACCTGCATCTGTTCTTAGCATCAGCATCTTTCTCTTGATATTCCAGAGTAACTAGATGAGACGGATAAAATTTTGCCTAGGTGAGTTCAAAATTTCAAAAGGGAGAGCTTCAGTTAAAAAATGTGACTTTTTTCCTAATAAATGGACAGTCACAGGGAATCAAAGGATTGTTGTGGTAACTTGCAGAGAAAGAGAACTGCAGATTTACAAAGAAAAATTGACCTAATCACTCCATGTTGAAGGGAAATAAATTGAGGATTATGTTTTATCCAGATGTGGTTGAAAGATAAATTTGCAGTGTTAAATATAGTGTGGGGACAAGTCTAGTTAGAAGATATGCATTTTTTTTAACTCGATGGGAGGTGTTCATTATTATAATTTACAAAGATCAGTATGACAAATTACAAAGAAAAATAAGCAAGTTATCACCCACTGAAATCCTCTCTATATTTTGCTATTCAGGAATTTGTCTTGTAATCGAAATCAGTACTACAATTCCATAGCCAAATTCAATACTAATTTCATCACTAAAATGTATCCAGAGTGATTTAAGCGCCAAATAGAAAAAGGAATCAACTTTACAAAGCATTATTTTTCCAGGTCTCTAATACATTTTTGGCCAGTGGGCTTCATAGGAAAACAGAAATCCAGCAAAAGGCCATCTGAGACCCATTTCCTGTTTTACAAAGGTCAGCAGGGAACTGACGAAGGGACTGCAGCAATAGGTTTCCACAAAACATGAAAGTCCAGCATTGACATTTACCTCTAAACAAAACTTCTCTGTTGCCTTTTGTAAGAGAATAAGGCCACAGCTCAAAGTTTTGTTCTCTTTTGAAACTTACTGTCATTATGCAAATTACATTTCAGTTTTAGAAGATCAGGTCAGCAGAGTCAGAAACTGCCAACCAGAGATTAATGACCACGCCTAACTCGCAGTTACATAAATAGACAAGGAAAGAACTGGCATCATTGGGCAGGGCCTCCCAGCACCCTCTGTGAGGCTGGCAGTGGGCATATCGGCGGCGTGGCACGTCCACTTCATGTACCAGGAGGACAAGAGCTGGGTTTTCATCCACAGAAAGCCCCTGTCTTAGCAAGAATGTCACACTGTCATAGTACAAGTCAACCACGGCTGCCCATCAGAAGAAATACTCTTTCTGACTTTCGCTGACTGCATTTTGCACGTTGAGTTCACTTTTCAGAGCAGTCTCAGCATCATCTCCCTTTTTTGAGATATCTGACTCATTTTTTTGGTATAGCCATCTCTGTTGACAGATGCGTATGGCTATGGCAGTGATGCAGAGGAAGATAAATATCACAACTGCTATCACACCTAGGGAGGGAAAAGAAAGGAAAAGTACAAAGTCAGAATACAAATCATGAATGTTGGCCTCACTGCATCTAAGCTGGCACTGCTTATACCGTATCATCAGAAAGTTTGAGGCCAAGCAGACTTAATCAAGTTTTCTCCTGAATCCCTATAACCTTTAGCTACATCTGCTTTATGTTTTTATTCTAAAGATGTATCATGATTAGATTTCGGTTAAGACCTTCAGACTTAACGCAGAAGCAAAACATAATCCTCTTAGACCTCGTCTACAATTCGTGAAAATGACCAGGCTTTATTTAAAAAACTATAGTGTCCAGCCCCATCTTAGAATAATGGGAAATGTTATTGTATACAAATATTAATGGGAAGTGTACTTTGATGATGATATACTGTTGAAAGACAGCAGTGTGATATGTCTATCATCAATCCCTACGAGGCAGACAGGCTTTTAAAGGTGGCTTCCGCGACCCCAACCCCTGGTGTCCCAGCCCTTGTCTGAGCCCCTCCCTTGGCTTGTGATCAGGACCTGTAACTTGCTTCTAACCAATAAAATATGGCAAAGGTGATGATGTGCTATACGAAATTACATATATGTGATTATGTCACATTAAGATTGTGGCACCCTTCTTGCTGGAGTTTTGCTTCCATCTGGCTCTAAGGAAGCTAGCAGCTATGTTGGGGAATGCAACATGGCAAGAACTGTAGGTTCCTGTGTCGCTGAGGGTAGCCTAAGCCAACAGCCAACAATAGCAACAACAACAACAACAAAAAACAGAACCTCTCAGTCCTACAGCTGCAAGACACTGAATGCTACCAACAACCAAATAAGCAGGAAAATGGGTCCTTCTCCAGTCAAACCAACAGATGAGAATCCATTCATGGACAGCTCCTTGAGTGCAGCTTGAGAGATCCAAGCAGTAGACCCAGCCAGGTTGTGCCCAAACTCCCAACACCCAGAAACCGTGAGATACTAAAAGCATGTGGTTTTAAACTGTTAGGTACGTGCTAATTTGTTATGCAGTAATAGACAACTATAATGCCCAATTACTAAAAAGTAGTAGAAATATTTATTATACTCATTTACATGGAGAATTGATAATTTAAATATTTAAAACATTAGCTATGCCTGTGGTTCTCAAACCTGGTTGTACATTAGACAATAACTCAGAATCTTTACGTGGGAGAACTGGGCATCAGTATTTTATAAAAGCTCCTCAGATGATTCTAATGCACTGATTCTAATGTAAGCAGCAAGCTATTCCATAGAAATGTTTATTCAAGTTATCACAGTATGAAGAATGAGTGTCAAATCTACACCAAAACAAATATGTAAAAGCAAGCGTTCACTACTCAATATACTTTTAAGATGACTGTCATAGGGTTTAATCCATATATTCAACTGGCAGGTACAAGAAAGCACACACACACTGCTTAGTTATATGAACCAAAATTTGTTTTTGAAATTCAGTTTTTCATTCTACTGTTATGGAGATAAGCAACTGCCATGAAGTCCAGAAGACTGACAGCTTGCTTGGGTACGGCTGGTCAAAAGCAGTTCTGAGGACATGCTGGGCAGAACAGATTCCCCACAACCCCCTGAGTCAATGAAATTACTTGATCTGAGAGGAGACAGCCCTGAGGCTTCTGCTAAATCTAATATAAATGTCTATCAGGATTCTGCACTTCATATCTGGATGATCTACAAATGATTGTTAGTATTACCATTGATATCATTATGAGCCAGAACAAGAGAGAATAACTAATTAGAGTATTCATTACTTGTTATGTAGTCTGTATTTCACTTGGGAACAAACAAGAGAGTGACTTTAATTATTTTTACGTTTAGTCATAGGACTTCACTTTAAAGAGAGATGCCGTATGCAATTGCAGCGTCAGGGCATAGTAAATCTCCATTACAGTGATCAGGCCAAATGATCATAAAAACACTGTTCCCCCTACTCTGACTCTCCCAGTACATCCAGGCGTTTATGGACGTGATTGACCACTTTTAACTCTGGCTTATCTGTTTATTTGTTCTGTCAGGATTGATGGCATCCTAGAATAACTAGAATAAGGACGAGGTCATTCATGGATGGCCCTGTTACCTCCGATTACAGCAGAGTCACTTCTGTCTGCATTAACTAAGGGCTCCCCCTCATCTGTTGGTCCCGAACGACCTACATCAGAAAAAGGAAGAATGACAGGCAAATAGAAAAAAAGGACTTCTGAGAAATTCATAAACATTTGAAAGAACAGCAAAGTGCAATGGAAGAAATGCACATGAAACTAAGGGAGACGGGGCTGTGGGGTAGGAGGAGAGAGACAGAGTTGGACAAACAGAAGAATTTGGAAGTCCCGGGACCTAACCACGGAGGGACCACCCACCTGAGTTACCTGCGAGCCGCCGGGTCAACTCCGGAACAGGGGAACCGGGCCCCGTCCCCGCCGCGCAGCGGGCCGTGGCGGCCACGTGGCCGCGGATGGTGACCCGCGCAGGGCCGCCGAGCAGCAGCGCCGCCTTCAGCGGAGCCGCCTGGCCGAAGCGCACGGCTGAGAGGCAGCCGGTGAAGCCGTGCGCTCCAGCGCGCCGCGTGTCCGGGTCGGCGCCTGAGGGATCTGTGGGAAAAAGAAGCCGGACACGAATGGCTATGGGTCAGAAAAACGCAACATCTTCACAAGAGCGACGCGGAAACTCCCTGGAATCCTTTGTCCTTTCATCATTATGAAAAAGCAGAGCTATTACCTGTTGGCCAGGTTAAGGAGAGGCAGGGTGTTAAGTTTAGCCAATTCCCACGTAGGTGTAACTTTGCCTACAAGTCAACTAAATCTTCCCTAGATGCAGCCATGGGGTACAAAAGAATGAAATTCTCTGCCATTTCATTTTTTTCCAAAAGATCGTTAAAATGCATTTTTTTTTTAAAGGGATCTCCAGCCAATAATCCAGAGGGTTAAAACGGGCAGTCACATGGATATGAGCACATTAGTGCTCTGACAATCCCTTCTTCCTTATCTCAGAATTTACACTTGAGGCTTCCTGAGTGTTCTCATATCCCAGAGGCTGAGGTGACCACACCCTAACAGCAGGGCGGCAACCGGAAATCCTTATCAGACTTCCATTCCTCCCCCTTCACACTTGTGGTTTCTCTGTCCAGTCTTCATAAATCAGTCCTCCCTCCACCATCCCGCCTCCCGCACTCACCCCAAGCTCACCATGTTTATTACACAATTGATGGAGAGTGAGATTGCCACAGGGATCAGAACATCAATTTATTAATTTCAGTGATGATTATAACCTGCCTTCCATTTGCTTACATGGCATGAATTCTGAACAAGGGACTCAGTCATAGACTTCAACTGTTTAAATGTGTCAGGCTGAGCAGCCTCCATCTACTCATCAGAGGAAACCATGTCCATAGGATCACAGTACTTCCATCTGCTGCCAATTCCTTCCATACTTCACAGTGCTTAAATGGGCATGTTGACTCTCCTTTTGCTAATAATCATCCCACAGCTACCAAGTATTTACCAAATGGCTTCCATATGCTGGCAATGTGCTATGTGACTTGCATGCATTATTATTTAATCCTCACAGCAGCCTTATGAGTGGTATTGTACCTATTTTATAACTAGGAGCCTCAAGTTCTGAAGTTAGTAACCTAAGACTTTAGTAAACTAAGGTCATTCAATTGGTGAGTGCCAGGACAGCTGACCTGAATCCAGTCTCCTTGTATTCAACCCCTTTCTGCACAGGATATTCTTTCTTTTGTTCTGTTAATATCTTTTGGACATGTCCATACTTGTTCACATTGGGTGATAGATGGGGATCATTATACTATTCTTTCTACTTTAATGATTGCATGCACATTTCCGTTGCATATTTGCATGTATTATGTAATGATTTTTTTTGCTGACTGAACAGAGGATATTTAAGTTCAACTGTGAATCCAACTTCTGATTCATTCTGTCTTTATGTTATAGTTAATCAAAGACAACTTTTATTTCCTTTGATTTTCAAGTTTTTGACAGGCACTTCTCTTTTGTTTCCTTTTCCTGACAATATATTATAAATAGCAATACATAATTTTGATTAGATCTGTTCTGTGGTAGTCAGCATGAAGAATAAAGGCCTATTGGTATCATAAATATAAAGGAGAGTGAGGATTTAGAGCAGCTCTGTTGCTACACAGCTAGGAATCAGTGGAGCAGGTTCTCGGACTAAGGCATTTGAACTCTGAAGCCAGCACACTTCACCACACTGCCATCCAGCCCCACCCTGTATCAGTTACAGAATATCACACTCCCTGGATGGTCCATCTGACCCTCATAATAGATGGCAAGTTCCTAGTGGGCAGCCTTTTATTCATGTCTCACCATGGCCCTTAGTTTAGTGTTTCTTACATAGGATGCACACGATATACATTCTTTAATAAGAATAAATTGAGCCCCATCACCATACATCTCACCATTCTGTGCACAAAATTTTGCCAGTTGAAACCATTTTTTAAAATAATCTGGCACTCCAGAAGAATGGTCTCACAAGTGCAGAGGACCCTCCTTGTCATAAAAGTTTACTTGCTTTGGTTCAAGCTAAAAATACACTTACATATTCGATTGCCATCTTATGCTACTGCCATTGAGTTGCAAAGTAACCAAAGACTCCCTCCTGCTCACTATAGTTAAGCAACATACCTACTTTTGAAGCTGGTTTCTTATCTAATTACAGGTCTTTACTTTTATTCCTATTAATCTATTTCAGCTTCTCATTCATGAAAGCCAAATTTTGAATCATTATTCCTTCTGGTTTGGAAAAGAGCTATATCTTCTGAGAAAATAGTGAGTTTGACACTTTCTGCAAATGCATGATAAGCTATTTGAGCTTACAAAACTCTATTCAGTGATTTTGAAGTCGCAAAAGTAAATGTTTGCTAGGTAAAAGACTTCTAAAAACAATTGAAATGAGGGACATGTTAACATTGTTATAATTGTAATAAACATCTTTTTGAAATATATACATATCTTGGCCAAGATGACTATATGAGATATCAAAGAGCTTTAATGCATGCGAGTTCCTGATAGATTTCATGGTTCCGTTAAGTATACTGAAGCCAAATGAGCTTGGGACAATTCAGCCAAAAAATTACTATAAATTAAGAGGGATTTTAAAAAGGTAATTCCTTTTTAATTTTGTAGTCAGAAAATACATATTTTTTAAAGAGAGATACGCTTGTTTGAATGTCCTTGGTTGAGTATACTTGAGAGAATGTCAAGAAGAAATAGAACAGGAAAATGCTGATATAGCAGCCGAGACAGAACTTCTTTTCCAAGGCTGAAATACTGAAAAAAAATTGTAGGTCACTAAAAATCTTAGCTGTTGAGTCAAAAAGAGGAATCAGACAAGGCTCACTTTTTTGGTTAAAGTCTGACATGAACTCTTCCAGGCTGGGTAATATAATGCATCTGTGACAGAAATTTATCTTAATAAATTAGACTAATTTTGTGGAATTTCTTTATCATATTTCTTATTATAGAAGTTGTAGGTTTACAGAAAAATTATGCAGGAAATACAGAGTTCTCATATACCCTCACCATTATTAATACACCTTGCCTTAGTGTGGTACCTTTGTTACAATTGTTGAACGAATAGTATTTTAATTGTACTACAACCTTCAGTCCACAGTTTGCACTAGGGCTTGCTATTTGTGTTGTACAGTCCTATGATTTTTTTTTTTTTTAATTTGGTGACATATGCAAACTAAAATTTTCTCTTTTAATCATATGCAACTCTACAATTCAGTGGTGTCACATTCACGATGTTGTGTTATGAACACCACTATCCATTAGCAAAGCTTTCCATCGACCCAAAGAGAAATCCTGCACCAATTAAGAATCAACTCCCCATTCCCTACACCAACCATGGCCCCTGGTAACTTGTATCCTAGTTTCTGACTCTATGAATTTGTTATTGAATTATTTCATATAGTGAGAATATATATTTCCTGTCCTTTTGTGTCTGGCTGATTTCACTCAGTGTGATGTCTTCAAGGTTCATTCAAGTTGTCATATGTTTCAAAATTCCATTCCTTTTTACAGACAAACAATAATCCAATGTATGTATAAACCACATTTTATTCATTTTCTGTTGATGGACACTTGGGTTGCTTCCGTCTCTTGGCGATTGTGAATAATGAATATCTGTTCAAGTTTCTGCTTGCAATTCTTTTAGGGATTGCTAAGTCATATGGTAATATACTTAATTTCTAAGGAACTTACAAACTGATTTCCAAAGTGGCTACACCATTTTGCATTCCTACTAAGAATAAATGAGTAGGGTTCCTTTTTCTCCACATCCCCTCCAACATCTGTTATTTTCCGATTTTTAAAATAGTAGCTATTCTAGTGGGTGTGAAATGGTGTTTCATTGTGATTTTGATTTGCATTTCCTTAAGGTTAATAATTTGGAGCATCTTTTCATGAATTTTTTTTGGCCAATTGTACATCTTCTTTGGAGAAATGTCTATTCAAGTCTTTTGTCCAATTTTGTTGTCTTTTTGTTGTGAAGTAGGATTTATTTATATTTTCTGAGTATTAAACATTTATTGGATACGTACTTTCCAAATGTTTTCTCCAGTTCTGTAGGGTGTATTTTTACTTTCATGATAAAGCCCTTTTATGCACAAAAATTTTGGTTTTGAGGAAATACCACCTATCTATTTTTTCTCTTGTTGTTCAGGCTTTGGGTGTAAAGTCTAAGAACCTACTACCAAACACAGGAACCTGAAGATGCTTGCCTATGTCTTCTTCTAGGAGTTTTATAGTTTGAGCTCTTGTATTTAGGTCTTCAATCCATTTTCAGTTAGTTTTCCATAAGATGTGAAGTAGGGTCCATTTTCATTATATTACATTATTTTGAATATCTAATTTTCTCAGAACCATTTTTTGGAGAGATTATTATTTCCCCATGAGTGTATCTGGAATCCTTATCAAAAGTAAATTGGTCATAAAAGTGAGGGCTTATTTCTGAACTCTCAATGTGAATAACCAGTCTGTGTCTGTCCTTGTGCCAGTATCATGCTGTTTTGATTACTATAGCTTTGTCATAAGTTTTTAAACTGGGATGTGTGAGTCCTCCAACTTTGTTCTTTTTCTTGATGGTTGTGGCCATCTGGGGCCCCTACCCTGCCACATAAATTTGATGATTGGCTTTTCATTTCTGCAAAGAAGGCTGCTGGACTTTTGACTGGGATTGCATTGAATCTATAAATTCCTTTGGGTGGAAATGGCATCTTAACAATATTTAGTCATCCAATCCATGAACACAGAATGTCCTTCCACTTACATCTTATTTGATTACTTAGTTTTGTTGTTTTCTATGTATAAGCCCTTTGTGCTCTTTGGGTAAACTTATTCCTAGATATTTGATTCTTTTCATTGCTGGTGTAAATGGAAATTTTTCTTGATTTCCTCTTCATATTGTTCATCACTAGTATATACAAACACTATTGATTTTTGTTTGTTGATCCTGTAACCCACCACTTTGCTGAATTTATTAATTCAAGTAGCTTTGTTGTGGATTTTTCAGGATTTTCTGTATATAGAATCATGCCATTTGCAAATAGGGAAAATTTTACTTCTTCCTTTCCAATATGAATGACTTTTATTTCTTTTTCTTACCTAATTTCTCTGGGTACAGCTTCTAGTACAATGCTGAATGACAGTGGTGACAGTGGGCATACTTGATGTTAGGTGTGGGTTTTTCAAATATGTCCTTTATCAAATTGAGAAATTTTCCTTTATTCCCTTTTCCTAAGTGTTTTTATCAAGAAGCAGTGCAAGATTTTGTCAAACGCCTTTTTATTTTTTTTGCATCAGTTGAGATGATCATATGTTTTTATCTTTTGATCTGTATAATGTGGTGAATTACATTAATTGAATTTCTTATGCTGCCCAACCATGCACACATGGGATAAATCTCACTCAATCATAAGTTATAATTCTTTTAATGTGCTGTTGGATTCGGTTGCTAGAATTTTTGTTGAGGATTTTTGCATCTATATTCATAAGGGACATTCAAAGGAAATTTTCTTTACTCGTGCTATCTTTATCCTCCTTTGGTATGAGGATGATGTTGGCCTCATAGAAGGAGTTAGGTGGTGTCCCTCCTCTTTAATGTTTTGGAAGAGTTTGAGCACGATTGGTGTTAATTCTTCATGAAATGTTTAGTAAAGTTACACTGTGAAGCATCTGGTCCTGTGCTTCTCTTTGTTGGGTAGGTTTTTGATTTCTAATTCAATCTCTTTATTTGTTATTGGTCTGTTGAGATCTTATACTTCTTCTAAAGTCAGTGTTAGCTAGTTTGTGTGTTTCTAGGAACTTGTCCATTTCATCAACGTTATCTAATTTGTTGGCATACTGTAATTCAAATTATCTTATAATCCTTTTAGAATTTGTGGGATAAGCAGTAATATCCCCTTTTTCATTTCTGATTTTTGTTACTTGCAATCTCTTTTTTTTTCCTTGTCAGTCTAGCTAAAGGTTGTCAATTTTAGAGATGTTTTCAAAGAACAAATTTTTGGTTTCATTGAATCCCTCTTTTTTTATTCTCTGTTTATCTCTGATCTAACCTTTGTTGTTTCCTTCCTTCTGCTTCCTTCTGTGTTTATAATGCTATTCTTTTTCCAGATCCTCCAGTTGTGAGGTCAGGCCTCTGATTTGAGATGTTTCTTCATTTTTAAGGAAAATATTTAGAGTCATATATTTCACTCTCACCACTGCCTCTGTTGTGTCCCAGAAGTTTTGGTATAATGTGTTTCTGTTTTCATTTGTTCCAAGTAATTTACTAATTTCCCTTGTGATTTCTTCATTGACCTACTGATTGTTTAAGAATGCTTTAATTTCCACGCATTTGTGAATTTTATAATTCCCCCGTTATTAATTTATAGCTTCTTTCCATTGTATGATTTCAGAGAAAGATCCATTGTATGATTCCAATATATTTGAATTTATTGAGACTTATTTTGTGGCCTAAAATATGGTCTATCCTGGAGAATGATCCATGTGTAATAGAGAAAAATGTATTTCATGCTGCTGTTGGGTGAAGTGTTCTATATATGTCTGCTGGGTTTAGTTCTTTTATAGTATCGTTCAAGTCTTGAATTTCCTTATTGATCTACTGTCTACAGGTTCTATCCACTATTGAAAGTGGTGTATTGAAATCTCCTACTATTAATGTAGAACCACCTATTTCTACCTTCAAATCTTAAAATATTTGTTGTTTCATATTTTGGGGCTCTGCCATTAGGTGCATTTATATTTATAATTATGTCTTCTTGTTGAATTTGCCCCTTTATTAGTATACAGTGACCTTTGTCCTTCTTAAGAGTATTTTACTTAAAATCTATTTTTTTTTTCTGATATCAGCACAGCTACCACACCTCTGTTCTGGTTACTATTGGCATGATACATTTTTTTTCCATTTTTTCACTTTCAACTTATTTGAATTTTTAAATTTAAGGTTAGTCCCTAGTAAACAGCATATAGTTGAGTCATGCTTTTTTTTTTTAATCAATTCTACCAACCTCAGCTTTTTGACCAGGGAGTTTAATCCATTTACATTTAAAGTAACTACTGATGAAGCATGACTTTCTTCTGTCATTTTGCTACTTGTTCTTTGTAAGTCTTATACCTTTTTTTGGCCCTCAATTCCTACATTAATACCTAAATTCACAGTCACTTGATTTGTTGTATTTTACCATTTTGAGTCCTTTCTCAATTCTGTGTATTCTTCATATATTTTCTTTGCAGTTACTGTGGAGCTATAATTATATAACCTACATCTATAACAATCACATTTGATAACAACTTAATGTCAATAGCATACATATACACAGTTCTGTAAGCCTCCATCCTTCCATATTTTATTAAAAATTTTATCTTTATACATTACATGTCTCAAACCACAGATTTATTACATTTTATGCATTTGCATTTTAAAATCTTTAAGGAGTAAAAAATGGTGTTACATACCAAAAAAAGAGAATACAATTGTGCAGGCATTTATAATCACCCATAGGGTTAACTTTACCAGAGGTTTTTATTTTGATACACTGTCTGGTGTCCTTTCCTTTCAGTCTGAAGAACTCCCTTTGGCATTGCTTGTAGGGCAGGTCTAGTGGTGACAGACTTCTTCAGCTTTTGCTTATCTGGGAATGTCTTAACCTCTCCCTTTATTTTGAGACAGTTTCACAGGATATAAAATTCTTGGCTAGCAATTCTTTTCTTTAGGTACTTTAAATATTTTACCCCTCTGTCTTCTTGTTTCCATGGTTTCTGATCAGAAATCATCAGCCACTCTTATTGAGCCTCACTTGTCCATGAAATGTTACTTTTTTCTTGCAGATCCCAAAACTCTCTCCTTATTCTTGGCATTTGACTGTTTTTCTACTATGTGTCAGGACCTGGTTTTCTTTGAGTTTATCCTGTTCGGGGTTCTTTGAGCTTCTTCAATGTGCATTTATGTGTCTTTTGTTAAAATTGGGAAGATTTTTTTGCCATTATTTCTTCATCTTTCTGTCTTTCTTCATCTTTCTGTCTTTCTTCTTTTTATGGGACACCTACAATGCATATTATGCATATATGATTAATGGTGTCCCACAGGTCTTTGACGTTCTGTTCACTGTCTTTCTTTTTTTTTTTCATTCTGCTCCTCAGCCTGAATCATTTTGATTGTCTTGTCTTTGAATTCACTGATTTTCTTCCTTCTGCCAGCTCTAATCTACTGCTGAAACTCTCTTGGGAATTTTTCATTTAAGTTATTGTGGTCTTCAAGTCCCACATGGTTGTTTTAAAATTTTTATCTCTATACTGAGATTTTCATATTGTTCAACTGTTGTTTTCATGGTACCTTGTGATTCTCTCCCTATGTTTTCCTTTATCTCCTAGAGCATGTTGAGGATCATTATTTAAAAGCCTTTTTCTGGTGTGTCCAAAGTTTGATCTTTGTTGATGGTTTCTGGATTTTTACTTTGCTCCTTTGGATGTGTTAAGTTTGCATCCAGTTTGGAGTGATATGATAGAGATATCCTTGAGTGCCATATAGCTAATGAAAACAAACAAACCAATGCAAAATAATACCTTTCCCAGTTTTTGCAAATTGGCCCTGTGTCAGCTGGTGCTCTCTTTCAGAGTTTAGCCCTCCTATCAAGAAGAACAGCCTGAGGTGATTGTGAAGTGCAGGGTCCTTTCCCTCTTTTCTGAGTTTGCTTCTTTTCCTGGGCTTGTTTTTGCTTGTGGCCTTAAGAGTTCCCCATATACAAGAATTCAAATGCCCCCCCCAATCTTTATGAAATAGACTTCTCCCCTCTCCAGGGTGCCCTCTCACATTACTTAGAGCAGGTCATCCTTTACCTGTTTTGTCTTAAATGTTTCTTGCACTGCTTTTGCTTATGACTAAAGAGCAAGTTCTAGAAGGGTAAGCTCAAGATGAGTTTGCTGGTTTGGTATCAGACTGCCACCTGATAGACTGGTACCAATATACAGGCACTCCAGTATGTGCCTAGGAGTTTCTCTGCTCCCTCTGGAGCAGAACCAAGAACCTACAATGTAATTGCAGACTGGCTCCACACTGCTCTGGGGGTGGGGGAGGAACCAGCAAGGCACCAAGAGCTTCTACCATCTTTAAAGCTACATTTTTCTTGTTTCAGCCCTTGACCAATTACTGCAATCTTTTAACTGTTTTCTAGAATTCTGAAGAAGATGGCTCTGCTAGGTTTTGCTAGTTATTCAAAGATTTTATTGCATAACTGCACCCTGGTTATCTTACACAGCCATCTTGGTCAATATGAAACTGGAATTACTTTTAAAGATCCCTGAGCTTCATCTCTATAGATAGTGCTATTACTAAAGAAAGAAATATTGGCTGACATTATGCTGGCATTATATTTTCCTTTATTTCAAGAATCTGTATTTTGTATTTACACATATATATGGATTAGTGAATGTGACTGTGTAAGAGTAGGTATATATGTACCCATATTGCCTATCATTAATCATTTAGATGTAGTTATGAATCTGTATGCATGTTGGCGGGGTGTACATTTACATTGAAAAAGGTTTGTTTCCCCCTTCATATTTCCCTATCCTGTAGTTATGGTTTTGATTCAGTTTTTGATTGGAGTAATTTCTCTAGCATTTTATCTGATGGAGGTACATGGTTAATACTTAATCTCAATTCTGCCTTGTTACCCAAAAACATCTTTCTTCAACATTGTCAGATAAATTATATTTTAAATGCTTGACTTGCATCCCATTCTTCTCAGCAGTATAACAATATCATTCCATCATTTTCTTTTATTCTGTTGTTATAAATAAGTTGGATGCTGATGCCAAATCATAGTTTTTTCTTTGAAGTAACTTCTCCTTCTGTCCAGAAGTTTGCAGGATTTTTCCCTGTGGTATTTTTTTAACTCAGGAATTTTCCTGGAATTTTTTTAGATGTGTACTTTTTCTCATAATAATTACTGAGTCCTTTAAAGTTGCAATTTAGGTTTTCCTTCAGTTCATAGAAATATTTTCTTCTTTTTAAATATTAACTATTGGCTTTGTTTCTACTTCTTTTTTTTTGATAACCAATAATTCATGTTAGGTTTCCTGGCTCTAACTGCCAAATATCTCTTGTTTTCTTTAATTTCTTTCTCTTAAGCTTTTTGCTCTGTGGTTTGAGATATTTCATCTACATAATGTTCCAGGGCACTATTGTCAAGATAATCAGTTGTGATCCCATTCAAATCACCCAGCAAAGTTTTTCTTTTTTTTTTTTTCTTTTTACATTAGGGTTCATTGTTTCATACAGTCCTACCAATGGATTTTTTTTTAAGTTTTTTATTGTAGTAATATGTATACAGCCTAAAATTTCCCCTTTTAATCCCACTCAGGTGTCACACAGTAAAATTTTGGAAATCGGTGTGTTTTCATCCCCAATGTTTTTATTGGGGGGGGGGCAGAGTTGGGGTTAGGGAAGAGGGGGAAGGGTGGCTTTATTAAAAGCTCCTTGAGTTTCAAGTTTCCTCCTTGTGGCAGCCCAGAGCCTGGGCCCCCTGCTAAATGGGAATGAAGTCCTAGGTATGTAGCAGTCTGCATGACCAGGAAAAAGGTCAAGAGAGAAAACAACCTCCCAAAGGGAAAAGAATGTAACCACAGCTGTAAGGGGATGGGAGCGAAATGATACTGATTGTAACTTAGTCTTAAACATTAATCGTAGTAAAACATCAGATCTTAAGACATTTAAATGATTATACTAGAGGTCTCATGTCCTCATACTATATGGAATGTCTTTGTTTTAAAACCATATACCCAGGCCAGTATCTAAGATGGAGGCATAGAGAGGAGTGGAAGCTAGTTAATTCCCCCTGGAACAACTAATAAACAACCAGGAACAACTAGTAAATAACCTGGAATAACTGTAGGGGGAAACATGACTGTCCACTCATCATACATCAAACTGAACTGGGAGGAATGCCAGAGACTACAGCATAAAATCTGTAAGTAAAAACTGCAGATCCAAGCCAGGAGGTCCCTCCCTCCATGGCCCGAGCTGCAAAGCCTTGTGGAGCTAGAGAGCAGCTCTCTCTGAGCAAATGAATAAGGCTCAGCTGAGCTCCAGCTGGGACTTTAATTAATAAATGTGGACTGCTCGTTACAAGCTATGAATCCCCAACAAGCAGACAGAGGCTCTGGGTGACAACTGACCTTGGAGAGCTGGAGGGTGGCTGTGGACTGGCCCTGAAGGGGGCTTTCTGTCCCTGTTTTGGCTCAGTGGAGAAAGCCTCAGCCATTTTCAGTTCCCAGTGCTCTGACCCAGACAAGGATGGCGGTAGCACAGGCAGAGAGAGACCATAGAGATGCTGACATCTCCCAAGGGGGTCTATCTTCCCTAAGACAAAAGAGGTGGGGCCCAGCTCTACTACCTGCCTTCCATTCAGAACCAGACCCATAGCCTGGGGGAAAACAGCCACAGGCCACATCTCCTTACACCAGTCTGGAGCTACAGGCTGACAGGCGCCACCTGCTGGGCAGAAAAGCACAGTGACCTGAGGCCTCACAGGGTGTACATGTTTTCTAAGACACACCCTCAGGGAAACCAGGTACTGAATAGTTCTTCCTTCTGGGACTGGAGCCCTTTTTGGTCTGGGAAAACTTGATTGGGGTAATCAAGGAAACCATGCCTAGACAACAGAAAACTACAACCTACATGAAGAAAAATGAAGTTAAAGCCCAGTCAAAGGAACAAACTTACACTTCAACTGAGATTCAGGAATTAAACAACTAAGTCAACTCAAAAAGTTTAGGGAAGATATGGCAAAAGAGATGGACCATATAATGAAAACACTGGGTGTACATAAAGTAGAAACTGAAAGTTCCAAAAATTGACTGGAAGAAACTATGGAAATGAAAGGCACAACACAAGAGATGAAAGACACAATGGAAACATACAACAGCAGATCTCAAGAGACAGAAGAAAACACTCAGGAACTGGAGAACAAGCAAAGCAGGAATGTATGTTTCACTGGTGTCCCAGAAGGAGAAGAGAAGAGAAAAGGAGCAGAAGCAATAATAGAGGAAATAATCAATAAAAATTTCCCATCTCTTATGAGAGACATACAATTATGGATCCAAGAAGCATAGCATACCCCAAACAGAACAAATCTGAATAGGCCTACGCCAAGACACTTAATAATCAGATTATCAAATGTCAAAGATAAAGAGAGAATCCTGAAAGCAGCAAGGAAAAGCGATCCATCACATACAAAGGAAGCCTGATAAGACTATGTGTGGATTTCTCAATAGAAACCATGGAGGCAAGTGGGGTGATATCTTTAAGATACTGAAAGAGAAAAACCACCAACCAAGAATCCTATATCCAGCAAAACTGTCCTTCAAATATGAAGGAGAGCTTAAAAATTTCTTTGACAGACAGACAGTGACAGAGTTTGTGAACAAGATACCTGCTCTACAGGAAACACTAAAGGAAGCACTACAGACAAAAAGGAAAAGACAGGAGTGAGAGGTTTGGAAAACAATTTTGGGAGATAGTAGCACAGCAATGTAAGTACACTGAACAAAGATGACTGTGAGTATGGTTGAAAGAGGAAGGTTGGGACCATGTGGTACACCAGAACAAAAGGTGAACGATAAAGACTGTGACTGTGTTACTCAGGGAAACCTAGGGTGCTCAATGATTGTAATAAAAGGTACAAATATGTTTTTACATGAGGTAGAACAAATGAATGTCAACATTGCAAGATGTTAAAAATAGGGTAGGATGGGGGGGATACAATCAATGCAAACTAGAGACTATAATTAAAGGAAACACTGTATTGTGCTTCCTTTAACATAACAAAGGCAATATACCAAAGCTAAATGCATATGGAGGGAAGGCAAGGGGAGGGTGTGGGACTCCTGGCATTAGTGATGTTGTCTGACTCTTTATTCTACTTTAGTTCAATGGTATCCTTCCTTCTGTTGCTTTCTAGCTGTCATGTCCCCCCCCCCCCTTTCTTTTTCTTTTGTCTTTCTGCCTTCTCTGACTCTTCCTCCTTCTTTGTGGAAGAAATGGAGATGTCCTTATATAGATAGTGGCAATGGTGCTGAACATAAATACTTGACTATACAGGAAACCAATGATTGTTTACTTAGGATGGAATGTATGGTGTGTGAACAAAACCATCTTAAAAGAAAAGGGTTGATTAAGAAAACTTGAGGGCACTATATTGAGCGAAATAAGACAGACACATAAAGGCAAATATTGCAGGGTCTCACTGATATGAACTAATTATAATATGTAAACTCATAGACATGAAATATAAGTTACCAGAATATAGAATTAGGCTAAAGAATGGGGAGTGGTTGCTTATTATGAGCAGAATGTTCAACTAGGGTGAACTTAAATGTTTGGAAATGGACAGGGTTGATGGTAGCATGTTGTGAGAATAACTAACAGTGCTGAAAGGTGTGTGAAGGTGGTGGAAAGGGGAAGCTCAGAGTCACGTATGTCACCAGAAGGAAAGCTGAAGGTTAAAAGATGGGAATGTATAAAACAGTGAATCTTGTGGTGGACAATGTCCATGATTAACTATACAAATATTAGAAACCTCTCTCACAAACTAGAACAAATGTATGACACTATAATTAGAAGTTAATAATAGAGAAGCATATAGGAAAAAAATATATACCTATTGCAAACTATATACTACAGTTAGCAGTATTTTAACACTCTTTCATCAACAGTAACAAATGTACTATACCAAAACTATGAATTAATAATGGAGGGGGGATGGTTAGGGGTATGGGAGATGTGAGTTTCCTTTTTTTGTCTTTATTTCTTTTCTGGAGTAAGGAAAATGTTCTAAAAATTGAAAAAGAAAATTGTGGTGATGGATGCACAGCTGTATGATGGTACCATGGGCAATTGATTGTACTTTGGATCTTTGGATAGCTGTATGGTGTATGAACAATCTCAATCAGAAAATAATAAATAAATAAATAAATAAATAAATAAATAAATAATCAATTGGCAAAACAAACAAAAAACCATATACATATTACCCTTTGTACTCTTGCCCCTCTGTGGAGTGCTACCCCTCCAGACCACTGCCACCAGAGATCCTCGCCTGTTCATAAGTCCTAATCAATTTATGTCTACTTTGGTTCCTGGTGTGTTTTTGGTCTCATGGCTGTACCAGCTCGTGCTCTTCACGAACTCAGTTTGGGCCTGAACACTCCTAGTTGATGTGCGAATTTTTGTTTGTGCTTCTCCCCCCACCTCCATTCCTATCCCTGATTCTAGATTCCCTCAGGGATGACATTGTTTATTTTCTCATTTATTTATTGGTTTGCTTATTGGGAATTGATAATTGGGGTTTTTATATATGGGTCATGACAATGTAGAAGGTGCAGCTTCTCTGTTCCTGTAGGCAGCCACCGACCTGCAGGCAGACTGTCAGACCACAGACAATGCAGTGGGTTTTTGAAAGGGTCTCTCAACCTCACCCAACCACAAAGGAAGAGAGGATATGGCCCGCTGATTTGGCTCCTCCTCAGCAAAATGTGGGATGGAGAAGACATGGCCACACTGAGCAGTGTTTTCCTTTCCCTTGGAAGTCCAGACTTCTCTGCCAGCCAAGCTTTCCCCAGGATCTGTAGTTTTCAGATTCCTACCCTGGGACTGCTATGCTCTCCTCTATCCCAAAGATGAAACCCCAAAACTATCTCATTCATACTTTCCAGGCCCCCTCCTAACTATTGGGCTGACCCACAACTCCTGGTTCAGGAGCATAAATGGGTTGGAATTAGGAATAAAGGCAAAATATAATGGTCCAACCCACCATTTCTCATAACTGATTCTATGCAAAATCAGCATTAGAATCAATGGAAACCGTGCCAAGAAAGGCAAGAGTATATTTATACCTTCCCTATTATCTGACCTCTGAAATTCCATCATAAGGGCTCCTTCCTTTTGGGTTAAAATTTTTCTTCCCATTAAAGTCTAAAGAAAAGGAAAAAAGGTGAAGGAGCAATAGAGGAATATGTAGGGCATTAGCAGTAATTCACACGTCAGGGCGAAAATGCTTTACAACTCCTAGCAGGGGAAAACAGGTACATTAAGAGAAAGTAAGGGGAGACAAAGTGCAGTTCCACACTAGGCAAGAAGAAATGGGAAAAGTGGTTGGAGTGTGGCCATGAAGCAAAGTTAAAGGCTTAGGGTAGAGTCGACTAAGGAGCTGACGAGAAGTTCATTTCAGTTGCAATTGTGAGTGGAACTTCTAAATCACTTTAAATAAAAACAGATCTAATTTTTCCTTCTCTTGATTTCAAAAATCTCTATGGCAGGAAATCTTGAAAGCACATTCAAATTTCCAAATAATTCAGGAGATAAACTTTTTCAACTGTCTCAGGTTTTGAGCAATGTTACCTTAAAAACATATCACCTCAATTGTACATTCTGCAAGTGAGATTTATGCACCTGTGAGGAACAAACACTTTAACTAAAGGTCTGGAAAGAAAAGGAGGCACCAAAGAATTAAAAATTGTGAAGAGCTCTCAGCTACCCAGAACAAGTAGTGCTTCTGAAAGTTATTGATAGAAAACACTAGAAAAATTAGAAGAAGCATTATCTAAAGATTCCCTGAGGCTCTCATCAGCAACCGAGTATCAGGCAACAAAATGAGTGGTTCATGAAATTGCAGGAAGCAATGAAGAACAACAAAAAAGTGTAAATATATGGGTAGACAGAAATTAATATTGACTATTCAAAACAATAAAAATAATAATGTGGCAAAGACAACATATGGAAACCTAAAACACATGACAATCATAACACAAAGGTTGACATGGGGTATAAGGAAATAAAATGTTTTAAGGACTTTTTTACATAATTTTTAAGTGGTAAAATTATGAATTTAAAATAGTCTAATAAATCAAAGATGCTATTCTAATTGTGAGGGTAATGAATAAAAAATAATATAAGCAGGTACAACTAAAAAGCTAATTTAGGAGATTTAGAGCCAAAAACTGGAAGCAATTCAAATGACCATCAACATGAGGTATACTCATACAATAAAAGACACCATAGTAATGAAAAGGAATGAAATATTGTTACAAGCAATGGCATGGATGAATCTTGAAATAGTTTTGATGAACCAAAGAAGTTGACCACTAGGCAAACAATTTCAGAACAAAAAATAAAAAAGAAAGGAATTTCTGCCCTACTCCCACAAAACACACACGCAAGTCACAGCATGGCTGAATATTTTATTGTATGGATAATTATTCATCCATTCATCAGTTGATGGACATTAGGGTGGTTTCAGCTTTTTGGCTATTATGAATAATGCTGTTATGAACATTTGTATGCACCTTTTTTTCATGGACATGTTTCCAGTTCTCTTGGGAATACACGTAGGAGTGGAGTGACTGGATCATATGGTCATTCTAAGTTTAACTTTTTGAGGAACTGCCAAATTGTTTTCCAAAGAGGCTGCACAATTTTCCATTTCCACCAGCATTGTATGAGGTTTCCAATTTCTTCACATCCTCAGCAACACTTGTTATTGCCATTCTTTTGATTATAGTTCCTAGTTTGAATTTAGTATTTCATTGTAGTTTTGATTTGCATTACTCTAATGATGTTGAGTATCTTTTCACATGCTTATTAGCCATTTGTATATTCTCTTTGAATAAATATCTATTTAGATCCTTCGCTCATTTTATATGGGTTATTTGTCTTTTTATTGATGAATTGTAAGAGTTCTTTATATTTTCAAATGAAAGTCTCTTATCAGATATATGACTTGTAAATATTCTCTCCAAATCTGTGAGTCGTCTTTTTGCTTTCTTGAACATGTTCTTTGAGCCATGGCTGTTTTTATTAATTTTGATGAAGTCCAATTTATCTATTTTTTTCCTGTGCTGATCTAATCTAAGGTTACAAAAATCTACACTTATGTTTTCCTCTCAGAGTTTTATAGTTTTAACTCCGATATTTAGGTCTTTGATACATTTTGAGTTAATTTTTGTATAAGATGTGAGGTAGGAGTTCAATTTCTTTCCTTTACATATGGACATCCTGTTGTCCCAGCACCATTTCTTGAACTCTTCATTCTCAATTGAGTTGTCTTGCCATACTAATCAAAAAATCAATTCACATAAATGTGCAGGTTTACCTCTGGATTTTCAATTCTATTTCATTGATCTATACATCTGTCCTTATGCCAGTACCAGACAGTCTTGATCAATGCAGTTTTTTAGTAAATATTTTTGAAATTGAGAAATGCAAGTCCTCCAACTTTGTCATTCTTTTTCAAGAGCATTTTGGCTATTCTGATTCCTTGCATTTCCGTACAAATTTTAGCATAATGTGATGATTTTTACAAAAAAAATAAAAGGTAACTTGGAATTTCATAGACACTTCACTGACTGTAGATCAACTTGGGGAGTATTTCCATCTTAATAATGTTAAGTCTTCCAATCCATGAGCATCGGATGCCTTCCCATTTATGTAGATATTCAATAGTTCCTTTCAACAGTCTTTTATAGTTTTCAGTGTACATGTTTTGTGCTTCTTTTTTAAACTATTTAATTCTTTTTGATGCTATTGTAAATGGAACTGTTTTCTTAATTTCAATTTTGAATTTTTCATTCCTAATGTATAGAAATACAATTGATATTTGTGTATTTATTTTGTATCCTGCAAACTTTTTGAACTCATTCACTAGCTCTAATAATTTTTTGACTACTTACAAGATTATACAATCTACAAATAGAAATAATTTTACTTGTTCTGTTCCAATCTGGATGCTGTTTATTCTCCTTGGCAAACAGCTCTGGCTTGAACTTGAACATAATACAAGTGGCAAGGGTGAATAATCTTGCTTTGTTTCTGATTTTAGGGGCAGGGAGCTTTCAGTATAAGTATGATGGTAGCTGCGGGTTCTCTGTAGATACCCTTTATCAGTTTGAGGAATATCTCTTCTACTCCCAGTTTGTTGAGTGTGTTTATCTTGAAAGGTGTTAGATTTTGTCAAATGGTTTTTCTGTGTCTATTAAGATGAGCCTGCATTTCTCTTCCTTTATTCTATTAAAATGGTGATTACATGGATTGTTCTTTGTTTGTTGAACCCTTCTTGAATTCCTGCTATAGCTCTTAGTCAACCATGGTATAAAATCATTTTTACATGTTGCTGGATTTGTTTACTACTATTTTTTTGGCAATTGTTATATCCATATTCATATTTCTGACATTTTATAACATCCTTGTGTCTTCCTGCTGTGTACTCTTCCTTCAAAATGAGATAATTTCTTAGGCAGATCATAGCAAAAGCTAACATGCCATGCAAGTCAATAGAGTTTTTAATATTAAAACTCTATGTCTCGTAGTATTTCCATACCTATCTCAGAAGGCAACCTCCTCAAATAATTAATTACCCAAGATGTTTTGCGTTTTCATATCTGGTGCTCCATTTGAACATCAATCCTTTAGCAGTTCCCTTTTCCCACTCAAAAAACTGAACTCCTAAGAGTTACATGCATGACCAGATTGAAAAGAACTCTCTACAACTCATTGGAGTTGAAGATGGAAAGAAACGTCTTTAGTTGCCATGCTTCAAAATAGATTTCTGTTTTGTTTTTATACTTCCAGTTATTAATTTTTAACATACACATGCAAAACTCAACAGAGTACTGTTTTGGATAATCAAAATTTAACAAAAAAGCTAGGTCACTTTCCTGGGTTATTGTACTTTTAAGCCCTCATCCTTTGAGACTACGAGCTTGATCAGAGTCAAGGCTAAAGAGAAAATTAGAATTCTATAGCTTTACATTTAATGTAAGATCATACTGAAATTATCTTGTAATAACTGAGTGGTCATCATTAATCAGACTAGAGAGAAACAGTAAGAACAAGAGCATGTTAATTAGAAGGTGATTCTGAACCATTTTTTCCAAAGCACATTATGATAGATAATAATAATAATGTAGATTTAGATATGAACACTATTTATTGTCTGTATTCCCTATTGTATTGTGGACACTGTGAGGGCAGATATAGTGTGTGTCTTGCTGCTAACTGAATGCTGCTGGGTATTCAAACTGATTGATGAAGTATGAGTACATATTAGCCCCCCCCCCCAATTTTTGAATGAAGGATAACTTAATGATTCAAAATGGCTCATGAGAAATGAATACAACTCTCTTTGGAAAATTAATAGCTCCTTTCTTAGCCAACTTGTTGGTCTGTTTTACTGTAAGTAAATGAAACTTGTCCAATACTCTCCAAATCTGAACACAAAATTGTAGTCTTCTTGTAGCAGCAGACTTGGAAGAGAAGCAACTCTAAAATAAAGTTATCTAAAACACGAAAAGTTTTATTAGTCTTTAATCAAGATGCATACCTCTCGGTATAGATGAAATGTATATTCATAATTTTACTAGACTCAATTGCTTCTGGCTATAAATGTCACTGCTAAATTTCAACTTTAATTTGTGTAGTCTGAGAGGCACGCTTTTGAATATATTATTTTTAATAAAAATATTTTAACATCTGCAATTTAATGCTAATATCCTCAATTAACTTGTGGGAAAATAAAAAGTCATATAATAAAACTTATATAATGAAATCATATTGATTAATGTGACTTCCTTCATAGAATGCAGGTCACTTTCTTAATCAATTTCCAAAACCTATGGCATATTTCTTTACTGACATTAAATATGATACTAAATTATGTCTTTAAAGATATCTCTCTGTCAGTATCACACTTACTGATTGCATCTTTCTACCTTGTGTTATAGACATTCATGAAAATGTCTCATCTCTTCTGTCAGACTCTGGAAGAACTGAGTGCAGGCAGTTTTGTGCATGTCTGTGTTGTTGTAGTTGTTGTTGTTTAACAATATCGCATTGGTTGTGGCACTGAAGGAGGGATCAGCATACTGGGGGCAGATATGAACCATCCCTCCATTGACAGATTGCTTCTACACTATGGAAAGATAGCTCTGAGGGCTTGGAAACTATGGAGATGACAAATTACTCACTCTGTTCAAAGGTATGGTGGTTTGGAGCTATGTACCCCAGAAAAACATGTTCTTAAGCTTAACCCATTCCTGTGGGTGTGAACCCATTGTAAGTAGGACCTTTTGATGAGGTTACTTCTGTAAAGATGTGGCCCACCTCAATCAGGATGGGTCTTAATCCTATTACTCGAGTACTTCGTAAGTGGAGAGAAATTCAGACAGATAGGGAGAAAGCCAGAGGCAGCAGCAAGAAGCTGAACCTAAGCCATGTGACAGAGGAGACAATTCCAGAATGTCAGTCTTTGGGAAGAAAGCATTGCCCTGATGATGCCTTTCATTTGAATTTCCATTAGCCTCCAAACCATGAGCTAATAATTTCCCATTGTTTAAGCCAACCCATTGCACGGCATTTCCTGGGCAAGGAGGAAACAAAAACAAAAGGACAGTAGCTATCAGCTGGGGGCAGAGAACAGAACACAATAGAGAGTAAAATATGAAATAAAGTTTTCTCTACTTGGATGCTAATAAATATATATGTAACATAGATCAGCTTACTGCGAAGAACTGCATTCCATACTACTATTCTCTAAAACTAAACAGTGTCTTTGAACCTTTAGGAATCTTAACTTCTCTATCTAAATGTATATAGTTTGTTTCATGGCTGAAAGTTGTGTGTAGTATGGGGTAATTTATTTCATTTTGTTAGTTTTCCAGTTCTTTGGGATTGCCTATTCTATGCCAGTGTTTTAAATAGAAGGAAAAGTATTAATATCATGAAAACATGCATGTCCTGAAATGCCTAGGAAACACATCCAAAGTGACACAGCCAATTTATTTGAGGTTAGGGTACTAACCTCTACAATGGATTGCAATAGCTACAAATTATCTCCCAACGATGAATGCAAAACAACTATTTATCACCTTTACTTGCTGTAACTGGTTCAATCATTGTTTGCACACATATGGACTGAGACTAAAACATCTGATCACATGAAAGAACCTATAGCGTGAACTCTCTGTCTTTTCAATAGATTATAAGAGGTGAGATTCTTTAACAACATTTAAGGCATGATTATAAAGCAGAATCACCTCTTCAAGCCACATGGACCATATATTTACTCTTAGAGCAGAGAATCCAAGGACCTTCCTTAAATGGCTTAGTCTACATCATTAACACCATATGGCCAATTTGGAACTTTTCACGTAAGCTGCACCACCATGTAAACTACACATTCGTTTATACCATACACAAAGAACATTGTGATTTATAACATTTCCTATTTGAAGAATAAGAAATCAGGATATTATTGCCCATCATCCTATTTGAAAACCATGTAAGTTTTAAGTTTTAATAGTTACTGTGCTTCTCAACATATTTTGAATGTTGATTCATGTGCCTTCTCTAACTTTCTCAGGTTTTTCTTGTGGTGGATTGAATTGTGTAAATTCAGATGTGTTCTTAATCCACATTCCTGTGCATGTGAACCCATGGTAAGTAGGAGCTCCTGAAGATGTTAATTTTGGTTGGAGTGTGACCCAGCTGAAAGAGGTTAGGTCTTAATCTGGATTACTGGAGTCCTGTATAAGCAGAAGAAATTCAGATGGAGAGAGAGAAAGCTGTGGGAAGAGCCAGAGGCCGGAAGTCAACAGAACCAGGAAGACAAAGGAGAGGACACAGCCACCTGACACGAGGCAGGGATACAAGCCAAGGAGCTCCAAGAATTGCCAGCAGCCAGCTCCAGAATGTTACAGACTTTGGGGAGAAAACATCCTCTTGCTGCCTTCTCAGTTTTGGACTTCTCCTAGCCATGAAGCTGAGCCAATAAATTCCTGTTGTTTAAGCCAGGAATAATATTAAGCAGGAATAATAATCATATCACAAGAAAATTCTCCCCCAAACAGCATTTAAGTGTCAATTAAATTTATAGTTCATATATGATCAAAAAAAACGAAGTCTCTCTCTTTCATTACTTATTTTAATATAATTCTTAGTGACAAAGGAAAAAATAACGGCATATTGAGCTTGACACCAAAATAGTAAAGTATATTTTTATTTGATGCTTTCATCAAAAACAACTAGCTGCCATAGAGAATGCCTGTGGGCTATTTAGGACATGGTTTTGCAAGAGCAGTAAGGAGCAATGGACTCAGTCTACCAAAACCCAGGCAAAGCAGCACCCGGGACACAGGTCAAAGGGTATTCATTTGCTAAAAGAAAACAAAGAGCCTTTCCCTTCTTCTCTCAAATCTAGTTTTATCATTAAATAATTTCTGTATTCACCTCCTGATTGATATATAACTTATGAACTTTATATCTGCCTTGATTTTGCCTTTCCTGAATTGCTAAAAAAAATACCAAGTTCTATTATGCTTGATTGCCAGGTGAAAGGATAAACGTGGAAATATTTTTCAAGGAATGTCCTTGCTCATATTACAGGCAGTACTTATGATTACATGTGCACTCAGACAAGAGTACAGGACCTTGATTGTCACTCACTGTGAAATTATGAATTAGGCAAGGAGCTTCTTTCAGAATGACAAAGGCTTCTTGTGTTTGCAGCATAAACTACTGATTCTTGTCGAGGGGAAGCACTCCTTCCACTTACCTAAAATTGTCCCCAGTGTAAGGGATTTGAGGGCGTTGAATTCTGTACCTGATGACAGGATGACTCGTCTCCTTGCACTCTGGTTAACCTATTAAATGTTCCACGAGAAGCAAACATCAAAATGGCAAGCAATTTTGATAAGAGGACAGCAATCAAAGGGAGACCAAGAAAAATGATAACTATAAAGCTTATGTTACTGCTATCATAAAGGTTAAATAAACCAACTTCAAACATAATGGTTTACGAAAAGGGAAAACTGTTTATAGAAAATTTCTATGATACCACAAATTCCACTCCACCCTCCCTCTAACCCTTTTCCCTCTATTTTTCTTAGCATTATAAGTATCTATAATGGATACAGTCCACAGATAAAATAAGCTATTGTAAACCTTAAAGCTTTTTACTTTTTTCAAAGGAAAACTTGTAATATGAAGCAGAAAAGCATATCATTTGTACAGATTCAATATATAAATACGATTCTTCAAAACCCAGGGACAATGCATAATTTAATGACTCTCCTGTTTTGTTTAAATGCATTTCCATTTTAAGCAAGACCCTGCCTTTTTTCTTGTGTCTAAACAGCTATAGCATGTTTTTTTTTTTTTTCTTTATGAATTTAATGGGAATAGATTCCCACTGGAATATCAATGAATAGATCACACCAATAGTTACCACGATAAACTAGACAACATTTCCCTATCAAGTAAAGTAAAATCTTGGCATTTTAAATGGTCAAATACTAACAATAACTTTGACAGAGTCCTATTGCTGAACACACAAAGCAAAGAAAAAAGCAAAAATAAAAAACCTTGATGACATTTTATGTCTATCAAGACTTATGGAAAGTCATTGCTGCATGAGTATCTCTTTTATTAAGACTTATTATCAGATTTCTGCTTTAGGTCATACATTCAGAGAGTCACAATTTTAATTAAAATTGCTGTTGTTGAATTTTCTACATTACCTCTACAAAGACCACAGCTTCATCTCGGTTAATCTTGACATGGTGAAGCTGTCCATCAGCCATGTTTTTAAAATCAAAGTTAAAAACATCAGGTTGCTGATGTCTGTCTAGCTTGTACCTGATCTGCAAACTTCCTAAAGAAGACAAAAATGACATTTTTAACTAAAATAGAATTTTATAAAAGCTGTCAATGAAGATTCTAAGGCAAATTTTATTTTTATTGGTTTGATACAATTTCAATCTATTGGACATTTAGTTGGCTGCACTCAATCACTTTTCTGGATTAGCGATCACTCATTTACAAGCTATTCTATGGCTGGATTCTGAGTCCAGTTATACTAGTTTAAAAGTCAAAAACAAATGGGTTATGCTAAGCAGTCTCTTTTCAAAGTTCTTCCATTTTCCTTAACTAAAGGAAAAAGTCTAAATCAAGCATACAAAATTAAGCATATTAAGCACATGAACTAGGCTCTAAGTTAATTATTAATGCACTATTCATATTATTAAGTGGTAAAACCTCAAGCAATATTGCATTAGCATTCCCTTTCTATAAGCATAACTTCTTTTAATGTGACTTACTTTAATGTATTTTAATGTACTGCTGACATTTACATAATTAAATAATTTCCTTTTTTTCTCTTTGCACAAACAGAATTTTTTTTCCTAAAAGTTTCTGCCATAATTAAGAAAAAGGGAAAAGAGAAATAAGTGGTTTGCTAAAATATCTACATCTCTCAATCCACATACCATTCTCCTACCCCAAAACTCTGTGCCTAAATTAGAATCAATGGCCAGAGATTGTGGAAAAACCAGGCTTTTCTAGAATTTAAATCTTCTCCCTCACTTGCCATGAAGCAAGGTTAAAGCCTGGTTTTATTCTCCAACTGTGAACACCTTAGAAAGCCGTGGAACTATTAGTTGGGGGATTCTCACTTCAATTTTCTTCTTCATGTAGATATGATATGACTGACTTTTCAACCCCTGATGAGTAAAGAACAATCCTGCTTATCTGATGCCTATGGAAATTGGCTCTTCTGTGCTTTAATTGTGCTAATATCATCTTTGCACTTCTTTACTTTGTTTAGAAAGAGGGGGAAATATTTTCCACATATAAAATGAGATCTCCTATTTCAAAGTGAACTGCAAAAGTGATTTTGATTATTCTTGTGCTGAAGTAAAGAACTTCTAGCAATCACAAGAAACAGTTTCACATCAAATATGTAAAATGATCGAACGTGTAATGGGTGAAAGGCATCTTTCAGGTTACCTTTTGGGATAAACATTTTGGTTATAATAAAAAATCAACCAACAATAATAAAATGTGAGCTGGAGGGCAGGCTAATGTGCTTCCCTATTTGTAATGTGAACACTGAATGGGCCCACATCTTTATGGTCCCATCATTCTAATCCAATCTTCCTATTCTCACATTAAAGTCACTTACCATTTTGGGCGAGGATAACCGAAAGATATTCCTCATAGAAGGAGCTCACATAAAGCAGTAATCGGGGAGTTCCTGTAGTTCGGAAGCTCAGAGTAATCATTTCTCTATTCAGTGTTACCTCCTCACGAAATAAAGCTGCCAGGGAGCTGGAGTTCTTACTGAAGGAGTAATTGGAATGTTCTTGAAAACTGTAGATCACCGAGGAGCCAGTTCTAAAATATGCAGAAATCTCTGGAATGAGGCACATTTTTCTTCTGTTAGCAACATGTAAGGTCAGGGGTCTTACTTTATGTATCTTTAAAGAATGTCTCTAATCCTTAAATATCCCACAGGAGAAAATAATAATGGCATGACATCTGTTTTTTTTGGTTTTAACATTTTTAAAAATGTATGGATTAAAAATGGTAACTAACCACCATACGCCCATAAACAAGAATTGAGTAACAGTGGAGATTTCAGTATTGCTCCAAAATGCTTCATCCTAATTTACATAAAATTAAATATCCAGTATAAATGTATAATTCAAGGGTTATTGCTCTCCCAAAGGTGCTGCACTGATAATCTTCGAGAAATCCAGTAGACGGATAACCAGATTTAACAGAAGTAGCCACAGGCTTTTTGAGAACAGAATAATATGTCCTCCTAAATTGAACAGAAGATTAGGGGACAGAAACAATTCCATTCCAAAAATCACATAGAATGGTCGTATCCTTTCCTAATAATGTCAAATGCCAGAAATGTTCTTCGTATTCTTCAACTTCTCCATGTTTCCCCATCACCTGTCCCTTGTCCCACTCACCGTCTGAGCAGAATGGCCCGGTGTAGGCAGAGAAGGTGCAGTCACAAGCGATCCCCCTGGGCTTCTCTCTACACCTCCCGCCATTGCGACATAAGTGTCCGTAGCTGCTGCAGTGCCCCGGACACCCTGGCTCCACTCCCGGGGTCATCGTGGCTCTTTCCTCCAGATCCAGGGCCATCCCGTTCAGCTGCAGGGAACGGAGGCAGCCCAGAAAGCCTCTCTGGCGGGTGGCCGTCCCACCTGCAAGGGAAACACTGCAGATGGAAATGCATTCCATGGTATCTTATTCAGGATTTTATGCCCATTTCAAACTGAGGCCTTCTAGATGATGTCAGAAAAGTCAAAAGTCTTATGAACAAATATAAACTTGGAAACATAAATTGTGATCATATGTTAGGAATCATCACACAGCATTGAATAAAACACTGATGGCAAGAAATTTTTTAGGTTGAACTTTGGTAAATATTTATTCTAAAAATACTTCTTCAAGTTATTAGAAAATTTTTATATTCGTTCTTTGATAAAGAACATAATAAAAGCCAGTGATGTTTTCTCCAGTTGTAAATTTATAGACAACGAAGTGTGTGATAAAGGTTACTTAGAAAAATCCAAAATTTCTGCAATATAAGAACATATGCATGGATAAATAATAAAGTTGTGAAAAAGAATTGAACTGAGGATATAGTGGCATAATAGTAACTAAATAATAACTCCATTCTCTCTTTTATATCATGTCTCATGTGAGTCTAAGGTAATATGGGAACACAGGAATTGCCTAATGAGCTTGTTAACAAAGCATAAATTCTTAGGTCCATTTGTAGGGATTCTGAGTAAATGATAAGTCTCCCAAATTTTAATTTTCAACCAGCTTCACAGGTTTTAGAAACATTATCCTGGGATGAATGTTAATTTTAGGTGGATATTCATGCTAACTTTGTTGCTAGGATTTCCATTAATTTATCCTCAGGATTATAAATCAGAAAATAAAATTGTTAATTTGACCCATCTGCTTGTTCTTAGTGACAGGCAGTTTGATGCTTTGAAGGGAAGCCTCATCTTACTAAGAATGACCTGTGGTGGAAGCTGACTTTTTTATGGTTTTATGAGTTGTGCCAGACACACACACACACACAAACACACACACACACACACACACACACTTGAATTTACTGTGTAGCACTAGCCCCTAGATGCTGTAGTGTCCTCTGGCAAAGCCAGCTGCATGATAATTTGTGATTCATATCCATTGTTAATAAGACTGTACTTTAAAATGCATGAGAAATGACTAAGTGAGAACTACTTCCCTAATCTGTGCTTAGTTTTCAAATTAGAATAGAGTTGTTTGAGAAGCAATGTAGCAGAACATATTTTTCCCTTTGGGAAAAGCAAACACTAATAAAACAATAAACAAGTAAATTAAAGGGAAGGCTTCCATTACTGAGAGCCGTAATCCTTACATGAAGGGATGGCAAGAATAAAGGAGCAAGATCCAGTTATAAACACAGAGCATGTGATGAGAGAGAAAGAAAAGGGAAAGCGAGGCAGAGGGACACCGGGAGCAAGGCTGGTGGATATACACACTGAGCTGCTTCTTTGGACCTCCTCTCTCGGTGCACTGTTTTTGTAGAGACCCTGGTGGACACAAGCCCCAATTAAAAGATGGGTTCTCCAAATGCACCGACCAGCAAAACTGAGGTAGATAAAACTGCTGATTCTTTTATAAACAGCATTGCTAAGAAGTAGCTGAAACAATCGCAAATCGTCTGTAATATCTGAGTGCAAGCTTGGGGATCAGCCCAACATGGATCTGGATTTCTCCTCTAGTTAGGTTTCTGTGTCAGTTCTCTTGACTTCTCTGAGCCTCCATCATCTCACCTGTAAACTGTGGACAAGAATACCTATGAAAGGAGAGATTAAATATGAAATATGAAGCTTTTAGGAAACGGGGCTAATCGTAGCAGTAGCTGTTGTCTGTAATTGCTAAGACCACTACTTTTATTGTGGTTTTTGCTCAGCCCATCTCTTGCCCCCACAGCCCGGCTCCACCAGGAATGCACAGCACTCACCCACGAAGAGCTGGCTGTTGAGCTGTAAGCGGACATGCCCGTCAGGGGGAGCCGCTTGGGTCCTCTGTGGGAGCTGATCCACTTGAAGCGAGGCTTCTTTAACGTTCCTCTCTGCCCTCACGTGGTGCCACCGGTTGTCATTAAAGGGTGTGGGTGACTGCACCGTGATCTCACAAGGCCCATTCCCCACATCAAAGGAAAAGGTGACCTCCGCAGGAGCTGCAAGTGTTAGAGAAGCCTGCGTTCAAGTCAGTTTATGGGGGAGAACACTCTGAGTGGACACAAGAAAAGCACGTTTGAGTAGACCTGAGCAAAGCATTGTGACATGCTCATTATGAAGGGAAACAGCGACATTAGTGCAAAAAAAATGTTACTCTGAATTGGGGTAGGAGGGGATGATACATTTGTATCCTGGAGGGGGAAAAGAGAAAAACTAATTTTAACATATTCATCCTCAGAGTTTATTACTCATCTTGCTAAGCCCTAAAGGCTTATTTACCTACAGAGAGAAAACTAGCATGTTATCTGGCTTTATATGCATAAGTGATTTTTTTTAAGGTGGTTGAATGCTTCAGATAATTTAAAAAGAACTACATGAAATTCTGCAGTAAGAAATTAAGGTTTAGGTAAATGAATAAACAATATGAGCTGTCAAGTCAATCAAAGAGTTTTGTAATTGAGTGAGCAATTAGCTATTTGACCTTGAGAGCACACAATTAGAATTAAAGTGCCACACAATTAACAGAGATCATTGTATATGTCATGAATCTTTGTTTTACTCTCCATTAAAATGGTTATTTAAAAATCATAAAATTTAACACTTAATAAAGAAATGCAACTGATAAAGGAAGCAGGGCAATATATCAGGAATTAGATCAGCTAAACCATTTATTGCTAGTTACTGGACATCCAGCAGGACGGCTTTATCCTCAGTCAGTGACTCACCATGCAGTTCCAGCCTGAAAAAGTCTGTGATCCCCAGATTCTCCACAAACACCCCGGAGGAAGCCGTGGTCTTAAAAAAGAAAGCCACGTCGGCACTGAGCTCCCCACGGAACGCCGGGAAATGAAGATATGATGTCTCAGTGTTGAAGGAGGCTGAATTCCAAAATGAATCTGTTTACCAAAAGGAAAAAAAAGACAAAAGGTGAAAATCACAATAAAATGAAACAAAATAACCATTATATATTTCTAGCAATTTTTTTTTTTTTTTACTATTAAATGCATTGATCTTGTTCTGAACATGTAGCCACTGTGACATGAATGTCCGATGGTGATTATTTTGATGATTTAAGATTCTGGATGATGAGGATTTATCTATGACTGCAACTGAGTAGAGAGATGATCACTATGGAAATGGCCTATGTTTTTAAACTTGGTTTAAAATATTTTATTTTTTTTAATTTTATAGAGTTAAACTGACTTTTTAGGGGTGTACATTTACATGAATTTTAATACATTCTTGGGTTTGGGTAACCATCACCTAAAGCAGTTTCCATCACCCAAATATACTTCCTCTTGCCATCTTATGTTAGCATTTTTTTTATTTTAGCAATTCAGATAGGTGTGCAGTGTTACCTCATTGTGATTTTAATTTGCATTTTCCTAATAGCTAATGATGCTGAACATCTTTTCATGGGCTTACTTGCCATTCTTATATCTTCTTTGAAGTGTCTGTTTGGGGAGAATTGACGGCCTTCCTACATTGAATCTTCCAATCCATGAACATAGTATGTTTCTCCATTTGTTTAGATCCTCATTGCTTTCTCCAACATTTGGTAGTTTTTAGCTTTCAGATTCTGCACATGTTTTGTTAGATGTATACCTCAGTATTACATTTTTGGAGCTATTGTAACTAATGTAGTTTTTTTTTTTAATTTTGGTTTCCAACTGTACATAGCTACATTATAGATATATGATCGTTTTTTTGTGTACTGACTTTGTATCCACATCCTTATTGAACTCACTTATTAATTCTAGCAATTTTGCAGCTTTCTTGATATTTTCTATGTAATCATACATATGTCTGTGAATAGTTCTCTTTCTTCCATTCCAATCTTTTTGCATTTATTTATTTTTTTTTCCACATTATTTCACTGGCAGGACATTATTTTTTCACATTATTGCACTGACTTCCTGTTTGGTGTTGAATAAAAGTGGTGATATTGGACATCCTTGCCTTGTTCCCAGTCGAAGGAAACACATTCAGCGTTTCACCATTAATTATGATGGCATCTTTGGTTTTGTGTAGATACCCTTTATTAAGTTTCCTTCTTTTCCTACTTGCTAAAAGTTTTTAATATGAGTACTTTTGTATTGAATATAAATGCTATCATACGAAATTATCATGTTGAATCATCATCATAATTCAAATCATCACGTTGAATTTTATGTCAAATGCTTTTTCTACATCAATTGATATGACCATGTGATTTTTCTTCTTTAGGCTGTTTAGGATTGCATTTATTGCTTTTCATATACTGAATCAGCCTTGCATTCCTGGGATAAACAACAGTTGATTATGATGTATGTTTCAGTTTGCTAAAGCTGCAGGAATGCAATATACCAGAAATGAGCTGGTTTTTACGAGGATTTATTAATTTACAATTTATAATTCTTAGGCCATGAAAATGCAAATTAAAGCATCGACAGGATGATACCTTCTCTAAAGAAAGGCTGCAGCATCTGGGACACCTCTGTCCCATGGGAAGGCACATGGCTGGCATCTGCTGGTCCTTCTCTCCCAGGGGTTTCATTGCTTTCAGCTTCTGGCTTCAGTGGCTTCCTCTCTCTCAACTCCTGTGGGTCCTCTCTTAGCTTCTCTGGTTTTTTTTCTCTCTCTGTGCTCTCTTGGTTTCATCTCTCTTATCCTCTCATAAAGGACTCCAGTAAAAGGATTAAGACCCACCTTGAATGGGGTGGGTCATATCTAAAATAGAAATAACCTAACGAAAAGGTCCCACTCATAATAGGTCTGCACCCACAGGAATGGATTAAAACAACAAGGCCTTTTCTGGGGTACATAACAGCTGCAAACCAGCACAGTGTAATATTCTTTTAAATATTCCTGGACTTAATCTGCTAATGTTTTGTTGAGGCCTTCTGCATCTCTGTTTGTGTGGAATATTACTCTGTAGTTTCACAGAGTTTTTTTGGCAATGTCTTTGTCTAGTTTGGATATCTGGGCAAAGAGGGCCTCATAAAATTATTTTGGAAGTGTTTCCTCTTCTATTTTCTGTAAAAGATTGCAAAGATACGGCGTTATTTCCTTTTGTGGAGAGAATTCACCACTGACACAATCTTGGCACAGAGTTTTTCTTTTTCTTTCCCCAAAGGTTTTTAATTACAAATTCAATTTCCCTAGCACTTTTAGAACTATTCTGGTTATTTATTTCATCTTGGGTGGGTTTTGGTAGTTTGTTAATTTTGAGGAATTGGTTCATTTCATCTGTGTTTTACAATGTAGTATGTAGCATTATTTGTAATAAATGCATATTATCCCTTTGATGTTTGTGGGGTCTGTAGTGATATCCTTGTTTCCATTCCTCATATGATAAATTTTATATTTTCCCTTTTGAGAGTCTTACAAGAGATTTATCAATTTTACTTATCTTGTAAAATAATCATATTTTGTTATCATGGATTTCCTCTCTTTTGTTTTCTTTTCATTGATTATTCTTTATTATTGCCTTCCTTCTGCATGCTTTAGATTTTTCTTTCCTTCTTTTAGTTTCTTAAGGTGAAAGTTGATCATTTGAGACTTTTTTCTTTTATAATATAAGCATTTAATGCTGTAATATTTTTTACTAAGCACTGCTATAGCTGCATCCCACCAATTTTGATATGACATTTTCATTTTGATTTAGTTCACTATATTTCATAGTATCTGTTGTGACCTTCTCGTTGACTCATGTATCATTTAGCAGTTTGGTATCTACTTTCCAAGTGTTTGGATAATTTCAATTCTTTAGTATTATCTAATTTTTATGACATAGAATACGAATGCTTGAAAAGAATGTGTATCTGACTATTGGTGGAAAGTTCTGTATGTCAACTAGATTCAGTTGGTTGATAGTGTCTTTGAGAACTCCTATATACTTACTGATATTCTATTATTTCTAGGTTATGGAGACAGGAGTATTGTTTTCTCTAATTGTGGATTTGTCTATTTTTCCTTTTGGTTCTGTCAGTTTTTGTTTTATGTATTTTGAAACTCAAGATTCTTATATCTTCTTGGTGGATTGACCCATTATCACTATGCAGTGATCCTTTTTATCCCTATTAATTTATTTTGCATGAAGCAAAGCTTTTAAAATAGCCTCTCCAGCTTTCTTTTGATTGGTATTTGTATGGTGTATCTTTTTCCATCTTTTTTTCTTTTAATTTACTATATCTTTATATTTGAAGTGAGCGTTCTTGTAGACATCATTTAGTTGTATAATGAAAATCTCTTGTCATTTCATCTGCTTGCTTATTTAAATATAAATTTTGTCATATTGTATTTAGTTCTATCATTTTTTTTTTTTTTTACTGTTTTCCTCTGTTTTTTGTTGTTTCCCTATTCCATCTACTTTTGCATTACTTAAACATTTTTTAGTTTTCCATTTCAATATTCCATTTGTCCACAACGGTTTCTTTTTTGGTTCTGGGAATTACAATATGTATATGGCTCTTTTCACAGTCTGCTTAGAATGTATATTTTTAATTCAATTTAGTACGTAAAAACCTCAAGAACATATATATATATGTTCTTTTACCTGCTCCCCTTTATGCTGTCACATGTATTACATCTACATGAATTGAAAACTCTAAAAGATACTGTGATAATTTTGCTGCCAACCCTCAAGTATATTTAAAATAACACAATAAGAGAATAATCTATCATATTTCCACAGAACTTACCATTTCTGTTGCTGTTTTTTATTCCTTATGTTCCAAGTTTCCTTCAGATGTTATTTCCCTTCTGTCTGAAAAATGTTCCTTAGAAATTGTTTTAAAGCATGTCTGCTGGCAATGAATTCTTTGCTTTTGGAAGGATATTTCTGCTGACTATAGATTTTTGCTGACAATCTTTTTCTTTTATTACTTGAAAAATTTTGTGCCAATTCCTTGTGGCCTCCATGATTCTGACGAGAAATTCGCTGTCATCTGAATTTGTGTTCCACTATAGGCAATGCAACATCGTTTCTCACTGGAGCCTTGCAAGACTTTTTTCTTTGATTTAATTTTCAGCAGTTTGATTATGATGTGTCCAGTCATTAACTTATTTGAGTTTCTCCAGTTTGGGGGCTCACTCAGCTTCTTGAATCTGTAGGTTTATGTCTTTTGCCAAACTTGGAAGATTTTATGCCACTTTTTTTCAAATATCTTTCCAGCACCACATTCTTTCTCATCTTCTGAAACCTCAATTACAGGAATGTTAAATTTTTTTTTATTGACCCTCCTGTCCTTGGGGCCATGCTCATTCTATTTCAATCTTTTTTTCTTTCTCTTGTTCAGATTGGATAATTTCTATTGCTCTATTCAAGTTTATTGACTGTGTTCACTCAAATCTGCTAGTTGGCCCATCCAATGCATTTCTTATTTCAGTTATTATACTCTCCAGCACTAAAATTTCTATTTGGTTCTTCTTTAACTATACTATTTCTTTGCAAAGATGGTCTCTTTTACCATTTGTTACAAGAGTGCTCATGATTTCTTGTTGTATAATACCTGCTTTAAAGCCTTTACCAGGTAAATCAAGCCTTGGGTCATACTGGCATTGGAAGCTGTTGTTTGTCTTTTCCCAAGAAGCTAAGATTTTCCTGGTTCTTGATATGCTAAGGACTTGCATATTATTCCCTAGACATTTTTAATATTATGTTACCAAACTGGCTTTTGTTTAAATCCTATGGAGAATGTTGATATTTTTATTTTTTTCAGGCAGTCAGCCTGGTTTTCTGTTCTAGCCACATGTTCCAATCTGCAGGCTCTAAAATCAGTTCAGTTTTCAAAGCATTTGCAGTACTATTCAGATCTGTGTTCAGTCTGAGTCCCGAGTAGTAGCCTGATAGCTCTCTTTCCAAATCCTTTGGTCTGCTAATTAGGATCAGATTCACACATGTGCAGCTCTGGGGGTGAGCCTGGGACATCACAAACAACTTTATAGTGAGCCCCGGACATCACAAACAACTTTATAGAGAGCCCCGGACGTCAAAAACAACTTTGTAGCCTCGATTTTCTGAACTGCTCCCTCTCTGTGATCTTCCAGATATTTTCTGGTTCCCTGGTGTTCTCTTTACAATCCAACAACCAGAAAACTCAGGCTCCATTTACCTGCTGTGTTGCACTTTGCCATGTACTTCTGCAACTCTACTCATGGCCAATGCTAAGTGGTGAATGAACAGAGAAAGAAAAAAAGCAATATGAATCTTCCCACTCTCTGGGAGACAACTATGCTCTGATCAGAGCAAGAGGTCCAAGTCCCCCAGAGTGTTGGCTCTTTTGGGCTCCTGATGTGATCTCCGCCACTGCCACCCTTCATGGGATTGCCTGGCACCTGAGGCGTCGTGAAACAGAGAAAAGGGGGAAATAGATATTCCGGCACTATCTCTGAAGGTTAGGAGTTCCCACTTTTCAAGCCAGAGCTAGAGGGCTTCTCCTGTGACCCGATGCCTCTATCTGGGTCAGCTATGAGATGCTGAAAGAAAATATAAACAGTGACTTCTGGTTTTCTTCCCTGATCTGCCTGCTGCTATTTACTTTTCAGAGTCCTGAAATAGCTCCTTCATGCACCTGGCCTAGGTTTTACAGGTGCACTCAGTGGGAGAGATGGGGTGGGGTGTGCCTACCTCATCTTATCTAGAAATAGACCTGTGGTCTCCATTTTTTTATCATATGTGAGAAAAAAATTCTTCATATTACCATCAGTCAAAATGAGTTAATATGCTTTGCTACATTTTGACTATCCAAGTATTAATATTTTTATTATCTGAAATAGGAACCACCTATGTTATTTTCAATAACACAGTTCAGAGGCTCCAGGACTTTTTCACACAGTGACACCTCACAGAGAACCCTGCACAGCCCCAGGGAGGGTCCATGGACCCCACCAATTCTCTGCCAGACTCAGAGGTCACCATGGCCACTGGGGACTGCGAAGACATTGTAAGGACTTTGGCCTCTCCTGTGAGATGGGCACCATTGGAGAATTTTGAGCAGACTCTCCACTCTGCCTGCTGTGTTAAATGTGGTCTAAATAGGCAAAGTCCGTAGCAAGGAGACCAATTATCGGATCACAGCAAAAATCCAGGCATGGCTGGTAATGGAAGTGGTAAGACATGGTGGGATTCTGGATCTAGCTGTGAAGTTAGAGACAACAGGATTTGCTGATGAATTAGATGTGGGCTGTGAGAGCAAAAATGTAGCTATAAATGACTTAAAGTTTGCAGTCTAAGGAGCAGCAGAAGGAATGTTGTTGCCATATGTTGAACTGGGGGTTGTTGGGGAAACAGGTTTTGTTTTGTTTGAGAGAGAGACTGTAAGGAGCTCATCCTACAGCTGAGTTTGAGATGCCTATTGAAATGCAAGCGGAAGTGCAGAGACTCAGCTGGATGCGGAACTGGGCTTGAGATATAAATGTGGGGGTGATGGGCATCGTGTGAAGCAGATGGATGGAGACAGAGCCTTGAGGAACCCCAACATTATCCCACTGGGGAGATGAAAGAAGACTGGGTGGAAGGAAAGGATGGAGGTAAACCAGGACTCGCAGTCTGCTGGCCACCAAGCAAAGACAGTGTGTTGTTTTAGTTTTCTGGGGCTGCTGTAACAAAGTACTCCAAACCCAGTGACTTAAAGCAACAGAAAATTATAGAAGGCATGTGTTTTATTTTACTTTATTTTAGTTATTTTGGGGGAGGAGGGGAGTGAACGATGAGAAAGAAATCAAGAGGTAGTTGGAGGGTAAGTTGAGTTAGAAGCACTGAGGTTTCCTCCTTGCCAGAAGGCAGTAATGAATAGATATGTTTGCTGAGCTCTGTCCTCTTGTTTTCTCATTATCTTGCCAATATTCGTTTTCACTGCACTCAGCAAAGTGGTAATCATGCTACTTGCCTTTAGCGGGCAAAAATTAAATGGTTGCTAACCGAGCGGAATACAATGTCAGATGATTCCATTCGTCTTCACAACAATAATCTGATTTAAATTCTATATAAAAGAGATGACACAGAGGTAGTATATTTTCTCATGTTTTCTCACATTTGCAATACACAGTTCTTATTTTATAAGTTAATACACTCCTAATACAATACAAATTATCAGGATAGCTCTTATGCAACCCATGCAGCTAAATTTCTCATAAAACATTAGCACATATCATTAGGATTAAAGACAGTTCCTGTTGCCGCTACTTACTGTCTCCCCGGCAGAGCAGAGGTCCCAGGGTATAAGCTGCTTCCGAATGGGGTCGTCCCGTGTCTGTCATGACAACCTGAGTGACCGGCAGGTGCTCCTTACGAGAAAGGACTATGGTGTCACTGGTCCTAGGAAACAAATACAAGCATCTTAAAAGCCTTCTGAAGAACATGCTCACACTAAATAAGTGTTTTTTTATTACAGTTCAAGAGGTATAAAGCTAAATTTCTAAATACACAACAGTATCTGAGTATCTGAAAACCAGAGACTATTATTCATTTTTACAACCATGGAAAAGAAAGTGGGCAGGTCTAGAAATGTGGTCATGGGTGCAAACACAAGATGACATTTTCAATGCCATTAAGAAGCTAACAGCTCTTTTAGATTTAGCCACAGGAAAATACTTAAATGCAAGACTTACATACATGTAAGAACAATCTACCTTCCTGGAAAACCACCTGACTGACAAGATTTAGGTTTTCAATTCTGAGCATTTTAGCACTAAATTTTTAGAAATCCCTATTGTGGTTAATTAGGTGTCCCCATACTTGTTGACTCTATAAATTTAAAAGCAAAAACAAAACAAAATGCTGGTTTAAGGCTACTATGAAGCGATGATTCAATGCACTTTAAAAAGTAATAAATGGGATAATGCATGGGGAAGTGTTTTTTGTCAACTATTGTCATGATTCATTGATTCCACCAACACTAATTGCATATTTTCTATTTACCAAGTTCCACGTGTTGGGGATATAGGCATAAAAAATATCATCAATGCTTCAAGGAAACCCAGTGGATTTTATAAATAATAATAATAATAATAATAATATCATATAAATATAAATTAGGAGGAAACATTAATATTGATTCTAATACAAAAAGGACTGGAAGAGGAGCCAGAGGATCTGAGTGAGGGGAAAGCTTGCTATGTCACCAACTTCCTCTCTGGGCAAAGTAAGGAGATTAATCTACACCTTGCAACCTGCTCATATTTTTTATTGTATTATTCAATTATATGTGTACTTCTGACTTACAGACAAATAATGGTTTGTCTGGTCTCTCTTTCTGATGTCCTATGCATGTATAAAACATTGTAAGTTTTCATTCCTAATTACCCATTCACCACCCTCCTGCATGCATAGTTTAAAGCATTTGAAACTGCACCTTTTGAAAGTCAAAATCCCAGCAATTTCCTATTATTCAATGTAACAGCTTTGTGGAAAAAAACAAAAAACAAACAAACCAAAAAACAAAACAAAACAAAAAAATCTGAATGATTGAATATTCAATCATTCCAATTTTATTTGGTCATCAAAATATTGTTTGAAGGTAGAAAAGTTAAAATAAAATTAAGTTAAGATTTTTATCCTGTTTAAAAATTTTAATAAGGTGACCTGGAGTGCGTAAGATAACATGAAAAAATATGAAGTAAATATCCTGAAGGTTAAGAAACAATTTCATTGAATCACATTATTTCCCAAAAGCAGACTACAAAAAAAAAAAAAAAAAAAAAAAAAAAAAAATCATGGATTTATCTGATTAAGCCCTTATGGATTCTGGTAATGGAGGAGCACAGACTAGTTACTAATTGAGAATCACTGAATTTTAAAGAACTATTTAACAGAAAAACTACACTTAATTCTGTTTTTAACATGGACAATGCATGCAGAGACCTGTAAATACATAAGTAAAACTATAATGCATGCTGTGTGTATTGTGGCAGATAGTATAATAGAGCCTTCTTCACTCTGCTGTTTGCAAAGTGTGTTCTTGGTTAAATCTGAGAGAAATTTTTAGCTATCTTATCTAAAAATTCCAGATAAGTATAGACCATTCCCAACAGTTGATGCTTTAATGCAGGATGCTGTTGATTTGTCATGGTCACCAGACTTGTTCAAAACTGGCTGAAGTATAGTTACATCTCATAATTCTTATTTCTCTATGTTTTCCACTTCTGCAAACATTGCATATCTAGGCATGATAATTACTTACAACAGTTTTAAAAATTCAGAAAGCAAACTTCCAAATTCCCCTCCTCTTTTTTTTCTAAGTTCCTAAAGTTCTGGAAATTATTCTTACCCTTCACTGTTTTTCAGTGGACTCTTTTTGAGGCAAAACAGAGCTTTGATTTCTGTGTATAGTTGGGAAAACTAGATGGAATAAATATGGGGTGAACTTTCAGGTTTTATAGTTGTCTGGGCAAAAGTGGGGCTGCAAACAACATAATTATCATCCAGAATCCGCACACTTTGAAAGCTTCCAGGCTCTCTATAGGGTATCACTGTTGTATTTGCTCATCTCTTTTGCAAACCCACACTGAATTAGTTACTAGAGCTTTGTAATACATCTTTATGCCTGGTAGGACTAGTCTCCCTCCTTGTTTTTCATCTTCAGAATTGTCTGAGCTATTCATGTACTATTGATTTTCCATATAAATTTTAGAATCTGCTCATTACCATCCAAAAAAATTAAACAAATATTTGGCATTTGTTTAGAATTAAATGGAGTCTATAAATTCACTTGGGAGAGAGACACTCAGTTCTCCTACTCAGGGCAGCTGTGTATCTTTCCACTCACTTAGGTCTTCTTAAATTCTCTTAATAAAGCTTTATTTCTTTTTTATAAAAGCCTTACATATTTTTGTTATATATATTTCAAGGTAGTTACACTTTGTTACTTTTGCAAACAGTTTTTATTACATTATTATTGTAATGTGTCCTTCTGTAGGAATTCAGTTACTCAAGATTCAGCAGTCTTACTCTATCTTTATTAATTCCAACATTCAAGTATATTGGGTTTTCTTTGTAGACAACCACATTGTCTGTGAACAACACAATCTTTATTTCTTGGTCTCCAATCTTTTGTTTATGAATTGCCTCATGTGTTTTTTATCTTTTCATTGTTCACTTCTAACCCAATTGCATTTAAGCAGAGAAGTTGTTCATGTGATACCAACTCTTGCAAAATTTGTTTTGCTTTATAGAATATTGGGTTGCAAGTTTGCAAAACAGGCCACGGGCTAAACTTGCGTATAATTGTGCCTGGGAGTCTCCCCCTGCGTGTCTCTTTGTTGCTCAGATGTGGCCCTCTCTCTCTCTAACTGAGCCACCTTGGCAGGTAAACTCACTGCCCTTCCCCCTGCATGGGGCCCGACTCCCAGGGGTGTAAATCTCCCTGGCAACTCAGGATATGACTCCTGGGGATGAATCTGGACCTAGCATCATGGGATCGAGAATGTCTTCTTGACCAAGGAGGGGATGAAAATGAGATGAAATAGTTTCACTGGCTGGGAGATTTCAAATGGAGTCAAGAGGTCACTCTGGTGGACATTCTTATGCACTATATAGATAACGCCTCTTAGGTTTTAATGTATTGGAATAGCTAGAAGTAAATACCTGAAACTACCAAACTCCAACCCAGTAGTCTGGACTCCTGAAGACGATTATATAATAAGGTAGATTACAAGGGATGACAGTGTGATTGTGAAAACCTTGTAGATCACACTCCCTTTACCTAATGTATGGATGGATGAGTAGAAAAATGGAGATAAAAACTAAATGACAAACAGGGTGGCATGGGGGGGATGGTTTGGGTGTTCTTTTTTTGCTGTTTTTTTAACTCTTATTCTGATTCTTTCTGACGTAAGGAAAATGTTCAGAAATAGATTGTAGTGATGAATGATCATACTGTGAACAGCTGATTGTATACCATGGATGATTGTATGGTATGTGAATATATTTCAGTAAAACTGAATTAAAAAAAAATTAAATAAAATAACAACAACAAAAAAAAAAAAACAGGCCATGGGTGCTTGATAAGATTGTGTATTATTTAATTTGATATCTTTAATTGTTAATTTTGTTTTTTAAATGTTCTATATGCTTAATAGTTTTGTCCGCTTGACTTACCAATTACTAAAACAAGTATGTTGAAGCCTCTTCCTATTGGGATTGATTTGTGAATTCATTCCTGTAGTTCAATTAATATTTTGTTTATACATTTTCAAGCATTTTTATTAGAAGCATACAAGTTAGGATTGTCATTTCTTTTTGGTGAAACTAAAAAGTATCATCACATAGTGACCATCTTTATTCATGATTAGACTTCTGAAATTTGCTTAAATTTTTTACACATATATTTTTGTGAATATTTGCCAGGTTAAAAAAATTTTACTTCTAATATTTCTGGCTGTATAAACAAGATACATGTCTTTTTAATTCAATAAGATATATATATATGGACTTAAATAGACATTTTAGTCACATTTATTGTGCATGACTACTTATGTGCTTTGATCTTATTTTGAACTTCTTGCTGCTGCTGCTTTTTTTTAAATCTCATTTTATATCTTCTTTTGGATTAAAGGAGTTTTTTAATCCCAGTTTTTTTCTTTCTTCCCTCCACTGATTTGAATGTTACACACTCTAGTTCTATTCTTTTTGAGGTTATGTATACACTTATAACAATTCAATGCTTATAAATATTCACAAAATCTATACTGTTACAAAATATTGATGTATGGCATTTTATGTCTTTTTATGAAACCCTGGGTTTGCACATTTCTTTCCTCAATGTTCCCTCTTACATTTCAGACCCTCTTTCTGGGATTGCTGTCTTCCATTCTGAAAACCATTCTTTGGAAGTCCCTCTTGTGAGGTCTGCTGGCAGTAAACTTCCTCAGCATCTGTTTGCCTGGATCTTCATTTTACCCTCACTTTTGAAAATATCAGCTGGGTATGAAATCCTAGTTGATGCTTATTTTATTTCAATACTATGAAGATAATGACCTGCTCTTTGCTCTGGCTGCTTTCTTTGTCACTGTGGAAAGATCCGCTGGAAGTCTATTGTCTTTTTCCATTTTGGAATCTTTCTTCCTTCTCCGCTTCTTTTAACAATCTCTTTAGTGTTCTTCAGTTCACCATGATGTGTCTAGATATAGATTTACTTTTATTTATCCTGCTTGGCATTCCACTATTTCCTCAAATATGGAAATTTCTCAGCACTTTCCCCGTTTGAATAGTGGTTCTTGTAAATCATCACCAATCTCCTCTTTTGAAACTTCAACCAGACACATGTTCTATTATTTGCAACTTACTCCTCTATGTCTGCTGTTACTTCACATTTTCCTTTTTTTTTTTTTTCTCTCTCTCTCTCTGTACTATATTCCATGTCATTTACTTTTCAGTTCACCAGTTTTCTGGTCACTCATGTGTAATATCTGATTCAACAAGGCTTACATTTCAATGATGCCATTTTCCTTTTTAAAAAATTCTTTGGGTTCTTTATAAAATCACAGTCATCTTTGTTAATGGTATCTGATTGTTTTCTCATGTTTCAATTCTATTATTTATTTTTTAAGTAGCTAACATTCATTTTAATTTAATTTTCTAATTATCAAGATTCCTAGGTGTTCAATTCTACTCTTTGTGGTGTTTTCTGACTCTAGTCATAGTAGGTTCTTTCCTCTTATGTTTTGTAGTACTAGATTTTGAGCTTGTGCTTGGTGGCACTTTATCTATGGAAGTCCCATAGTTGTGTGTGGGATGGAGGAACCCTAGTAAGAATTTTGTATGAATTACAATGAGCCACTGGTCCTACCAACCTGTGGCAACTTCTATTTAATTTCAAGGACCATCTGGGTAATATAAATTTGAATTCTAAATCTCTGTGAGAGCAGGTATGTAGACATGAATTCTCAGGGAGTTTTCATGTTTCTACTTAGAGGGTCAACTGGAAGATCTGTTCTCATATACCATTTCTTTGGGTTTGTAGACTTTTAAGACCTCCAGCTGTATGGAGACTTTTTGTGTTCCAAATATCCCCTTCCATGGACTCAAGACCTTGTCTGGTTTCCCTTCATATGGGCACCTAAAACATGTCTGGAAGTTAGAGAGTTCAGCAAACACTTCTGGATCAGCCATCATAAGATATCTTATTAACCAGGCTAAACTAAATTTTAGGAAGTCTGTTATTTTACCTTCAATGGATGAGAAACATTAATCAGATATTCCTATTCTTTCTTACTACAAAAACAAAAATGTACATGATCAATTATTCCCAGGAAAACAAAAAGCTTAATATTCTAGACTTTAGATTAATTCCAACATAGTCATCAAAGCTTATATTTTTAACTTGCTAGGGCATACTATTATCTTCATTGTACTATCTTGTCCAATATTGACCTAAGGTACAGTTTAAGCAATAAAAAAATTACAGCTTGCACAGGAGAATCATGTGGAAATCACCATTCACTCCGGTCAGCATCACAGTTGCAGTAATATCGAGACTCAGTGCAGGTTCCCTCTAATCCACAAGTACACTTTTGAGCATCAGGCAGAGAACCTCCCCAGTAAGTGTGTGTTTCATTGGTTCCTCCAAGCCACCAGCTCAGTGGGGTTCCATCTGAAAGACAAGTATGAGAAAGGTGACACCTACTTTCCCCCACTATCTGCCTCCCCAATCATAGTCCTTTACTTCTCTCTATGTATAAACTAGAGAGTCTATTTTAGAAGTGAACATATTTTAACTCTTCAATAGGATAATTTAAAGAGGATTGCCAACTATTTAAAAATATTTTAAGATCAAGAAAAGTTACTACCATATTGCTTTCTTTTATTAGAAAATGAACAAGTAGTCCCTAACTCATTCAAGCATGATATTTTAAAATGTCTTTTGAGCAATCCAGTTGTATACATTATTTTGAAATAATATTCAGAAAAAGAATTTTCATCAAAATAAAAACAAGACTAATATACACACTGAACTTAAAATCTGTTTGAGATTATAAAATGCCCATTGAAAGAACTTAATGTTATTATGCAAAGATATGGACTTCTTTCACTTTATTTATTAGCTGGAAACACAGGTACTTCTTATCATGTCTTAAAAGTTGCTGGGAGATGTGTTTTGTTTTGTTCTGTTTTTCCTTACATTGAATACCTTGGCTTTTTTATTTGGACACTGAAAAAATGGCAGGTATGGGCTGTCTGAATAACTCTGAGCCAACTGCACTCAGTCCTTTAGACTGGTCTCCCCCTCAGCGCAGCTGACAATTAAGTGGGAGAGCCAGAGGTTGTGCATTTCTGCTAAAGAGGCTACTGAGGCACCAGTGCAGCACATAAGGATGGAGATGATTGGAAAAGGAGGGGAGACATTCAGGCAATCCATCTTAAAAAGAGGACAGAGAGCTGCTCTGAGTCAACAGAGCATCAAGGCGGGAGGGCAGATGGAAGTAACATCCAATCAGCTGGCTCTGCAAAGAAGCTTTGCCCATTTTAGTGCACTCTTTCAAACACTTAAGTTGTCACCACCAGGTCTCTACTGAGAATCTGGAACATATCCCAGCTATTCTCTGACTTACAACTGCCACTGCTCATTATAGCTCCTTGTTAGATGAGACCTCTGCCACCGCTGACAGCCTCTCAGCTTGTAAACATATCAACTGCATTCATTACCACCTACCGCCAGCCCACAGAGGGAGTTATGTGCCAGGAAATTACTATCAAATTTTTTTAATGCATGGAAAACTTTTCTCTAGGGGGTAGAAGTTCTTTTCAGTTTAATAGATTTTTAATAGGTATTTTTCAAAATGGCATTTGAGAAACTTAATTATTCAACATGTATTTGTTCATGCACTGAAGAGCAAAGAAATCATTGTACACAAATATATGTTTACATTTGAATTTTTCATTGTCTCTATTAAAATTAGAAACATCTAGTAGTTGTAAAGGCACAGAATGCCTTTGGTTCCATTCAGGATTTCTTAAGAGTATCTTAGAGAAATGCATAAGAAATAATCAAGAAAAACAGGAGGGGGACTAAGAAGCTGAAATGAAAGGGAAAAGACGATGAAATAAGCAGAGAAAGCAGCTCTACTTCCTCAATTATTTTAGCTACGATCCTTGGGGAATTTACCATTCACAATTTGGTGACTGAATAGGTTCTCAGGATTTCAAAACTTACTGTCATATACCTTCCTCTTTAGGTATCTGTAAGCAGAGACCCTAGAACTATTTTGTCTCTGAAACAGACTCTGGAAGATGCTGAAGGACTAAAAATGTCCCTAAGAAGACCTTCATCTCACCTGTTCCTCCCCACCCCTCTTGCAAACCCAACATGACCAAACAGCAGTGGCTAACTGTGGCCCCAACCTTGTTTTTCATCCCAGATGTAACACAACCCCAGTTTCCCGTAACATCTCAGAATTTGAAGAACAGAACCATCTTGGAATAAAACTAAATTTCAACTGACATTCCTCAATCAACCCTATAAAATTCTTAAGCTATGTGTTCCTCACACTGGAGTCACTTTTTGCTGTTCTCACATGGCTACCTTCTAACGAAGGTTTCCGCTGAAGGCTTTGGATGATTTTCCTTCTCTCACAGAAGGGTAGCATAGAGGTTCAGTACACACATTTGTGACTATAGGTAATGCGAAGCAAATTAGTGCAACAATTTTAAGGAATGTTAAGCTACACTGTTTGTCTACCTCAACTCTACCCTAATTAATAGCTTTTGGAAATATATAGATATGTACTGAATTTGTCTAAATTCAGTTTATATTAAAACTTCTCCAGTGGCAGCATAATAGAGAAGCTTAGAACTTGAGCACGCATAGATAACGAAGTCCGCTTATTTTCTCCAAGAAGTGTTTGATGAGTTTAAAACTCTTTTCACTTTCCATTTTTCTCCCAACCCCAATTAAATACTTGTTTCTGTTGCTGTTGCTACTGTTTTATGTACTTATATAGAAAGTACAACAATGGAATAATAGCTTCCAAATCAGTGAGTAAATACCGGCCTTGTATTAGAGAATTCTCTACGGATCAGAGCAGTGACCAGGTTCTGGAATAAACCGTATGCTAATATGCCTGAGTCCTGCTCCGTGATCCAATGGGTGATTTTATTTTCAACTCTGTTAGTGTTTGACTCTGAAACAGCTCTGCCTTATCTTGTATTCCCTGGTTAAATAACTCAACTTGCATTGTTCCATCTCACTGATTTACTCCCCTGGAATTATCTTTCTTATTCTTCCAAGAACATAAAATTTTAATACAGTGACCTATTTGGCAAAAATCAACCAGCAGTAAGTACTAAACCCTCAGAAAACTGGAGAACTGAGAATAAGTACATTTGCTTCATGCACATTTTATACATTGTGCAATTAAGTCCTGGTGAGGTTGGTGTCTTCTTTTTGAAGACTCAGAAAGATTTCATAATTCCCAAGTTTGCAAGTTCCACAGCGGATGAGTGACAAGCTCAGATCATAAACTAAGAGGACCCTGTCTACCACTATTTGCCTTCTCTACTTCCCCAGATACCTGATCATGGAAGGGACAGACCAGCCTCCAGAAAAGCAATGAGTTTTCATGATGGCAGCTGGGTTTGGCATTCTGACAAAATGAGATATTTCAAAGGGAGAAAATGCCAAACCAAACAAGGACTTTTCAGGGGTAGTTTAGATAGAAAAGAAAAATCAACTATTAATAGAGTTGTTTGGGGTCCTGAAAGAATTGTATAACATACACATTGTTCCCTAATGAACAGTTACCCAAGATACTAATTGCTGGACTCGGTCTATGAAAAAGGATCTCATGGAATAATCATCTTCAGAGAACTAAGCCATGTTGTGTTAGCAATCATGGCCCAGATAAAACAAAATCATGGTAAACACCGTGTGTTCCAAAGGTCTCCAAAAGAGGCCTTCAGTGCTCAGGCGTCCAGCTGAGCCTGGAAAGAGACATCAGAGCATTCACGGCTTTGAGCAAAGGGTGACAAACGTTGACCCTGGCTCCTGGCTCTATGGGAAAGTATCTCTGTAACTTCCAGATTGTGAGCTTAGTTTTTTGGACTGAGGGGTCACAGGAATCGGTGGCAGGAGGCTGTAACCTCGTGGAGATTTTAGTCCACAATAGCTGAGTACTTACCAACATGAGTTGAAAGCCTTGACTTCTTGCAGTGGAAAGCCAGCTCCTGTTGGCAGTGCTCTGCGTGATTAATTATGGCCTGGAGCTGGTCCAGGCTGGCTGTGTACTTGAAAAAGGTGGCATGTGGGTTTTCTCCATTAGAGCTTTTGACTCTGGTCAAGTGGGAACCATTGTGCTGTATTGAGGTCCACGTGGTATCTTGTGGGCAGAGATGGGTGGGAGAGGGGAAAGAAGAATTGATCAGGCTGAAATAAAGTCAATATAAAAACCAGAAGCATCTCTTATCTGAATTAACATTTTTTGTGTTATCAGATCTCTTTGAGATTGGCATCAACATACGTGGGATTCTTAAAATGTCAATATTAGGAATTCTCTTTACTGAACTTTGCATTACCATGTTTTTGCAGTAATTATATTTGGTGAAATTTGTTCGACAATGTAGTCAACATTCTAAGGGGGCTGATTTTTATAGTTCTGTGACATAATATTCAAAGTTAGAAATAGAACTTCTTGGCTCTTAATATTTTTCCCTTACATTACTATAAGAATAAAGCCCCAATTTTATTTTGTATGTATTTATGTATTATATTTTGTACATATTTATCTTTTTAATAAGCACATTCCTCATCTGACTGAGCATTTTTTTCTCTCAAACTCACCTAAATGTGTAAAAGATACACCTGGGGAACAAGCCATTTACATGACCATGCAAAATAACAGGAAATAAACATTTTTGATTAAAATTGACAGATACTGTGCCAGCAACTCATCCAATGGGCAAAGCCCCAAACCAAAATGCCTTCGAGTATCTGATATAACTATTTCCGGAAGCAACCATGGCTACATGAAAATCTGCTGGCAAATTCTGATATTTTTCTGTGACATCAATTACCCATATTTGACTGAAAAAAATTTTTAATTTAAAGGTGGCTGCAATGTTTATAAATAAGTATAATAGTAAAAAAAAAATCTTGACTTTTAAAAATTTTTACCCTGATACATCTAACACCATGGAGGTACAAATCTTGCAAAGCACAGAAGGTCCATGTTTCAGTGACTAAAAAGCTGGGTGGCAGTTACCCTAACCCGACTATATTTATAATGTCAAGTCACAAAATTTCCTCTGTAAAGTTGCTTTTGGCAAAATGATCGGTCTGCATATAAACGTTCCAAATTAGAGGGGCAGGAAACAGTCATGTGTCGCTTATTATTATTTTTAATAGCTAATACACAAACAAAATTCAGAAATCTCAACAAAATTACAACAAATCCGCTGAGAAGGTGCCCGTGGGGTCCTGCTCCCGCCATGGGGAATATTTGCTGGACCTGTCTTCTCCATCTGGCATGAGACAAATCTAACAGTCACACTGGTGCTCACAGACCCCTATCGCATCAAATACAACCAGACATCCAGGAAAGAGAGCAGGGAGAGCCATGGAAATAACTCTATCTCAAAGCCCACGGAGAGCAATGTCATAAAATACACAAATAACAAAGCAAGAGGGAGAGCAAACAGTGAGCCAGTGTGACTAATGCAGTTTTATATTCAATTAAAACCCAAGACTTGATAGATCATATCCCTCTCTGGACTCACTAAAAGAGGCCCTGAGTGTTCCTCCAGCTAGTTGAATTCCATAGATTTTCCATTTTAACCATGTCTTCCCCGGCATTTTATATTTTAACATTTTCATCAGAAAATGACCTAAATGGGCCTGATATTTTTTGCAATTATTTACTTCCATTCATCCTTAGGATTTTTTCTAACAAATAACAATGGTAAGAGGACTCACACAGAAGGTTATGTTAAGTTTGGGAGTTCGCCAATTATAATGCCATTTTGCCATTTACTCTTACAGTCCTTGGCACAAAGAAAAGTGATGCACTTGAATAGTTCATATTAGCTAGTAATCAGTATGATAGATTTGTGGTCTTGCTTGGTTAAAATGTATTCAAAATATTTTTTCAGGTAAAAAAGAAGGGAAAGTTTGAAAATAATCACTAAAGCTCTTCTGGAAAAAAAAAGGAATAATTTAAATGATTACCTCTATAGTATGATTATTGGAAAGACCCCAAATAGGACATATTACACTTCCTTAATATTCCACAACATATGATTTTCATAGATTTCGAAATATTAGGTGGAAAGGGACTTTGAGATCATGTAATACAGACTTTGCATTCATTGGTGAAAGGACAGACAAAGGAATTTAAATGATTAGCACAATAGAACAGTAGACAATTGTTATTCACTGTAGTTTGAGTTGAATTACAAGTGAGGAAATTAATTGCAGTAGCAGACAAATTTACAAAGATCTTTGTACTATCGTTGAATCAGACCACATAAAGATATATTAGTTCCAACTCACTGCATTCACTCTCATCTGCATTCAAGCAGGGAGTTTGCTGGTGGGCATCTGGTTCACCTCTAAAGCCCAGGCAAATGAACATGCAGCCAACTTAACTTGAGGACTTGCTTTGGTTAAGCAGTATATCAACAATAAAACTGACTCACTATATCATACAGCTTCTAGTTTCTGTTTATTTTGCCAAATTTGATCCGCTGTGAAACTTGCAATATTTCCTAGACTTTACATCTCTGAACTATATGAGGATTTTTTTATAACAGGCGGTTGGGATGGGAAAAGAAATAGACCTTTATTTTACACTTTCAGGTAAACTTAAATTCAAATCACATCTTCTATGCTCATTTCCATCTTATTCCATCCAAGAAGAAATCAGAAAAAATATCTCATCAAGAAAAACCTGATGCCTTTCTAATTGGTTTTTCCATCCCTCATGGCTTGGACATTGATCTCCAGAAAAGTGAGAGCAAAATCTCTTTTCTCACAGATGCCTCAGTGAAGTCCACTTTGTGCCTGGACATGCTATCTTTAGAAATGAGGGTCAGTTACCTGCAGTGCTTCTCACGGGAAACAGGTGCACAAGTTTTGAGAAGAATGGGAAGACAATAGGCATAGGTAACTTAACTTGCCACGCTGCATCTCTAGCTAAAGAACTGGTCAAGAAGATGAACTCATGATGAATAAATGAAGGACTGGTTAAAAACACTAGCAGCTGTTCCTACATCCACAAGGATAAACTGAATACCACATTGTTCCTTTGAGAATTGTAGCCCAAGATAAGTTTTTCAGAATTTCTTCAACTATCCAATCAGAACCACAGGTTAGAGCTGCCTGTTTTCTTTTATCTAGCCCAATTCTCTTACTATATAGTTAAGGAAACAGCATCATAGAAAAATTCATTTTCCCTAATTCACCCAACTAGAAAACTTTGGCACATGTTTCTATGTGATCCAGTAAGAGTTGCTGGGTTTTCTGAAAAGCCAGAGTTTCTAAAAGACTGCTAAAGTCTGTAAGATTCCTGAAATATTACATCCAAGTCTTCTTCTGTATTATAAGTGAAACAATGCCAGGAGGATTGAGGACCAAATCTTGGGCATTTCTGTGCCCATAAAAGAGTTGTTAATGGCCAAGTATGCTGCTTGTGGATCAACCTCTTTTGTGTCCCTGACCAAGACTTCAGAGGCAGTGGGCCCTACCTAAGTCTTCTGTTTGTCACAGTTGAGGAAGGTTCTGTGTTTGGGTTTATGCCGATACAAGGGGGAGTAATGGCAGCTCTAAGCAGATAGCCTCCAGGCCCCACCTCTGACCCCAGAGCCCTGGGAGAGAGCCAGAGTTAGCACCTGATATTGCCCCCACCCCCACCCCGGGTACCAAATGATCCATATTTATATTAGGGCCCTCATGAGGGATAACAGTCATGCCACAGTTATGGGGCTCTGGAGCACTCTTATCCATTTGCCTTAATATTTTAACACGTTATAAGCTACCATTAAACATCCCTGGGGCTCAACAGTATGCAGCTGCCGAATCTGTTCTGCATGGCCATTTCACATGTTTTCCATCCTCCAGTGCCTTCTTCGCATGGGAATTATAACAATGATCTCTTCAATTAATATGTCACATTTAAATACATTTGTGTGTGCCTGCTCATTTGTCAGTGGAAGCATCTGCTATGTAACTTGGAAGGACTCTCACTGGACATGACTCATATTCTTGAGGCAACACACACATGCGCCAGGCAGATCACACGTCCCTAGGTAACGGGAGGTGCTATTATTAGCATTTCCCCTGGTGTTTTAGCTCAGCACACAGCGCAATAGCAAATCAATCTCCTCAGGGAGAACAGGACGTCTAAGCTTATGAAATCAGATATGGATGGAATGCAGCACAATGCCGTAGTGGATGAGAGTTATGGGGAAGCCAATAAAATATTCTGAGCCTTAATTTCCATATTTAGTAGATGGACAGAATGGACTGAGTGGTAAATAAAGACTGAGAGTCTATTATTCTAGCCATCTTAGAGTGCTGATGTCACTGACCAGGCACACCGTTAGCCTTGCAGCTTTCTGAGCATTTATATTTTTACTGCTCAATAAGACCTCCCCACCTTGTCTGGTGGCAAGGCTTTTACATGCATGAAACAGCTTAAGTCCTGGTGTATGGCTACCCAAAGAGCAGGAAAATGAAAATTCCAGAGGCATTTGTCTCTGTTTCCGTTTGGAAGTATTGACAGGGACACACTCTTGTTAGTTTCTTAAGTCTGTTTTAGGAACTATCTTTAGTAAGCAAGCCAGAATAATGCCCCCTATGTGAGCAAAAGAAGGATTATTTCTACATAAAAGCCAATAAAGCAAATGAAAAAAGATGTAGGCTCGTGATGTGTGACAATCATCAAAGAGCAGCTCTTTCTCATTTTTAGAAATCCCAAAATTCCAACAGCATAGAATTTTCTGTAAGAAACTATTTTCAAGCAATAATTGCCACACATGATGAATCTACATTGATGCTGTGCTTTGACTGGATTCCTGCCAATCTCAACCTCAATTTTCAAGAGCAAAGCAGGGAATAATGAAATCACTAGAATTCTTACTGAGCAATGAAAAATACTGTGCAGCAACTGTGCATTTACTGGTGTTTACTAGTGAAACTTCCTTCAACCCAAATCCAGAGCTTCTTCTAGATAAATGTTTATCAAGGCTTGCTATATATTTAAAATAGCAAATGCAAAACTAGTAATATCCACAACAATTTTTGGTTAGTTAAATTAATACCTGTCTAACTCACTAGACTAAAAGTCTATGAAATCAGTTCATTCCTATTTTGGTCCTTGTGTCAGTTTGAACGTATTATGTCCCCCAAACACCATTATCTTTGATGTAATCTTGTGTGGCAGACGTTATCAGTGTTGAGTGGATTGTAATTCTTTCAGTGATTCTTTGGAATGCGCTCCACCCAGATGTGGGTGATGACTCTGATTGGATAATTTCCATGGAGGTGTTGCTCCGCCCATTCAGGGTGGGTCTGGGTTGATCAGTGGAGCCATATAAGTGAGCTGATACTACAGAGGGAACTCAGTACAGCTGTGAGTGATGTTTGAAGAGGAGCTACAGTGAAGAGGGACACTTTGAAGAATGCAATGGAACTGAGAGAGGAGCTTCAGCTTACAGAGACATTTTGGAGACGGCCTTTGAAAGCTGACTTTTGCTCTGGAAAAGCTAAGAGAGGACAAACCCCCCAAGAGCAACTGAGAGTGACATTTTGGAGAGAAGCTGAAGCCTAGAGAGGTCCTGGGAGAAAGCCATTTTGAAACCAGAACTCTAGAGCAGACACCAGCCATGTGTCTTCCCAGCTAACGGAGGTTTTCCAGACGCCATTGGCCATTTTCCAGTGAAGGTATCCGATTGCTGGTGTGTTACCCTGGACACTTTATGGCCTTAAGACTGTAACTGTGTAACCAAATAACCCCCCTTTTATAAAAGCCAATCCATCTCTGGTGTTTTGCGTTCCAGCAGCATTAGCAAACTAGAACAGTCCTCAAACAGCATAATACCGGGAATGTTGTAGTACAGAATAAATTTGTAGAATCATTGAGGGAACAAATGCATTGAATGGATGGCTGGAAATGCAGCTGTTTGACTAAGTGGAAACAGGAATAGTAGCAAGAAGAGAGGTGAAAAAGACAGAAAAGTCTATAAAAATAAAAAAAGCCAACATAAAAAGCATAGTAGCATAGATCTATCAGCACTTGTTCTATTAAGAAGTTTTAAAAAATAATGCAAATTGATTTCCATTGGGCTGACTGCTCTTTGGTCAACTATGGTGTTGCCAGACGCCTGATACAATTCCCTACAGAAAAAAAAAATCTATTTAAGAAACACAGTCATTTGATTTGCGTAAGTAAAATGATGGTGACTGAATTAACAGTGACAATAGTAAGTAAGGAGTGCTAGATTTTTAACTCATTGAATCAATGACTCAGAATCAAAAGGTGGGATGGGAGGGGTCTAGGTTATCAGCTTTTCCATCAAGCTCCCCAGGTGATTCTTATGAACTCAAAGTTGACAGTCACTGCTCTAACAGTAATCCATTTCCTCCCTGCAATAGTTGTTCCCATGATGCAATGTTTGAAGACCAGAATTTCTTAAACCCCAAACCACTGAATAGAGAAACAACCACACTGTGTTTACAGTGGACAAAAACAGTCCTATGTCTCACCTTATAGATCCACTGGAGCTCACATTTCTTATCCAGTCACCAAATAAATTATGTCATGTTTACTCTATTTAGCAAGGAAATCAATCTGTCAACAAAATTTCATAAGCGGTCCTTTCAAAAGAGTTTACCCTTTTGTTTTGTTTTGGTTATTTTTGTACTAAAGGTACTACAGTACATGCAGGGTAAGTCCTTTCTTATAAGCACTAGATTTTTGAAGACTGTTACCAAGGATGCAATTTTAGCCATTGGTTTAGTGTTTTGGTTACTGCATATTTTTTGCAAGTGATATCACTTATTTTTTTTTTTAAATCTTCATTTTATTGAGATATATTCACATACCAGGCAGTCATACAAAACAAATCGTACTTTCGATTGTTTACAGTACCATTACATAGTGGTACATTCATCACCCAAATCAATCCCTGACACCTTCATTAGCACACACACAAAAATAACAATAATAATAATTAGAGTGAAAAAGAGCAATTGAAGTAAAAAAGAACACTGGGTACCTTTGTCTGTTTGTTTCCTTCCCCTATTTTTCTACTCATCCATCCATAAACTAGACAAAGGGGAGTGTGGTCCTTATGGCTTTCCCAATCCCATTGTCACCCCTCATAAGCTACATTTTTATACAACTGTCTTCGAGATTCATGGGTTCTGGGTTGTAGTTTGATAGTTTCAGGTATCCACCACCAGCTACCCCAATTCTTTAGAACCTAAAAAGGGTTGTCTAAAGTGTGCATAAGAGTGCCCACCAGAGTGACCTCTCGGCTCCTTTTGGAATCTCTCTGTCACTGAAGCTTATTTCATTTCCTTTCACATCCCCCTTTTGGTCAAGAAGATGTTCTCCATCCCACGATGCCAGGTCTACATTCCTCCCCGGGAGTCATATTCCACGTTGCCAGGGAGATTCACTCCCCTGGGTGTCTGATCCCACGTAGGGGGGAGGGCAGTGATTTCACCTTTCAAGTTGGCTTAGCTAGAGAGACAGGGCCACATCTGAGCAACAAAGAGGCATTCGGGAGGAGGCTCTTAGGCACAACCATAGGGAGGCCTAGCCTCTCCTTTGCAGCAACCGTCTTCCCAAGGGTAAAACCTGTGGTAGAGGGCTCAACCCATCAAACCACCAGTCCCCTATATCTGTGGTCATGTTAGGAACCATGGAGGTGGGGTAGGCGAATACCCCTGCATTCTCCACAGGCTCCTCAAGGGGGCACTACCTCTTTTTTCTTTCCTTGTTTTTCTTTTTTTTTTTAACTTTCCCTTCTTTTTTAAATCAACTGTATGAAAAAAAAGTTAAAAAGAAAACAAACATACAATAAAAGAACATTTCAAAGAGACCATAACAAGGGAGTAAGAAAAAGACAACTAACCTAAGATAACTGCTTAACTTCCAACATGTTCCTACTTTACCCCAAGAAAGTTACCTAATATAGCAACATTTCTGTGAACTTGCTCCTACTATATCCATCAGAAATTAACAGACCATAGTCATTCCTGGGCATCCCCAGAACGTTAAATAGCTTATCTGTTCTTCTTCGATTATTGTTCCCCCTTCCTTAATTGCTCTCTATTGCTAGTTCCCCTGAATTCTACATTATAAACCATTTGTTTTACATTTTTCAAAGTTCACATTAGTGGTAGCATATAATATTTCTCTTTTTGTGCCTGGCTTATTTCGCTCAGCATTATGTCTTCAAGGTTCATCCAGGTTGTCATATGTTTCACCAGATCGTTCCTTCTTACTGCCGTGTAGTATTCCATCGTGTGTATATACCACATTTTATTTATCTACTCATCTGTTGAAGGACATTTGGGTTGTTTCCATCTCTTGGCAATTGTGAATAATGCTGCTATGAACATTGGCGTGCAGACATCTGTTCGTGTCACTGCTTTCCGATCTTCCGGGTATATACCGAGAAGTGCAATCGCTGGATCGAATGGTAACTCTATATCTAGTTTTCTAAGGAACTGCCAGACTGACTTCCAGAGTGGCTGAACCATTATACAGTCCCACCAACAATGAATAAGAGTTCCAATTTCTCCACATCCCCTCCAGCATTTGTAGTTTCCTGTTTGTTTAATGGCAGCCATTCTAACCGGTGTTAGATGGTATCTCATTGTGGTCTTAATTTGCATCTCCCTAATAGCTAGTGAAGCTGAACATTTTTTCATGTGTTTCTTGGCCATTTGTATTTGCTCTTCAGAGAACTGTCTTTTCATATCTTTTGCCCATTTTATAATTGGGCCAACTGTACTACTGTCGAGTTGTAGGATTTCTTTATATATGCAAGATATCAGTCTTTTGTCAGATACATGGTTTCCAAAAATTTTTTCCCATTGAGTTGGCTGCCTCTTTACCTTTTTGAGAAATTCCTTTGAGGTGCAGAAACTTGTAAGCTTGAGGAGTTCCCATTTATCTATTTTCTCTTTTGTTGCTTGTGCTTTGGGTGAAAAGTCTAGGAAGTGGCCGCCTAATACAAGGTCTTGAAGATGTTTTCCTACATTATCTTCTAGGAGTTTTATGGTACTTTCTTTTATATTGAGATCTTTGGTCCATTTTGAGTTAATTTTTGTGTAGGGGGTGAGGTAGGGGTCCTCTTTTATTCTTTTGGATATGGATATCCAACTCTCCCAGCCCCGTTTGTTGAAAAGACCATTATGACTCAGTTCAGTGACTTTGGGGGCCTTATCAAACATCAGTCAGCCATAGATCTGAGGGTCTATCTCCGAATTCTCAATTCGATTCCATTGATCTATATGTCTATCTTTGTGCCAGTACCATGCTGTTTTGGCAACTGTGGCTTTATAATAAGCTTCAAAGTCAGGGAGTGTAAGTCCTCCCACTTTGTTTTTCTTTTTTAGAGTGTCTTTAGCAATTCGAGGCATCTTCCCTTTCCAAATAAATTTGATAACTAGCTTTTCCAAGTCTGCAAAGTAGGTTGTTGGAATTTTGATTGGGATTGCATTGAATCTGTAGATGAGTTTGGGTAGAATTGACATCTTAATGACATTTAGTCTTCCTATCCATGAACATGGAATATTTTTCCATCTTTTAAGGTCTCCTTCTATTTCTTTTAGTAGAGTTATGTAGTTTTCTTTGTATAGGTCTTTTACATCTTTGGTTAAGTTTATTCCTAGGTACTCGATTTTTTTACTTGCTATTGAAAATGGTATCTTTTTCTTGAGTGTCTCTTCAGTTTGTTCATTTCTAGCATATAGAAACATTACTGACTTATGTGCATTCATCTTGTATCCCGCTACTTTGCTAAATTTGTTTATTAGCTCTAGTAGCTGTATCGTCGATTTCTCAGGGTTTTCTAGATATAAGATCATATCATCTGCAAACAATGACAGTTTTACTTCTTCTTTTCCAATTTGGATGCCTTTTATTTCTTTGTCTTGCCGGATTGCCCTGGCTAGCACTTCCAGCACAATGTTGAATAACAGTGGTGACAGCGGGCATCCTTGTCTTGTTCCTGATCTTAGAGGGAAGGCTTTCAGTCTCTCACCATTGAGTACTATGCTGGCTGTGGGTTTTTCATATATGCTCTTTATCATGTTGAGGAAGTTTCCTTCAATTCCTACCTTTTGAAGTGTTTTTATCAAAAAGGGATGTTGGATTTTGTCAAATGCTTTTTCAGCATCTATTGAGATGATCAATTGATTTTTCCCTTTTGACTTGTTAATGTGTTGTAATACATTGATTGATTTTCTTATGTTGAACCATCCTTGCATGCCTGGAATAAACCCCACTTGGTCATGGTGTATGATTTTTTTAATGTGTCTTTGGATTCGATTTGCAAGTATTTTGTTGAGGATTTTGCATCTATATTCATTAGGGAGATTGGCCGGTAGTTTTCCTTTTTTGTAGCATCTTTGCCTGGTTTTGGTATTAGATTGATGTTAGCTTCATAAAATGAGCTAGGTAGTGTTCCATTTTCTTCAATGTTTTGAAAGAGTTTGAGTAAGATTGGTGTCAGTTCTTTCTGGAAAGTTTGGTAGAATTCCCCTGTGAAGCCATCTGGCCCTGGGCATTTATTTGTGGGAAGATTTTTGATGACTGATTGGATCTCTTTGCTTGTGATGGGTTGGTTGAGGTCTTCTATTTCTTCTCTGGTCAGTCTAGGTTGTTCATATGTTTCCAGGAAATTGTCCATTTCCTCTACATTATCCAGTTTGTTGCCATACAGTTGTTCATAGTATCCTCTTATAATTTTTTTAATTTCTTCAGGATCTGCAGTTATGTCACCTTCTTCATTCATTATTTTGTTTATATGGGTCTTCTCTCTTTTTGATTTTGTCAGTCTAGCTAGGGGCTTGTCAATCTTGTTGATCTTCTCAAAGAACCAACTTTTGGTGATATTTATCCTCTCTATTGTTTTTTTGTTCTCTATGTCATTTATTTCGGCTTTAATCCTTGTTATTTCTTTTCTTCTACTTGGTTTAGAATTGGTTTGCTGCTCATTTTCTAGCTTCTTCAGTTGATCCATTAGTTCTTTGATTTTGGCTCTTTCTTCCTTTTTAATATATGCATGTAGTGCTATAAATTTCCCCCTTAGCACTGCTTTTGCTGCATCCCATAGGTTTTGGTATGTTGTGTTCTCATTTTCATTCGTCTCTATATATTTAGCAATTTCTCTAGCTATTTCTTCTTTAACCCACTGATTGTTTAGGAGTGTGTTGTTTAACCTCCAGGTATTTGTGAATTTTCTAAGTCTCTGATGGTTATTGACAATTGTATTCCATTGTGGTCAGAGAATGTGCTTTGAATAATTTCAATCTTTTTAAATTTATTGAGGCTTGTTTTATGTCCCAGCATATGATCTATTCTGGAGAAAGTTCCATGAGCACTAGAAAAGTATGTGTATCCTGGTGATTTGGGATGTAATGTCCTGTAGATGTCTGTTAAATCTAATTCATTTATCAGATTGTTTAGGTTTTCAATTTCCTTATTGGTCTTCTGTCTGGTTGATCTATCTATAGGAGAGAGTGATGTGTTGAAGTCTCCCACAATTATTGTGGAAACATCAATTGCTTCCTTTAGTTTTGCCAGTGTTGCATGTATTTTGTGGCACCTTGATTGGGTGCATAGACATTTACGATTGTTATTTCTTCTTGTTGAATTGCCCCTTTTATTAGTATGTAGTTGCCTTCTTTGTCTCTCAAAACATCCCTGCATTTAAAGTCTATTTTATCTGAGATTAATATTGCTACACCTGCTTTCTTTTGGCTGTAGCTTGCATGAAATATTTTTTTCCATCCTTTCACTTTCAGTTTCTTTTTGTCCCTGTGTCTAAGATGAGTCTCTTGTATGCAACATATTGATGGTTCATTTTTTTGGATCCATTCTGCGAATCTATATCTTTTAATTGGGGAGTTTAATTCATTTACATTCAACGTTATAACCGTGAAGGCATTTCTTGAATCAGCCATCTTATCCTTTGGTTTATGTTTGTCATATTTTTCCCTCTCTCTATTAATATCCTTTATTGTACCCATACTGAATCTCTTTAGTACTGAACCTTTCTCCAAGTCTCTCTGTCCTTTCTTTGTTTCTCTGTCTGTAGGGCTCCCTTTAGTATCTCCAGCAGGGCAGGTCTCTTGTTAGCAAATTCTCTCAGCATTTGTTTGTCTGTGAAAAATTTAAGCTCTCCCTCAAATTTGAAGGAGAGCTTTGCTGGATAAAGTATTCTTGGATGGAAATTTTTCTCACTCAGAATTTTAAATATATCGTGCCACTGCCTTCTCGCCTCCATGGTGGCTGCTGAGTAGTCACTACTTAGTCTTATGCTGTTTCCTTTGTATGTGGTGAATTGCTTTTCTCTTCCTGCTTTCAGAACTTGCTCCTTCTCTTCTATGTTTGACAGTGTGATCAGTATATGTCTCGGAGTGGGTTTATTTGGATTTATTCTATTTGGGGTTCGCTGAGCATTTATGATTTGTCTATTTATGTTGTTTAGAAGATTTGGGAAGTTTTCCCCAACAATTTCTTTGAATACTCTTCCTAGACCTTTACCCTTTTCTTCCCCTTCTGGGACGCCAATGAGTCTTATATTCGGACGTTTCATATTATCTATCATATCCCTGAGGTCCATTTCGACTTTTTCAATTTTTTTCCCCATTTTTTCTTTTATGCTTTCATTTTCCATTCTGTCATCTTCGAGGTCACTGATTCGTTGTTCAACTTCCTCTAGTCTTGTACTATGAGTGTCCAGAATCTTTTTAATTTGGTCAACAGTTTCTTTAATTTCCATAAGATCATCCATTTTTTTATTTAGTCTTGCAATGTCTTCTTTATGCTCTTCTAGGGTCTTCTTGATTTCCTTTGTCTCCCGTACTATGGTCTCATTGTTCATCTTTAGTTCTTTGAGTAGCTGCTCTAGGTGCTGTGTCTCTTCCGGTCTTTTGATTTGGGTGCTTGGGCTTGGGTTATCCATATCGTCTGGTTTTTTCATATGCTTTATAATTTTCTGTTGTTTTTGGCCTCGTGGCATTTGCTGAACTTGATAGGGTTCTTTTAGGATTTGTAGACCAATTGAAGTCCTTGTCTCTAATTTATCAGATCTACAGCTTCGTGGAGTACACTTTCTCTAACTAACCAGCAGGTGGCGTCCACGAGCCACCTGTTCTCCACAAGCCAGATCTCCCCTGCTGAGCCTTTTTGGTGAGTTGGGGAGTGAGTCTTGTGGGGCCCAATTGGTGTACCAAGCTTGCGTGTGTAGTTGGTGTTGCCTGCCCTGTATGTGGGGCGTGTTTCTGGGCAGTCAGGGAGTGGGGGGTGGCTCTAACAATCAAATCTCCCTGGTGATCCTAGAGTTTTAAAGCTGCTGCAATAGTCTAATCCTTCAGTTCAGTCCTGCCGCAGTTTGTCTCTGCCACTGACCCACAAGTCCTTGGTATTGGCGTATGGCTCCTGAGACTTGCAAGTGGGCCCCTCTTCCAGGCCGTGCACCCCGGGTCCTCTGTTGAGGGATGACTGTGCTATGTCACAGGTGAGTGCCGTCCCTCCAGTGCCGTCCCCCACAGTTCTGGGCTGCTGGGCTGTGTAGGGAGGCTCCCAGTCTGCTCAAATGATGGCTGAATGGGGCTTTGTTAATTCACACTGCTCTACCTTCCCAACTCTGGGACAATCAGCTGAGGTTGCAGGGAAGGGTAATGTCCACGCCCAGTTTTGTGGTGTGTGCCTGTTATTTGAAGCACTTCCGTCACACTGGGTTGTCTGGGGCAGTTCTGGGCTATGGGGCTGGCGATGGGCAGGAGTGTTTCCTGTCCACCAGGATGATGGCTGTGAGCGGACACCCCCCTTTTCTTGGGAAGTTGTGGTGTTTAGTGAATTTTCTCAGCCACTGGATTATTGCATTTTGTCTCAGAGCTCTCCTAGTTCTGCTCTTGACTTGACCTGCCCAAATTGCAAGTCTTTGAAGCTTTCTGTATTGGGTTTCTTAGAGTAATTGTTTTAGAAAAAGAAAAAAGGATTAAAAAAAAAAAAAAAAAAACAAAAAAAAAAACGTGCCCTCCTTAGAGATCTAATGGGTTATTGAAATGCTAAGAGACAAAGCAACCAGGGCCATTAAGGAAAGGTCCACAGGGCAGAGAGATCAACTTTTCTTTGGGATTTGCATATGCGCCTCAGGGCCTGAGCTCGGGCCTGAGCTCTGCCCTTCCCCTTTCTATGTTCACCAGAACTCCAAAAATCCTCCGCTTTTATTTTGGAGTTTTTCATGTTGTTTTTTTTCTATGCCTGTCTCCTCTCTGCTGGGCTGGCTGCTCTCAGATTCTCTGGTGTCTGGTCTCCGTCTATCTATGGTTGGAGTTTGGATCAGCAGAATGAGTTTCCGATAAGGGCTGCCACTGCAGTTCTCCCTTCTCCTTCCCGGAGCTGACAGCCCCTCCTCCCACAGGACTGAGCCTGGCAGGGAGGGGCGCGGGTCCCCTGGCCACAAAAACTTACAGATTTCGCTGATCTCAGCAGTTCCACGCTTTCATGAGTGTTGTATGAAGTATGCCCAAAGTCAGATTGCTCTGTGGTGTCCAGTCCACGCAGTTCCTGGCTTTCTACCTACTTTCCTGGAGGAGTAACTAAAACATACAGCTCACCAGTCTGCCATCTTGCCCCGCCTCCATCACTTATTTTTAACAATTAGAAAGTATTTAATTGTCTACAGGCATTGTAGCATCATGAGGAACACAACATTTTCATAGTGGAATTATTTCCAGGCTGGGAGAACAGGACCAGGTATTAGTTTTTTGTGTATCAATAACTGGATTTGTCAGAGGGAAACTCAAACGACCTTTAAACACTTTCATTTCCTCATCCGTTGATGCTGAACGGTAATGAGCTTATAGAGATAACTTTGGTGCATTCCTTGTGGTTTTCCCAGCAACATTCTGGATTCTTTTTAAAAACTTTTGACTAAGCATTTTGATGCATAGCTTCTGGATATACTTACTGGCCATGTGGATTGATCTCTGTTTTTCTTGGCTTCAGCACATGCTTTCCTAATGACTTTGAGTTTACTGAAAGTACTTGGTGTTTAATATTACTTGGAAATCTTTGCTAAAATCTTTTTAGCTCTTGCTCTGGGTCCTGCTTTTCTTTCTTTTTCATGACCCATTTGATATTTCATCTCCATCTTAATTTATGGAAGCTTAGAACACTTTTTCTCATCATAATGGATCAAGAATATGTTGATTTCACTTCTTTTTATACACAAGAGTTAGGCAACTACAAATTTCTGTAAAAAACTTAATTCCCAAAGGGCATGTGATACAATGATCTGTAATTAAGATTTGTTCATTTGCAATTTAATATGAAAACATACATGATTATTAAGTATTCTTTGATAAAAATTTGTAGGGCCACCCCAATCAAGATGGCAGACTGAGATGCTTCAGGGCTCTGTTTCTGCACAGAAGCTTTGAACAATCAGCACAAAATGGCAGAAACAACTTTCTCAAAGCTCCAGAGAATAGTTAATGGACTGCAGTAACAGGACGAGAGCCAAATCAAGAAAAAGCCTTCTTGAAAGCTGAAGGACCTTGTGGTATCCTGGCTGGCCCATTGCCCACCCTCACCTACTCGGTGTGGAGCTGTCCTGGACTCTCAGTGCATATCCCTGGCCCTGGTTCCAGAGGGAGCACAATAACCCTCGTGCACATACTGAGAGCAAGAATTTCTGGCCCAATCTGTCTGGAGGTGGCCAGAGGGACTTGCTGCCCCAGAACGTGGCCTGCATGTGGAAGGAGGCTCACAGAACTCTCCTACAGAACACTGTGGGACAGCAGTCAAGTCGTGCTGCGTGGGGCAAGGGATTGCTGGCTGTAGGACATACAGTGCAGTGTCGGGGACCTTGAGGAGATTATGTCCTAGGGAAGAGGGGACATCTGGATGTGTGTAAATAGGGGGATTCCTAGGACCACATGAACATGCCCAAAAAAAGATACATTCACAGAAGGGATCAGGTGATCCCTATGCTCTCTCCTGGAGCTATTCTCTAAACTTACTACATGGATAAGTTCTGAAGGAGGGCCCCCACCCAGGTCAATTTGCAAAGATTAGGGAAGGTGTTTTCCTTTTTTCCCTTCTTTTTTTTTTTTTGTTTGTTTGTTTGTTTGTTTAGCTCATGTCTCAGAGTCAAATCCCAATGATAACACATTAAAATATTAAAATGTCCAGATTTCAACAAAAGGTTACAAAGCATACAAAGAAACAGGATGCCACGGCTGAAGAAAAGGAGAAGATAAAGCATTAGAAGCTGTCAGTGAGGACGACCAGACCTGGGACAAACCAGGCAAGAGATTTTCTTTAAATGGTCCCAAATATGCTCAAAGAGAAAAAGGAAAACAAGAACAAAGAACTAAAGGAAATTAGGAAAATGAAAGATGAACACAAAGAGAATACCAATAGAGAGACGGAAGTTATGAAAAGGAACCAGGAAAGCTGAAGACCACAGGAAGACAAAATAAAAATTCCCTAGAGGAGTACAACAGCAGATTGGTGCTGGCAGAAGAAAGAATTGGTGAACTTGAAGATAAGACAATTGAAATCACCCAGAAAGAGAAAAGAATTAAGAAAAGTGAACAAAACCTGAGGAATCTATGGGATATCATCAAGCGAAGCAATATACACATTCTGGAAGTCCCAGAAGGAGAAGAAAGAGAGAAAGGGGCAGAGAGAATATTCAAAGAAGTAATGGCTGGAAATTTCCCAAATTTAATGATAGACATGAATTAAACACATCCAAGATGCTCAACAGACCCCAAACAGAATAAACCCAATGGGACCCACACTACTCCATGTTATAATCAAGCATTCAGATGCCAAAGAAAGAGAATTCTGAAAGCCACAAGAAAGAAGCATATAAGGGAGCCTCAATATGATTAAGTACCAATTTCTCATTGGAAACCATGGAAGCAAAAAGGCATTGGGAAGACATATTTATGGTGCTGAAAGCAAAAGTATTGCCAAATGAGAATTCTATATGCAGCAAAACTTACTTTCAAAATGAAGGAGGCATTAAAAAAAATTTAAAAAAAAAAAAGCTGAGGGACTTTGTCATCACTAGACCTCCCTTATAAGTAATGCTGAAAGTAGTTCAACAGGGTGAAAGGAAAGGGCACTAGACAATTGACTAAAGCTGCATGAAGAAATAAAGATCTCCAGTAAAGATAATGACATGGGTAAATATGAATGACAACATTATCATTTTTTTGGTTTGTAACTCCACTTCTTATTTACTACTGTATCTAAAAGTCAAATATATAAAATGCAATGATAAATCAGTGGCTTTATATTTATAATGTATAAGCATGCAATTTGTGATGAGAATTACATAAAGTTGCGAGACAGAATGGTATAGGAAAAAAGTCTGTGTATACTATTGAAATTAAGTTGGGATCAAAGCAAAAGAGGTTGTTATAGATTTAGAATATTAAATCTAAGCCCCATGATAATTACAAAGAAAATATCAGAGAATATGCAAGCTCATAGAGATGGAAATTAGAGTACAGGTTGCCAGTGGTGGTGGGAGAGAAAATGGGAGTTAATGCATAATGGGTATAGGGGTTTCTGTTTGGGCAGATGGAAATGTTTTAGTAATGGAAGGTGATAAGGATACTGCAATATTGTGAATGTGTTTAATTCTACTGAATGGTATGTTAGGGAGTGGTTGAGATGGGGAAAGTTTAGGTTGTATATATGTCCTCAAAATTAAAAAAAAATAATAAGAAAAGAACAACTAAAAAGATAATGACAATTAAATGCAATACATGATCCTGGATGGGATCTACCAAGGCAGGGGAAAAGGCTCAGAGACATTATTGGGACTTAGGAAAAAACTGAAATATAGACTGTTAAGCTTTACATCAATGTTAAATTTCCTGAACTTGGTAACTGAACTTAAGGTAGTTACGTGAGTGAATATTCTTGTTCTTAGCAAATGTACACAGCAGTATTAAGTGTTCAAGGGCCATGATGTATATAACCTAAACTCAAGTCAGAAAATGGATAGATAGATAGATAGATAGATAGATGATACATAGAATGATATGGCATGTATGGCAAAATATTAAAATCAGTGGTATCTGGGGTGTAGGGATATGTTGGAGTTCTCTGTAAGGGCTTTGAATTATTTTTGTAACTCCTGTAAGTTTGAAAGTATTTCAAAACAAAAAGTTAAAAAAATTATAGGGCAGTATAAAACACTAAATTATTACCCATGTCATCCATAAACCTCTTTACACACTTGCATATACATTTGAGTCTCATTATTCATGGTAGTTATGTTCTATGAAGTCACTGAAGAACACTGAATCGGCAAATACTGAACCATTGCCCTTAGGGGAAATGCAGGGTTAGGTTCGTATGATCCATTTTTATCAACTGAGCAATATAGAACTGTGTTTTATGTCTTTCTAATTAGAGACACCTTATTTAATACCTACTGTTGGTTCCTTAACATTGAACTTACAACCAGTGGCACCAAAAGTAGCTCATACCTGAGTGAAGTGCCTCTAATGCACATATGGTCTAACTAGTGCACATATTTTCTCCATAAAGTTAAGGACATGAGACGGCACTGTAGCACTATGCTTAGGAGCTATTTTAAATAGTGAAATCACCAACAGAAAGTGCAAAAATGTGAAAAATGCAGCACTAAATATACCACTACAGTATAGAAGCTGAAAGAGAAAGAAAGAGCCTTGTTCGACCTCAGCTGGGGTTCACGCAACAAATATTCTGTCACTCTGCGCATGTCTGGAAATGACCATGGACGTGCAGTAAGCACTGATTTTGAAGTTACAAATACTTTTTAGTGAATAGGCAAATTCACAGCTACGGAATCTGTGAGTAATGAGGATCCACTGTATATCTTAAAGCTCTTAAGACTTCTGACGATTAAATTCAGAGAGTTGAAAAGATGCATAATTCACGAATTTAATGCCTTATCATTTACCTTAATGTATGTGAACAACTGGGACTGCATTTGTAGGCATGTGCAAGCTCCAGGGATTCAGTGGCAGAAGATGATATATAACCTACACTAACTACATAAGTGGGAAAAACAGTTCAATTGCCTGGACAGCAAATGAACAGTTGCACCAACATCTTAAATCTGCCTGCTTTTTTTTCTTTTCCTCATTAAATTTTGTTTTAATGGGTCTCAAAATTCTGTGACAGATTTTTGGTCGTTGTTTCTATTTAAAAAGTACTGATTTTAAAAACTCATAACTTAAAACTGCCACACAAAAATAAATGGTCCACAAGACATTCCTTTCCATCTGAAGGTTTTACGATGCATTGTTATCATTAACCAGTCTTTTACTCTTAAACTTAAATGGCCAATTGAGACAAAGTTCCGACACCATTCTTCCACCACTGATTAAGGCTGGGGTGGCAGGTGTCATGTAGCTTTCTGAGCTTTACGGACAGACCTGGTGACCTGGCCAGCTCCAGCAGCCTTCTTGTCCACTGCCTTGATGATACCCTCAGCAACTGTCTGCCTCATATCACCAACAACAAAATGACCCAGAGAAGGATAGTCAGAGAAGTTCTCAACACACATGGGCTTGTCAGGAAGCATATCAATGATGGCAGCATCACCACATTTCAGAAATTTGGGGCCATCTTCCAGCTTCTTAAAAGAACAGCAATCAATTTTCTCCTTCAGCTCAGCAAACTTGCAAGCAATGTGAGCTGGGTGACAATCCAGCAGAAGTGCACAGCCAGCACTGATTTGAGCTGGATGGTTCCGGATAATCACCTGAGCAGCAAAGCCAGCTGCTTCCATTGGTGGGTCATTTTTGCCGTCACCAGCCACATTGCCATGACGAACATCTTTTACAGACGTGTTCTTGACATTGAAGCCCACATTGTCCCAACGAAGAGCCTCAATCAAAGCTTCATGGTGCATTTCAACAGACTTCACTTCAGTTGTATTGTTGGCTGGAGCAAAAGTGACCACCATGCCTGGCTGGAGAACAGCAGTCTTCACTCAGTCCACAGGACAGTACCAATACCACCAATTCTGTAGACATCCTGAAGGGGCAGACGCAAGGGTTTATCAGTTGGATGAGTAGGTGACAGGAGGCAATCCAGAGCTTCAATGGGTGACTTTCCATCCCTTAAACCAAGTCATGTTAGCACTTGGCTCTAGCATGTTGACACCATTACAACCAGAAATTGGCACAAATGCTATTATGTCAAGGTTGTAGCCAATTTTCTTAATGTAGGTGCTGATTTCCTCAACAATTTCCTCATATCTCTTCAGGCTATAGGATGGCTCAGTGGAATCCATTTGGTTAACACCAACAATTAGCTGATTCACACCCAGTGTGTAAGCCAAAAGGGCATGTTCATGGGTCTGCCCAGTCTTGGAGATACCAGCTTCCAATTCACCAACAGCAGCAGTGACCATCAGGAGAGCAGTCAGCCTGAGATGTGCCTGTAATCATGTTTTTAATAAAGTCTCTGCATCCTGGGGCATCAGTGAGGGCCACATAATACCTGCAGGTCTCAGATTGCCACAGGGAGATATCAGTGGTGATACTACACTCACATTCAGCTTTCAGTTTATCCAAGACCCAGGCATACCTGAAGGACCCCTTTCCCATCTCAGCAGCCTCCTACTCAAATTTTTCAATGGTTCTTTTGTTGATTCCACCCCATTTGTAGATCAGGTGGCCAGCAGTGGAGAACTTGCCTGAATCTACATGTCCAATAATGACAATGTTGATATGAGTGTTTTCCTTTCCCATTTTGGCTTAGGATATAGCGATGGTTTTCATGACACCTGTGTCCTGGCAGCAAACCCGTTGCAAAGAAAAAAAAGCTGTCTGGGTTTTATTTCCTCATTCTGTGATGCTCTTGTTCCCTCTCCAATTTAATTCTTGTGAAGACATGGTAGGATAAGCACACTCAACTCAAAGCTCCTTAGTTCCAGGACTGTGGTTCCTAAACCTGTGTGCACATCAGAATCACTAGGGTAGCCTAATAAAAATACCGACTCCCCTAGGATGTTGCTCCAGAATCTGTGTTTGCTAAAAGGAGAGCTTTCCCTTACAGGACAATCGTGTGGGAAAGTGACGATGGCTTACTCTTGAAGGTGCTGTCATCAATGATGGTGAAAGAAGTGGGAGCAAGTTGGTTGGGTTAAATTAATTTGAAAATTCACATTCCAAAATACTTTTTTAAAAATACCTACTGCCAAGGATGTTATAACCACCCCATGGGCTTTGAGCTCACATATTACATGTTTTTATAACCAATAGATCATCAGTATCTCTAAATAGATGACCAATAGGGATCCCAGATTTCACATGCCCACAGCTGGAATCTTCATCTTGCTTTTCAAACAAGCTCCTTCCCAAGCATTCCCCACCTCCATTTGTAACACCTGCATCTTTCCCAGGCCCCGATCAAAACATCAGAGTCATCCTTGATTCCTCTTTCTCTACCCACATTCTATCTACTGGTTCTAACTTCAATATTTCTTACCTCCTCCTTTGCTCCAACCCTAGTCTAAGCCAACAATGTCTTGGCTCAACCACAACAGCAACTTTCTAACTAGTCTCATTGATTCCAGAAGAGGTACAGCATGGTGGTCAAAAGCATGAACCATATTGCTGGAGGTAAATCCCAGAACTGGAACTTTCTCCCTGTGTGACAGAGGTAAGCCCTGCCTCCTGGGACCCTCCGCTCTGGTGTCTCAAACACACCAGGTACCCCACAGGCTTAGGGCTTTTACAAATGATCACTTGCAAGTGATTCCTTCCTTTTCCTCTTTAATGTCTTCAGTTCAAATGTAATTTGGAACTGAGTCCTTTCCTAACCCCTCTTTTAAACATTTCAACTCATGTCTCAATAATCTTTATGCTGCTCCCCTGCTTTATTTTGCTCTGTAGCCCTTGCTGCCTTCTGCCTTTTTTTATTAATTAATGTTTACGGTCTGGCTCTCCATACAAAAATGTTCACTCCACAAAGGTAGAGAGACCCTCTGCTTTACTCCTGCTTTATTTATTTCAGTGCCTGGCATGTAGTAAGTGCTGAGTAAACATGTGATGAATGAATGCAAGATGTTTTAGATGCTTTGTTGTCAATTCTTCAGTATTTCACCTTTATATGGGACTTTCTTTCTGGCTCATTGCAGAAGGAAATGATCCACATCCGCAGACAATTTTCAAGTACATCATGTTACCCATGATGTATACATTGATCAGAAGAACTCACCAGTCAATTCTGCCTTCATCTCCCATACTTAAAAGGCCCCTTATCACCTCCAGAGTGATAAAAACCTGATCATACATTATCTGGTATGAGCCTAAGTTGATTACAATAAAAAGCTGAGCATCTCTTCTTTGCTTTCTCTGCATTTTGAGGGTAACTATCCTAACCCTGCGGTAATGAGCATCAGGATTGTCTGAAAGGGAGAGGGTCATTGGCTGCCTTGGTTTGCCAGGTCTGCTATGACACATAAAACAAACAGGTTGGCTTAAGAACAGGGATGTATTACTTCACAGTTTGGAGGTTAGAAGTCCAGCATCAAGGTATGGTCGGGTCATGTGTTCTCTGATGTCTACAAAGTTCTGGTGGTGGCTCACTTGCAATCAATCTCTGCCTCTGTCACATGGAGATCTGTCTCTTTCTGTCTCCTCCTATGGCCTGTGCTTCTGTTACTTCCATGCCCAACTTCCCCCTGCTTATAAGGACTCTGGCCATACTGGATGAGGCCCACCCTGATTCACTTTGACCTCCCCTTCTTAGGATTTCTGAAGATCCCATTTACAAGTTGTTTCACACCCACAGGACTGAGAGTTTGGATTTGAGCAAGTCTTTGGAGGGAGACATGATTCAATCTACTGCATTGGATAAGAGCAATTGCAGGGAATAAAAATCCCATCAGTTACTTTATCAAATCAGTGTCCCTCTGCATGATTGAGCATTAAAACAAAATGCATTTGAACCAGTTGTACATTCCAGAGGAGCTTACAAATATGCAGAACTAAACCATAATGGTGAAGCCTAAACCTGTGTTCAATACGTGTTTACTTGTGATGACTAAAACATTTTTCTTTTATTAGTGCCACAGACTCCAGATTCTCAGACAACACCATTCCAGTTTTCCTCTTGGAAGCAAATGCCTTTAAAAACTTGACCTTGACCTTGACCTTGTACACTGAATCCTTACTCATCAAGGATTAGGCCAGTTGTGATCACTTCCACTTTTCTGTGGATCATGGAATTTGGGGTAATATATGGTACCCTGATCATAGGATTAACTCGAGACAAAATTATGAAAACATTTAGTATGCCCTGGTCTTCTTAATTGATAATTACATACTTAATTACAGTCATGATGGATGGGAAATATTTTATCCAGCTGTATTTCTTTGGTTTCTTTGTTCTTTCATTTAGTAATGGAAGCAAAACAAAATAGAAATCACCTATTCTGTATTAGCTATTTAACTCACTATAGACAAAATTTCAAGAAAGATCTTTAAATCTTTTGGTAAAGGTAACCCTGTAATATTACCTTCATCATCACACTGTAATATTTTGCTCAGTATTTGTGATAAATGTTTGCTCCAAAGCCCCAAAGAGGAGCACATACAGTGCAGTCCCTGAGAACTCCAGGGTTTTCATCAGTATCACATTCATTGATAGTTCACAGGCTGGAAGATGCACGTGACCCAATTATGATCAAATCATACAATTACTGCCAAAATGCTCAGATTTTGTGTTACATTTAAAGTGGCAGTAGGTATAAAAGACGCATGAAGATTTTTAAGCTATTCACACACCATCATCACGTATTTACCCATGAATAATTCTCTACTTGTGGAAATTGCATTCCTATCAGGACATAATAGCTATAATAACAAGCAAATCAAATTACACCTACATTATCATTACCTTAGTACTATCTACAGTTGATTTTACTGAACTTTTCCTCAGAATTTGCAGTCAAATTTTGCAATTGTCGAAGTCCCTGCTACACCTATACCACAGACACAGTTTCATAAAAAACGGTGGTTCATACACACATATTATGTATATGCATATATAGTTCCTGTCAATTCTGTTTCCGTGATGAACCGTAAAACACAATTATTTGAGGGGAGTCTTCATTCATTCACTACAGTTGATATTTTGGTCCTTATGAGCTCATATACATAAAGGAGCAGATACGCTTAATAAAAGTCTTGTGCATGACATATATTTGTGTTGCTATCCACCATACACAGTTATTTCATAACTGTGTTTCTAGGAAAAGTGAAATATTACTTATGCATAGTTACACGTGAACAAAATGTTTACACAAAGAACTTACGCTTTAGAAACGTTATCTCCTAGATAAATTCATATAATAGAGATTCAAGAGAATACAAATGGCACATTTTAATAAAGTTAAAAAGTGACTCTTCTTCTAAGTCCTTCACAATTCATTGATACGAGCTAAAAAATAAAAGTTTATCCTTTCTTGTTTAAGATTAGTAAGCACATGTTTATTGGTTGTTCTATAAGCAATCACATTCCCAGCAAATAATAAATTAACTTTTAATCATCACCTCAACTATTTTTGAGTGTTATATTCAACACTACTTAGCAATCATATTACACTCACAATGCATATCAAAATAAAGCTGCCAATCCGATAACTCTCGACATTCCCCATTATGGTTTTGTGTATAACAAGCAATTATATGGATGTCACTGTTATACAAAAGCTTTTTAGCATACCTGTCATATTGCAATACACAAGAGATGGTCCCAGGGGGCCACTTCCATCTGAGTCAATGTAGTAGAGCCCCGAAGAGTTCCCTTTGTGTTTATAGGCTTCACATGACTGCTTGTAGAGAGCTGTAAAGAGTACTGATTATAAGAAAGGGATTACAATGCAATGGATCCCTTCGTGTCGTTAAATAAGTGATATTTTTCCCCAGCCACATTCATTCTGTGCTACTCTCAGTTTACATCTTCCCTAGGGAAATGTACTCCTGTTTCAATCAGAAAGCATGAGGATTCTGAAGGACGGAGTGAAAAAAATTTCAAAAGGTATCACTGGGAAACCTGTGGACCTGAATGCTACAAGCTCTAGAAACATGAGATTCTTCTCAACCCCAAAGTAAAGTGGACTTAATCTAATCTAATTCTAGTACTGCCTTGTAATGTCTGAAAATCTGCAGTAGACTGGCGTAACCTCCCTAAATGACGTCAACATCTAATAATACTGTTGAAAACATTTTAAATTGCTCAGTAATTATGCCTTTTATTAAAATATAAAACAATTTACAAGTGAAATGCTTTTTTTCCAACAAGAGGAATTTCACAAAGCAGCAACTCTTCTCCATTTAATTTCTAAAAATACATTTTCAAAAAAATCTTTAAACACTTTGCAAATGACAATTGAAGAATAATGAAATTCAAAGCTAGCATTTTATATATACGCATATGAAATGTGCCTCCTTGTAATTTCAAGTTATTAACTCATTCATAACTGAATTTATTATTTGCAGATAAATGTGTTGGTATGTAAACAGCACATAACTAACATCTGTAGATGATAGACTTTATTAAGTTTAAATTAGTAATCAACAGAATAGCATCCTCCACGCAGATCATATGTTGCCTTGACAGAAAGAACTTTTTGAAAAAAACTGAAAAGCAGCTAAGGCTGCTGGGAAAGAACTACAGGACTGAAAGTCTGCCAGTATCATATCCAATCAATAAGCCACCCTAATGATCAGATGTGTCATCCACCCAAGCAGACTTAGGTAGCGTTTAGCCAAGTTACATAAAGTGGAGTGATCATAAAGGGCCAGAACAAATATATATTTATGCCATTGTACAACATCTGGATTATCTGTATGATTTAACTTTACCTAAATAGGCATGGAAAAAATTTTCAAATATTTAAAGAAAACCCAGGGAGGGATTCTACAACTGTTTTTTCTCTCATCTGATGGAATAGGAAGATTAAAGGGATGTATAATAATCCAGGGATATTACAAAAGAAAACACTCTTAAAGTTAAATATGGTCAAGTGTCAAATATATTAAATTAGAATTTTCTACAGTAGACAGCTCCCAATGAATGGCTCAGGTGTTGCCATTGACACTGATGAAAATACAGACAACATGGACTGTTTTTTCACCACGCTTGCCTTTCCTCCACTTACATTTCCATTCCTATAAATAAAAAACATGCTCATAACTGTCCAGAAAAAAAGTCCAGGGGGATGTACACAAATTGATTACATTTGTTACATTTGGTTTGGTGTTGGAATTGCCTAGAGAACAAACATTGAGGGGGTATGATTAGGAGGCATTTTGCTTTAAATGCACATGAACACATGCATTAACTGCATAATTAGAATCCCAGTCCCTACCCTCTACCACACCCAAAAATAATGGTTTCATGGTTGCTTAGGGTAGATTTGGCTATACTTCACCTTCATTTGGTTTTCCTTTGGGGAATAATGATAAAGTCAATTCAACTACTAGACCAAATTGTGGGTCATGTGCAAAAGACCCCTTTTCTCTGTCTTTTTTTTTTTTTTTCTGAGTTCTTTGAAATTATGTTTAGATTGCTGATGACACTTTAGCAGGCATTAATTAAAACATATTTATTAGGTTTCTTCTTTGTATAAGACACTGTGCTAGGTGTGTAATAAAACAAAACATCCCAGTTCTAACTCTGATTTAGCCTTTGGTTTCAGGGGTGTTGCCTTAGCAAATTCTTACCTGGCACAGCGATATACTGTAAATAGAGAGGCAGGTGGAATGGCTCTGGTTGAACTTATGGGGTGTTTAGGGCATGATCAGGAGTCCTTACTGATTGTCACATTCCTTGCTCGGCCAACAGGCTTTGGGGCTCCTCTGAGGAACCTCCCAGAGCTGGGGTGCATGGTTCTCATTCCAATACTAACACAAGGTTCCCTGGGATTCAATTTCCGTAAGTGTAAAGTTTCATTTATAACAACCCTGCTTTGCCTCTTTCCCAAAATTTATGTGAAAATAAATTAATTAATTCACACAGAAGAGTTCTTAAAAATGGCAACGTATTGCTCCAAAGGCAACCTTTCATGTCATCCTCTTTCTCTAATGATCCAGAAAGATGGGAGCTTCTAAGGAAGAAGGGGCTCAGAAATATCAACAAGAACAACAAGAAAAAACAAAATCTAAAACTAATGAATAGAAAACTAGGAAGGTTTCAGAGGCTATGTCATAATCTTCTAACAGCTGACTAATTCACGGTTAATAAAGTTTCATTAGCTTTTAAACTTATAGAGGACAATTCTTCAGAAACAAGATATGCTGTTCAAGACAGATGCACACAATCAAGTGGTAGTTGAAACTCCACTCTGGAGCCAGAGTGCAGAACTGGAAGCTTCTGTCCGCTACAAATGAGCTGCGTGACCTTCTGCAGACTACTTAACCTCTTTCCTCTAATGTAAACTGCAGATAATAACACTTAACGTACTAGGACTGTTCTGAGGATTAATGAGTTAAAACATGCAAGCCACTAGAATACAGCATGCATATTGTAAATTCCCAGCAAATGTTAACTATTACAACTATCATCATCATCATCATCATCATTATCATCATCATCAAAGAGTATTGTCATTAAAAAAGACCTGGAAGTTTCCTGGATTCTTGCTGACATCCAGAACCTACCACACAACTTCCCCATCCAGTACTTCATCTGAGACTCTCCTTGCTAAATTTTATAATTATTGAAAATCCAATACCTCATCACATTTCCATCTTTACTCTGAGAACTAAAACTGGGGCACAACTTGAGGAATAGAACAAGATATCATATCAAGCATGCTTGATTTTGTTTTCTTTTTACTTTTTACACCATTTTATGTTCCTCTAGTTATTTTCCCTCTGCCTGCTATTTTCTCTCTTTTTTCCTGTTCTATTTGATATTATGTCTTTCTGCAAGCTGCTCTAATATCATAATAGAATAATTTGATTAAAAATAAGCCAGCCAAACATCGGTTGGTCACTAAAATACTTATTCTATTTTGTTTTAGTTTTCTAGCACATGGTTGCACAAATGCAGACACATGCATACAAAATAATGAAAAGGAAAAGAAAACTGGATGTAAATAAAAACGGAAATGAGACCCAGCGAGGTGTGAGGCTTACAGGAATGGCAAGTCGCTCCCACGTAACCAGTGTCTGCACAGTCGCAGGAGAAGGTGTTCCAGGACTGGGAACACTCACCACCATGTTCACAGTAGCTGGGCAAACACCTAAAAGAAGACAGACGCAGCCACAGTTTCCCATAGTTGCTCATCATAAAACATTCAGCTTAATACTAATACATTAATGTGAAAGACGGATGACAACAGGGACTGGAACCGAAAAATTTCAACAGGAACCAAAGGCTGTTGGGTCTGTCATCACAATTCTCTAATGAAATACTAAACCACAGATTAATAAATCTATTAGAATGCTACTGTTTCGTGCATTCGTGACAGATGAATTTTCAATGCATGTCTGCCAGCTGTCCCCCAGGTGACCACAAATACATGAGAGAGTCCAACAGGGATCCCAGAATTGTGAGCTAATTAACCGGTTGTTGTTTTAAGTCTCCAAGTTTTGGGATAGTTTAATACACAGCAAAAGCTAACTGATATATATACATAACATTATAATACATTGCTGTGTTGAATTAGTACATAGTGGAAATATTAAAAGTGAAGGAAGGAAGAAAGAAAAAAAAGAAAATCTTTATCCATATATCATCACAGGACCAGGGATTTTGAACATCACCTAAATATAATTTAGGTCAGATTGCTGATGTCTTTGGGAATTACAGTGAGAGGGTACAGAGGAGTGAGGCCTTAAATGTTACTATTTTTGCCCAGAAAATGAAATAAACCACAAAGCCACTCAGGTAAACCAAACAACCACCTATGTACCCTGGAGATTTTGACAGCTCACTTATTAAAATTAAGGATGAGAGATTTTATTGTTTGCTTCGGATTAAAAGCATTATAATTGAAAAGAATATCGCTGAATTTTCCTGACTGCGAAAACTAAGTGTTTGTTGTAAGGGCATACAGAAGAAACTAAAAGTTGTCTGAAATCTCCCACATAGAAATAACTACTATAAATAAACAAATGGATGAATGAATGAATGAATAAATGCATGTATATATATGTGTATATATATGCATAAAATTTACATATAATTTTACACAAATATATTCATTTTCTACTGTTTCTGTAACAAATTACCACTAACATAGCAGCTTAAAATAATACAAATTTATTATCTCATAGTTCTATGGGTCAGAAGCCTGGGTTGGCTTGGCTGGTTTCACAAGGCAGAAATCAAGGTATTGGTTGAATCAGCTCTTTTCATGAAGCATTGAGAATAACCCCCTTTTAAACTCATCCAGGTTGTCTTCAGAGTACCATTCCCTGTGATTGTAAGACTAGCTCATGATTAGATTACCCACCAGGATAATCCAGGATAATCTCCATATCTTAAGGTCCATAACTGGAATTATATTTGCAAAGATCCTTTTGTCTTGCAACATAAGTTATTCACAGGTCCCAGATTTTAGGGTGCTGTCATCTTTTGGGGAGGCATTATTCTGCCTACCATAAATATAATATTATGATACATGCAGTTTCGTGACATGCTCTTTAAAGATTCAGCAACAGGTCTTGAACATCTTTCCATTTCAACCAATAGGTCTGCATCTTTAATGGCTAAAAAATAATTTATTAAAAGAATATAGGAGAGTCGGAGGCGGGGCAAGATGGCAGACTGGTGAGCTGTATGTTTTAGTTACTCCTTCAGGAAAGTAGGTAAAAAGCCAGGAACTGCGTGGACTGGACACCACAGAGCAATCTGTCTTTGGGCATACTTCATACAACACTCATGAAAACGTGGAACTGCTGAGATCACCGAAATCTGTAAGTTTTTGCGGCCAGGGGACCCGCGCCCCTCCCTGCCAGGCTCAGTCCCGGGGGAGGAGGGGCTGTCAGCTCCAGGAAGGAGAAGGGAGAATTGCAGTGGCTGCTCTCATCGGAAACTCATTCTACTGATTCAAACTCCAACCATAGATAGACTGAGGCCAGACACCAGAGACTCTGAGAGCAGCCAGCCCAGCAGAGAGGAGACGGGCATAGAAGGAAAACAACACGAGAAGCTCCAAAGTAAAAGCAGAGGATTTTTGGAGTTCTGGTGAACACAGAAAGGGGAAGGGCGGAGATCAGGCCTTGAAGCGCATATGCAAATCCCAAAGCAAGGCTGATCTCTCTGCCCAGGGCACCTTTCCTTAATGGCCCTGGTTGCTTTGTCTATTAGCATTTCAATAACCCATTAGATCTCTGAGGAGGGCCGTTTTTTTTTTTTTTTTTTTTTTTTTTAAATCCTTTTTGCTTTTTCTAAAACAATTACTCTAAGAAGCTCAATACAGAAAGCTTCAAAGAATTGAAATTTGGGCACGTCAAGTCAAGAGCAGAAATAAGAGAGCTCTGAGACAAAAGGCAATAATCCAGTGGCTGAGAAAATTCACTAAACAACACAACTTCCCAAGAAAAGGGGGGTGTCCGCTCACAGCCACCATCCTGGTGGACAGGAAACACTCCTGCCCATCGCCAGCCCCATAGCCCAGAGCTGCCCCAGACAACCCAGTGTGACGGAAGTGCTTCAAATAACAGGCACACACCACAAAACTGGGCGTGGACATTAGCCTTCCCTGCAACCTCAGCTGAATGTCCCAGAGCTGGGAAGGGGGAGCAGTGTGAATTAACAGAGCCCCATTCAGCCATCATTTGAGCAGACTGGGAGCCTCCCAACACAGCCCAGCAGCCCAGAACTGCCCTGGGGGGACGGCACTCACCTGTGACATAGCACAGTCATCCCTCAACAGAGGACCCGGGGTGCACAGCCTGGAAGAGGGGCCCACTTGCAAGTCTCAGGAGCCATACGCCAATACCAAAGACTTGTGGGTCAGTGGCAGAGACAAACTGTGGCAGGACTGAACTGAAGGATTAGACTATTGCAGTAGCTTTAAAACTCTAGGATCATCAGGGAGATTTGATTGTTAGGGCCACCCCCCCTCCCCGACTGCCCAGAAACACGTCCCACATACAGGGCAGGCAACACCAACTACACACGCAAGCTTGGGACACCAATTGGGCCCCACAAGACTCACTCCCCCACTCACCAAAAAGGCTAAGCAGGGGAGATCTGGCTTGTGGAGAACAGGTGGCTCGTGGACGCCACCTGCTGGTTAGTTAGAGAAAGTGTACTCCACGAAGCTGTAGATCTG